>NC_069503.1:633940645-634265645 GCF_027579735.1 Bombina bombina | reverse complement strand
GGACAAGTTATGGAGCCGCGGTCTTTAGACCGCTGCTTTATAACTACTATTTCCGGCGAGTCTGAAGGCTCGCACAGAAAAGGGGCATCAAGCTCCATTCGGAGCTTAATAATTCGGCCCCTTGGTATTTAAGAAAATTGATTAGTTTTAAGGCAATTCCTGGACAAATATTTCCATGGAAGAAGATCTTTTGTGGAATTTAAAATTGAGTTGTTGTTTTTTAAGGAAATATATATATTTATGGGTTGATGTAGGATATGTGGGATAGTTTACAACTGAGAACTAATGCATAGTTATTTTCTTATTATGTCATGAATATGCTATGCTTGCTCAGGCCTATAACATGTTGCATTTGCATGAGCCATGCTCTTAATGCAGTTAAAGAGCATAAAAGTGAGTGGAACCTATACACTCAAGAGATATTGAACCCCTATTCTTCTTTCTGTCCACCACTACCTGTTTGAGAATCTTATAAAAATCTTGAACAAGTAGGAAATGTCTTGGAAATAAATATGTACTGATATTTGAAGCCAGTTCCTGGATATGGTTACATGGCCTTTTGAGGAAAGTTATATTCCCTAAGTAGGGTGCCTTTTTTAATATAAACTTTTATGGGGATAAACTGGGTATGGGGTTAATAAGCCTTGAATACTAAAGTGGAATATTTTTATATTAGTTCTATTGAGAAAACAGCATGCTTGCACAGACCTTTAAGATATTACTTATTCACCTGTGATAGTTATGCAATTGTGTTTCTGTATATCAGCAGGAAAAAAAGATTAACAAACCTCTGACAGTGAAGGGGTGAAATGTGATCATGAATAATAATTAAAATAATAATTAAATAATAAAGAGTTAAATCCAAGGTGTTAATTATTATGCTATAAGTGTTATTGCAATCACATGTTAAAAAAACATGTTAAGCCCTGTATATATGTTAACCTGGACAGTTATAAGTTATACTACTAATGTTTTAAATATACTGTATTAAGCTAATTGTATTGAGCATTGCGAACAAAAATGTCAAACAAATTCAAGCTTTAATAGCAGTAAACATTTGAGTGACCCCCCCCCCCCCATAAATGTTCTCCATTAATATATATCTAAACTGTGTAACAGATACAATCTATATGTAAGTAATACTATAGGTGCTATAGGTTGAAATTAATCTTCCCTGTTCTAGAGAAGTGATCTGTGTAAAGCGTTCCCAAGACCAACAGTGTTTAGGATGAAATTGTAGCACTTAAGAAACAAGAGGCTTTTGTTGTTGATGGACCACCTAAGTGCACCAGTCATAAAGAGTGGGACTGTTTTGTTTTTCTTTTCTTTGTTTTTTATTGAGAAATAGTTTGTGCGTGGTAAATCCATATAAAAAAAAGAAAATTAAAGGACAAAAAACAAAGCTGAGCAATATGATTTATTGGATTATGCAAACTTTTTCTTACATAAATGTTTATTTTCTGGTGCTAATGCTGAAAAAACGAATTGACTCCAAAAGTATTGACTTTTACAGACTTGCTATGTTATTGTTTTTTTTTTTTTTATCACTCACATGTTTCCCTTTTTTTTATCTCTATCTGTTTCTGTACAATATTTAGAAAGAACAATTGAAAATTAACATTTTAGAGCTTTATCCCTTCCACTGTGAGTGTAATTTCTTTGGCTGGCTGTGTTTATATACGGCTAGATTACGAGTTTTGCATTAGGCTTAAAAAGCAGCGTTAGCCGGTCTCAACGCTGCTTTTTAAAGCCCGCTGGTATTACGAGTCTTGCAGGTACAGGTGTACTTTTTTGGCCAGACTTGGCAATACCGCAAATCCACTTACGTAAATTGCGTATCCTCTTCTTTCAATGGGACTTGCATAGCGCCGGTATTACGAGTCTGCCAAAAAGTGAGCGGTAGACCCTCTCCTGTCAAGACTGGTACCGCATTTTAAAGTCAGTAGTTAAGAGTTTTACACTACAACGCTGTAGCATAAAACTCTTAACTAAAGTGCTAAAAAGTACAATAACACCCATAAACTACATATTAACCCCTAAACCGAGCCCCTCCCACATCGCAAACACTAAAAGAAAATTTTTAACCCCTAATCTGCCGAACCGGACATTGCCGCCACTATAATAAATATATTAACCCCTAAACCGCCGCACTCCAACCTCACAAACACTAGTTAAACATTATTAACCCCTAATCTGCCTTCCCCAAAGTTGCCGCCACTATATTAAAGTTATCAACCCCTAAATCTAAGTCTAACCCTAACACCCCCTAACTTAAATATAATTAAAAGAAATCTAACTAAAAATTCTTATCATTAACTAAATTATTCCTATTTAAAACTAAATACTTACCTGTAAAATAAACCCTAAGCTAGCTACAATATAACTAATAGTTACATTGTATCTAGCTTAGGTTTTATATTTATTTCACAGGCAAGTTTGTATTTATTTTAACTAGGTAGAATAGTTATTAAATAGTTAGTAACTATTTATTAACTACCTAGCTAAAATAAATACAAAAGTACCTGTAAAATAAAACCTAACCTAAGTTACAATTACACCTAACACTACACTATAATTAAATAAATTAACTAAATTAAATACAATTAAATAAATTACATACAAATAGCTAAATTAAATTAAATTATCTAAAGTACAACCCCCCCCCACTAAATTACAGAAAATAATAAACAAATTACAGATACTTAAACTAATTACACCTAATCTAATAACCCTATTAAAATAAAAAAAGCCCCCCCCCCCAAAATAAAAAAAAACCCTAGCCTAAACTAAACTACCAATAACCCACAAAACCAACCACCCAAATAAAATACTAGCTAAAAAAAACCTAAGCTCCCCATTGCCCTGAAAAGGGCATTTGGATGGGTATTGCCCTTAAAAGAGCAGTTAGCTCTTTTGCCGCCCAAAGTCCCTAACCTAAAAATAAAGCCCACCCAATACACCCTTAAAAAAAAAACTAACACTAACCCCCTGAAGATCGACTTACCGGGAGACTTCTTCATCTAAACCGGGCGAAGTGGTCCTCCAGACGAGCAGAAGTCTTCATCCAAGTCAGGCAGAAGTGGTCCTCCAGATGGGCAGAAGTCTTCATCCAGACGGCATCTTCTATCTTCATCCATCCGGCGCGGAGCAGGTCCATCTTCAAGACATCCGACGTTGAGCATCCTCTTCATCCGACGACTAACACAGAATGAAGGTACTTTTTAGACTTTTTTCAGCCAGCTCTCCCCATTGATTCCTATGGGGAAATTGTGCACGAGCACGTACGACCAGCTCACCACTGACATAAGCAGCGCTGGTATCGGAGTGCGGTAATGAGCAAAATTTTGCTCAACGCTCACTTCTTGTCTTTTAACAACGGGTTTCTGAAAACTCGTAATATTAGCGCTGTAGGTAAGTGAGCAGTGAGAGAAAACTGCTCGTTAGCACCGCACAGCCTCTAACGCAAAACTCGTAATCTAGGTGAAAGTTTGTCAATAGCCTATACCTAGATATAGAAACTTCAGTATAGGAAGGGATACTACAGGCTAAATCAGCTATTTAAAATGCCAATATAAAGGCTTATGAGCTATTTGTAAACAATTTAATACTCTTCAGCATGTAAAATGGAACTTTGGGAACAAATTAAAGGAGAGAAAGTTTGTGGGTAAACTGTCCCTTTAAACTCCCCTGTAACTGTCAGAACATAATTGCTGCTGATGTAATTAACTTTTTTTACAGTTATGCTCTACAGTTACACAGGTTCCAATTCATATTCCCAGCATGCTACCTGCCAGGCTTATTTCCACTAGCTGGCACCGCATCTATACCGGCCATTAGCAGTGTAAGACACTACATCTACTTTCCTTCCCAATATATAAAAATAAATAAATAATATATAGGCAACAACAAATTAACATATGGCTTTGACACAGGGGGCAAGAGATTTTTTATTACTATTGTTATATTTCTGTTTCCTCAAATACTCTCCCTGTCTCTGAGTGGTTTTTGGTATCTCCATCAATCTGATAGATATCACATTTTCACAGGACTATAATTGCTGTGAATACAGGATCCAGACTTTCACAGCTGTAATGTCAGTGTCAGAGATCCTTCTGTAATTGTTCCTGATGCCTGTTGTCAGCATCATCATCATGCCACACACCAAACCATATATCTGTTTCAGAATCCTCAAGTTCTTTTGAGGGTGACACCTTGGTCTTTGATATCCATGGTCTAAGCTGATCAGTATGGCGTCTTGTGACAGTTCCACTTGTATTTGACACTTCATACATTTTGTGCCCTAAACCTCTCATAATTATACCAGCTGTCCAACAAAATGTTCCTTAATAAAGACATAGACATACAGTATCCCCCACTTATATATGTCTTTTTATTTTTGCCTGCCCTGTAGCAGGTTGGGTGTGTTCCTATACTGCTTAAGAAAATGCAGACTTGTCTGAAACTAAGACTTTAGGAAAACCAAAAGGTAGCAAAAACTGTTTCAAACAGAGAAATGGTTGTTTCTGTTGTAATATATCTAATTGGAAAAACTTCAGGCCAATTGCAGTGTGCATCTACAATTATGAGAAACATTTGTCTCTAAATAGGACCTGCAAAATCAATATGAATGCACTCCCATGGGTTTAAGGGCCATGTCCATGGCTGTACATTACCTCTTAGTATGTCCATGCCTGAGCAAAGACCAAGCATGTTGCAACATATTGCACAATGTTTGCATCTATTGTAGGCTACCACACATGTCCCCTAGCCTTCTGCTTCATGCAAACTATACCTGGGTAGCCTTTATGTAGGAGTTGTAGGGTTTGTTTCTGCAGTGTTTGAGAAAAAAAACTACTCAATCTCCCCAAAGAAGGCATTTGTCTTTAACAGATAGTTCATAAGCTTTTGACTGATAAGGTCGTAAATGTACCATAGTCATTGAGAGCCAACCACTCTGTACAAACCCATGACTTCTGCCAACACAATATCTTTGTCTATCTCTGAAGCAATCTTTTTGCTGTGACTTGTTCACTGAAAAAGATATCTGGCCTCAAATTTTCTTAATGTTTGGTTTTCCCTTTTTAGCTTTTAATGGAAGATGTGAAAAAGTAATAGAGTGTTCAGAATGTGGTCTGTATTTGATTTGGTACGGTTATGCTCCCAACAGCAAAGCATATCATTGAAGCTTTGCAGCAGTCGTAGTAGAGATGCCCTTTTGTGGATTAAAAATAGCTAATGATAGCTTGTGGTCTGTTAGTAAAGTAAAAGAGCACCTATATATGTATGGATGAATGTTTTTAGACCCCAAACAAAGGCCAATGCCTCTTTATCAATCTGTGCATAGTGATAGTGATCTTGAAGTAAATGTTATTGGCCTGTTCGTGCCATCTGCCATAGCTCCAAGCCCTTATGGTGATGCATCATAGGCAATGGAGAGAGACTTGTGCAAATCATAGTGAACAAGATTTCTTGAACTCTGAACCAATTCCTTCGACTTTTCTAAAGCACTGTTGTACTCAGCAGTCTTCTTCCACTTACAATTTTTTTCTAGCTGTCTGTGTAAAGGAAATAACAGGTGTACTAAATTTGGTAAAAAATGGTTATAATAATTTAGGAGACCTAAATAGGATCTTATCTGAGTAGTATTCTGAGGAACTAGAGCATTCTGAGGAACTAGAGCATTAACTGTAATGTGAAGGCCAAACTTATCAATGATATGTCCACAAAACTCGTCAGGTTTTTAAGACCTCACATTTGTCTAAATTTACTTTCAGTCCATGTTCCATCAGCTTTCTCAACACATCTTCCACATTATACTTATGTTCCTCTACTGCATGTCCAGTCACTAACATGTCATCTAGAAGGCATTGTGTACCTGGAATTCCAGCCAGCAGTTCATCCATGATGTGCTGCCAGATGGCTGGGGCAGAAGCAATCCCAAACACCATGCGTGTATACTGGAATAACCCCTTATGATTGTTAATTGTTAGGAGCTTCTGTGAGTCAGGACGAAAAGGCAATTGGAGTTAGTCACTGTTCTAATCAATCTTAGTGAATTGTTTTCCTCCAGCCGAAGAAGCAATGATATCTATTTTTGGTAGGGGGTATTTATCGATGGCCAATTGTGTATTTAGAGCCATGTGAAAATACCCACAAATCCTGATGTCCCCATTCTTTTTGCAAACTGGAACGCTGAATCATTATTCCTAGCTCGCCCAATCTACATAACTCTGCTTTAACACCTGCTCGCACTGCAAACAAAAATGTCCGTGCTTTAAAAAACAACAACTTGGGCACTGCATCATCCTTGAGTGATAACACCACTTGTCTGTCCTTAACTGTACCGAACTGGTCATCAAACACTAATGCAAATTTGTATTTCAGCTCTCTAACCCAGTTAGAATCACAAGAAACTGCCTGTACAACATGACATGGTCTGCTGAGTACTTCTGGCATTCCTAGAGCTTCTATCTATTCCCTGCCAACAGAGGTGGACCCCCAACTGCCAAGACAGCTAAGCACAGTTGTACCAGAGCACAAACAAAAACACAACCTATTGGCTTTATTATGTCATTTGAATAGGTCTGTATTCATACATTAGTAGAAGTAATAGGCACAGACCGGTGCAGTTTCTTCCAATCATGACAAGGCAGCTCATGTGTCTAAATCCATCATAATGTTTTTCCCTTGTACTTTAACGGCCAAAGTAAAAGAAGCTTGACTTCAATTTAGTGAATTTATTTTAAGATTGTGAATTAAAATGTGATCATCCTCTGAAGACTCTTGTACTTGAACTAATTAAGTCTCTTTTCTCTTGCTCTTTCCTAACTTCATAGGCTTGACTTGGAATCCTCTACCAATTTTTTGCAGGTTACCTTGTTTACCACAGGAATAACATTTTGCCTCTCTGAATCTGCAAGTTTTGGCATCATTTGAAGTACCACGAAAGCGATGACAATGTAAACATTGTTCCCCCTTCATTTTAAGTTTACATGACAACAGTCATTGGTGAGTAACTTTTTTTAAACTACAAGGGGGCGAATCATGCCTCTGTTTTTGCGTGAGCCTTCAGGCTCGCCAGAAACAGCAGTTATGAAGCAGCGGTTTAAAAACTGCTGCCCCATAACTTGTCAGCCTGCTCAGGCTATACGATCGGGCAGATTGACACCCCTTGCTATCGGCTGATTGGCCACAAATCTGCAGGGGGCGGCATTGCACAAGCAGTTCACAAGAACTGCTTGTGCAATGATAAATGCTGACAGCGTATGCTGTCGTCATTTATCGATGTGCGGCGGACACGATATGCTACATCGTATCATATCCGCTCGCACTTTCATAAATCGGTCCCAAGTCTTAGTGTGAAAAACCTCTTTTTCTGCCTCTGAACTCTGTTTATAGTGCAGCAAATCAGCATCCTTTGATGCCTGTTCCATAATGGTTGCTACTTCAATAGCTCTTTTTAAAGTGAGATTGTCCTCAATCAGCAGCTTTTTAATATACATCCACTAGCCAGATCTAATAGAAACTAGTATCTTAGTGCTGTGAGAAAATAGTCCCCAAACTGACAAGTACTTTCCTGAGGGCAATAACATAGGCAGAAATGGATTCTCCTTGTTCCTGGTGTTTCTTGAAAAACTTTTCTGCAATTTCAAGAGGTTGCAGTTGATAATGTGCAGTAAGTAATGCAACGTACTGTGACATTGACTTTGAATCAGGTTTCTCTGGATGCAAAAGATCACGTAGAGTATCATAAGCTCACACTAATAGCTGCCAGGAGTGCTTATTTTCTTGTATATCATTGGTATTGTTCCAAGCACTCATATCATGAGATCCAGGAATCAGTGTTTGGATAAAAGTCTCATAATGTCCCAAAAAGCGCCATTATATCAGGTTCAACAGCCTCGTCGCCACTGTAGTGTTCCTCACTTTAGTTAGATCACACCAGATAAGGAATAGAAAGGGTCTTATTTATTAGCAGGTAAATTATACATCATAGAGTCCTTCATATATGTGGTACACCAGGAACACTGTAATATGTTCATATATTAACAAAGACTTCTTGGAGAACTAAGAAAATTTGATAATAGAAGAAAGAAAATGTTATGCTCTGTTTGAATTACAAAATAAAATGTTTGGGTTTCATTTCCCTTTAAATGTGCAAGTAATCCTAACAATATTTCCTCAAGCTAGCTAATAAACAAATGAATTGGCACTTCTTATGTGTGCAGCAGTACATTCTCTCTCTCTCTGCACTTTTTTATTTTATGTATATCTTAAGTGTTCCTTTTTGTCCAATACAAACTGTGAAACTAGAATTCCTCCAATGTTTTTTTATCCAAGAGTTGGGAAGTTCTTCTTATACCTCTAAAATGACACAACTGAAAGGTCTTTGTTGCCAGCCCTGGTATGAAATTTGGATTTCCCTGGAGTGGGAGAAAACACTTGCTTTGTGCTGTACTCTGCCTAGATAGCCTAGCCCAGCTACTCAGCGGATCCCACAGAATACATCCTGTCTGATATTCTCTGATGGGTGTGTTAGGACACATTTTTTAGGTTTAAAAGTGATATAAGCATCAATGACCACAATTATTATTTTTTTACTTTTCGTACATTTTCTTGTTTTAAAAAATAATGAATTAAGAGAAAACCCTGTAAAAATGTCTGCAATCTATTATTTATTGTAATCTTGTTTGGGCAATATTGCACAAAGTGCACAGATTTAAGTATATATTCCTCTATTATAAGTGAGATTTGCTTTGTAAGATAATTTTAATCATATATTCACTTGGTGGATTTAAAAAAAAAAAGTTCAACTGCAACTAATTACTAGGAAAGCTGTTTATGTTTTAAGTTACTTAATAAGTATTGCTAAGATAATAGATAATTAGATCATTTTAGTCACATTTGAATTTATTTTTTCATGCAGTACTTTCTTTCTGTATTAGAAACAGCACAATTATCTATAAGTAAATCTGCACACAGTACACATCAAAACAAGAACATTATGACCTTCTAATGGTATGAAAGCAACTCCATGTTGCTTCTTGCTTTGCAACATTTAATTATTCTGTAAGCCTAAAAGCTTTTCGAAATTGCTAATACTTTACAACATCTCACAGGTATAAAAGTAACAAGTTTAGTGATGGTCTGACTGTGAATGGTATACAATGAAAATAACAGTGCTTGGAAAAAAAAACATTTTTAAATACAAATTATAAAATATAAGGTTTATATGAAAGTGATGGTAAATCCAAGTATATAAAAACGCTAGGATTTACCATCACTAAAAATCAAGTGGACTTTAAGTGATCAAACATGTAAAAAAAAAAGGGTGCTAATATCACCTATTCTGTCCCGTTGCACATCGCTAAACTCAGCGGCTCAGGCCCCTCACAGCACTTAAATCTCCTTCAAGGAGGTGACGTTTGCACCTCTAATACTAGCCGTGCGTGTCAACTAACAGGTTTCTGTATGCACGCACGGCTATTGGTTTAGAGGTGCAAGCAGCACCTCATTGGTAGAAGATTGATGTGCCGTGGGCAGCAGGAGACAATGAGTTTATCGCTGTTTAACGGCACAGAAACGGTGAGTTTAGCACCCTTTTTTAGACGTTTGATCACTTAAAGTGATTGTAAATGTAACGATTGTGCTGCACAGTATATAAAAATATTATTAAAAACAGGGGACATTTAATTCATAAAATTTTTAAATTACACTTTATTTGTCAAATATTTACCCTACAGTGATGGTAAAAATCACGCCATTCTTCCGCACGCATTTTACACTTTATTTAGATGAACGATGACAAATCCACCTTCACGCAGTCGTTACATGCACCACTTTGCATCCAGCTCATGGTGCACAAAACGATTGGCTGAAAGAAGGATTTGTCATCGCTCAGCTAAATAAAGTGTAAAATGCGGGCGGAGGAACGGCTTGATATTCACCATCACTCTATGGTAAATATTTGAAAAATGAAGCGTCATTTAAACATTTCATGAAATAAAGTTTACGTTTACAATCACTTTAAAGTCCACTTGATTGTTAGTGATGGTAAATCGTAGTGTTTGTTAAAAGCTTGGATATACTATCATTTTAATTCATCAACTTTATTTGCCCCAAAATATTTATTGATATTAAAGTGTCACTGTACTCAAAACATTTTGTCATCCATATGCAACAGCATAATCCAAACACTTTTTTTTTGTTTGCATGGAACAATGTAGAGTAAAAGCTTTTTTTTTAAATTGAAACTAAAGCATATAAATTATGTACCTTCTACTAATCCTCATTGGCTTATACTAAATAAATAAAAATACCATCCATTGGGAAAGCTCCTTTGATTAATGTAATTGTTCAGACAGTTAGTAAAGATATGGGGGTAGATTTAACATAGGTCGAGGAGACATGATTCACTGTAGCAATCATGTTTGCTCAACCTCGCTAAATGCCGACAGCATACACTGTCAGTATTTAACATTGCACAAGCGTTGTTAAATGCTTGTGCAATGCCACCCCCTGCACACTTGTGGCCAATCAGCCGCAAGCAGGGGGTGTCAATCATCCCCATCATATCTTACAACCACTGCTTCTTAACTTACGTTTCAGGCAAGCCTGAAACGAATGCCGGATGATGCAGCATTCGCTGCTTAGTAAATCTACCCCATGGACTTTAAAGGGCCACTATTACATGCTCTGCACACCGCAGGTCCTGAGTGGAACATGTACCGTGTATTTAACCCCTTTGCAGGGGGGGGGTACACAGTAGACCAGTGTTGATATTCAAAAAAAAAAATCACATGCTCTAACAGAATAGAACATTTAATTTTTCGACTATAATAGCCCTTTAATTTGTTCATGGCCAGCTAAAGATCTAATTGTTCCTTAATAAGAGCAGTTTATTTCACTGCCCCTTAGGCAATATGAAAACAAATTAAAGGGAGAGAGTGCTAGTTGGAATCACAGTTACCCCCATTCCAAACAATCAGAATTTTTGTGCAAAAACATTATATGGATATGCCAGTGATTTTGGGCTTTGTTTTCTTAGCATTTGTAATACATTAGAAGAGAGGCAATTAAAATTAGTAAAACTATTTGAGTTATGAATATCAAGCAAAGAAAATCTAAATGAACACAGAAAACTAATAGCTTGGCCATTGCAGACTTTTTAAGAGGGTTTTTCAAAACAGAAATAATATATGTATGTTCCTGTGTTCCTGTGCTGAATAAATCAACTTGTATGCAGGCTGTACTTATCAGCCAGTAAGTAATCAGCATTTAGGCATCAGTACATATTCTAATTAATTTGAGCATGTCATTTTAAAACAAGCGACCCAGCACCTGAATGTGTTTAACCCCTTCAAGTGGAAAGTCCCCCTGACCCAATCCGACGCCCTAGTTGTACAGCTGGGTCATAGCGGATTAGAGGCCAGATTATGAGTGGCGCACTAACAGTTGCGCACAAGTGATATCGGGTTTATCGTGGCTGTTTGTGCATGTTGAAAGGAGTGCGGGTATTACAAGTTGAAAGAAAATGCGTTTGCTCAAGTGCAATTGAATTTAATGCGTGACTGGTTACGGCAACCTCAGAACTCTGGTTAACTGTTACTCTTCAATAAAAAGTTACAGAAAATACAGTAAAAATACATTTAAAAGTACAGTTACACTCATAGTAACACTAATTAAATTTTTTTTTTAAATTGCATAAAAAAGTTATAAGGGCACATAGATATGAGGTCTCATGTCAAGTCTGCAAAGGGCTTTAACATACAGATGCATACATATTCATGTCTAAATATGTGTATGCATATATATAATATATATACCATATATATATATATATATATATATATATATATATATATATATATATATATATATATATACAGGGAGTGCAGAATTATTAGGCAAGTTGTATTTTTGAGGATTCATTTTATTATTGAACAACAACCATGTTCTCAATGAACCCAAAAAACTCATTAATATCAAAGCTGAATAGTTTTGAAAGTAGTTTTTAGTTTGTTTTTAGTTATAGCTATTTTAGGGGGATATCTGTGTGTGCAGGTGACTATTACTGTGCATAATTATTAGGCAACTTAACAAAAAACAAATATATACCCATTTCAATTATTTATTTTTACCAGTGAAACCAATATAACATCTCAACATTCACAAATATACATTTCTGACATTCAAAAACAAAACAAAAACAAATCAGTGACCAATATAGCCACCTTTCTTTGCAAGGACACTCAAAAGCCTGCCATCCATGTTTTGATCTGTTCACCATCAACATTGCATGCAGCAGCAACCACAGCCTCCCAGACACTGTTCAGAGAGGGGTACTGTTTTCCTTCCTTGTAAATCTCACATTTGATGATGGACCACAGGTTCTCAATGGGGTTCAGATCAGGTGAACAAGGAGGCCATGTCATTAGATTTTCTTCTTTTATACCCTTTCTTGCCAGCCTCGCTGTGGAGTACTTGGACGCGTGTGATGGAGCATTGTCCTGCATGGAAATCATGTTTTTCTTGAAGGATGCAGACTTCTTCCTGTACCACTGCTTGAAGAAGGTGTCTTCCAGAAACTGGCAGTAGGACTGGGAGTTGTGCTTGACTCCATCCTCAACCTGAAAAGGCCCCACAAGCTCATCTTTGATGATAGCAGCCCAAACCAGTACTCCACCTCCACCTTGCTGGCGTCTGAGTCGGACTGGAGCTCTCTGCCCTTTACCAATCCAGCCACGGGCCCATCCATCTGGCCCATCAAGACTCACTCTCATTTCATCAGTCCATAAAACCTTAGAAAAATCAGTCTTGAGATATTTCTTGGCCCAGTCTTGACGTTTCAGCTTGTGTGTCTTGTTCAGTGGTGGTCGTCTTTCAGCCTTTCTTACCTTGGCCATGTCTCTGAGTATTGCACACCTTGTGCTTTTGGGCACTCCAGTGATGTTGCAGCTCTGAAATATGGCCAAACTGGTGGCAAGTGGCATCTTCGCAGCTGCACGCTTGACTTTTCCCAGTTCATGGGCAGTTATTTTGCGCCTTGGTTTTTCCACATGCTTCTTGCGACCCTGTTGACTATTTTGAATGACACGCTTGATTGTTCGATGATCACGCTTCAGAAGCTTTGCAATTTTAAGAGTGCTGCATCCCTCTGCAAGATATCTCACTATTTTTGACTTTTCTGAGCCTGTCAAGTCCTTCTTTTGACCCATTTTGCCAAAGGAAAGGAAGTTGCCTAATAATTATGCACACCTGATATAGGGTGTTGATGTCATTAGACCACACCCCTTCTCATTACAGAGATGCACATCACCTAATATGCTTAATTGGTAGTAGGCTTTCGAGCCTATAGAGCTTGGAGTAAGACAACATGCATAAAGAGGAGGATGTGGTCAAAATAATAATTTGCCTAATAATTCTGCACTCCCTGTATATATATATATATATATATATATATATATATATATATATATATATATATATATATACACATATACACACACACACAAACCTTTAAGTTCTTTTTTTAAAAAAACCCATTTATTTTAAAGGGATAGTATAGTCAAAATTAAACTTTTATGATTCAGATAGAGGATGCAATTTTAAGCAATTTTCTTATTTACTCCTATTATCATTTTTTCTTCGTTCTCTTGATATCTTTATTTTAAAAAGCTGGAATGTAAGCTTAGAAGCCAGCCCATTTTTGGATCAGCATCTAGATAGCGCTTGCTGATTAGTGTCTAAATGTAGCCATCCAATCAGCAAGCGCTATCCAGGTGCTGAACCAAAAATGGGCTGGCTCCTAGACTTACTTTCCAGGTTTTTTAAATAAAGATACCAAGAGAACCCTAACCCTAACACCCCCTAACTTTAACATAATAAAAATATAGCTAAATTTACAATTATAATTCGAATTAGCCAATAGAATGACAGCTGCTTAAAATTTTAGTAGCCCTAATTCCTATTGGCTGATTCAAAATTTTCAGCCAATAGGAATGCAAGGGATGCCATCTTCAATAGCGTCCCTTGCATTGAAGATTCAATGTATGGCGAAGACCGTATGAAGAGGATGCTCCGCATTGGATGTCTTCAGGATGGACCCGCTCCGCGCGGGCTGGACGAAGATCAAAGAGGCCGCCTGCATGAAGACTTCTTGCCGCATGGATAAGGACTTCGCCGACTGGATGAAGATAGAAGAGGCCGTCTGGATGAAGACTTCTTGCCTCATGGATGAGGACTTCGCCAGCTGGATGGATCCTTCAAGCGGTACTTCAACAACTGTAAGTGGATCGTCGGGTGTTAGTGGTTTTTTAAGGGTTTTTGGGTGGTTTTTTTTTTTAGTTTAGGGCCTGGGCAGTAAAAGAGCTAAATGCCCATTTAAGGGCAATGCCCATACAAATGCCCTTTTCAGGGCAATGGTTAGCTTAGGTTATTTTAGATAGTTTTTTTATTTGGGGGGGTTGGTTGGGTGGTGGGTTTTACTGTTGGGGGGGGTGTTTGTATTTTTTTTTACATGCAAAAGAGCTGATATCTTTGGAGCAATGCCCCACAAAAGGCCCTTTTAAGGGCCATTGGTAGTTTATTGTAGGCTAGGGTTTTTTTTATTTTGGGTGGGCTTTTTCATTTTGATAGGGCTATTAGATTAGGTGTAATTCTTTTTTATTTTTGATCATTTGTTATTTTTTTGTAATTTAGTGTTGTTGTTTTTTTGTAATTTATTTTTTATTTTTTGTAATTAGATACTTTTTGTAATTTTAGAGTAGTGTTATGATTTTTTTTATTGGTAGTTTAGTTTTATGTAATTGGTAGTTAGTTTAATTTTAGTTTAATAATTATATTAGTTTCATTGTTAGTTTAAAATAAAATTTTTTTAATTTGACAGGTAAGTTTTAATTGAATTTAAGCTAGGGAAATTGTAATTTTAATATAAAGTTAGGTGGTCAGGTTTAAGGGTTATGCATGAACCAGCACTAATTGGCTAAAATGCAAGTCTGTCAAAGGAACTGAAATAAGGGGGCAGTCTGCAGAGGCTTAGATACAGGTAACCACAGAGGTAAAAAGGGTAATGCAAAACTGGAGAATGGATAATAAAGGGATTGTCTATCTTTTTAAACAATAAACATGTTTAAGTAGACTGTCCCTTTAATAGAAATAATTGCAATATGTATTATTCATAATTTGTAAAAGTTTTTAAGTTTTATTTATTTTTTAACTTCATTTGTGCGGGGTCTATTACTTCCTGTCTCAGCCCCAAAAGGAGGTAGAGCCATTTAGTTACTAACCTGTTTTCACTCAAGGGTATCCCAAAAATCCACAAGGATAATTTAGGACAACTCTGTTTCTGTATTCCATAAAAATATCAATAGGGGCGGAGCTGACCAGGACACAGAGCAGACGTGTTTTCATAGAGCTCCCAGAGCCCATAGTGATTATAATTGAAAAAAAGCTTGTTTTTACTATTTAATCCCTGATTCAAAGTGCCCAACTACTCTCAACACCTGACTGGGCTCTCGGCAGGGACATCTTCCCCCTTTGCTGGACTTTTATTTTGCCTTTGGGCACAACACAGCACTACCTAGGCTACCATCTGCCCGCATCCCGACATCGGTCCCAGGGGACCAGCTCCACACTGCCGCTTTAGCGGAGGCCTTTCAGCTACTTTACCTGCTTGTCCAGCTACCCGCCTGCCTCCGACTTCATAAGAAGATTGGCCTTAAGGAGAACGGTCCGGTGGTGAAAAGGCGCGAACGGCGCCATTACATGTGACGTCACCGGGCCGCGACCTAAGAGAACTGCTGCCGCCGGAGCTCTATTAACTCTACCGGCAGCCCAACTGCCTGTCATCAGCAACCGGGGGCACCTGTAATCCTGCAGCGGGAGCATCCATACTTACTTAACAAGCAAGCTGTTGGCAGTCTGAACCGACAGGGGACAAATACCCACCGCTGCAACACTGCTGCCATTGACTGTCCGCATTTGGGTAAGCCTCACCACAGAACTTACACCAAGATAGCCGATAGCTTATTGCTCCATAAGTATAGCCACAGGGCCGGTTGTTGAACTGGTGTCAGAGGCCTGATAGCTGACAACCCTAATTGAGGCCTGCTGTATGTCCTCTCGATTAGCAACTCACCGCATGCTACAAGAATAAGCAAAGACTCTCCCCAACCACTCATATAAGCCACCCTCCAGCTCCCTGCTGACACAGCCGTGTCTCCCAGCTTAAGGGCCTTGCACATTATACTGAGCACTGAGCACTCAACGCACACAACTGGCTTGAGGTCTGGGGCTTGTGCTGACCTCCTGTATCAGACATTTCTCACCCACTCTACTCCTGACAATCACTACTTTCAGCACGCAGGTTACCACTACAAGATCCTGCTGACACAGAGTTTCCCTGCAGCGCTGCGCACTGCTCAGACCTCAAGGCCCTACCAGACCTGGGGCTCCTGCCAAGCTCTCAGATAAATATAGCTCTATAGTGTCTCTCCCCTCTCCTTTCCCACCCTACCTCCTAGGGTGGGTCATACCCTACATCCTTTTCCCGTCTGGGCCCAGTGGTGGCACTTATTTCCTTAGGGGAGAGACCCATCCTGTCAGCACCTAGTACTGCTAGGAGACATTTGATATCTACACTCCCTTCTAGTTTCAATGTAGTTCACTGCTCATACAGCCTGCAAAAGAACTTTCTCCAGCTGTTTAGTATAAGTGACGCTACCATGATGTGCTAAGCCCTGAGGCGCCCCTCCCTGCCGGTGTTGGCCAGCTGATCGTGCCAGTGACCCTCTCCCCTCCTAATACCTCTTAACGCATTAATCATCACTAGCTGCTGCCCTAACTTGCAATGTCGCAACAATCCAAGAGGAAATCAAAGGGACTACATCCTTCAAAGCATACAGTACGTGACCATTTTCATCCCATTAGGGACCCGCTACCGGATATCTCAGATGATGACAGATCTGTTTCCCCCTCTCTATCCGAGGGAAGGGCTAGCGTGCGGAGCTCACCACCACACAGTCTGAAGCGATCACTGTGGATTCTATGAAACTGCTGCTAGACCAACAGACTCAATCATTCACAAAAAGATTTGATAACCTAGAAAGGTCCTTTGATGATCTCAGAAAAGACATTGTCACAGTCAATGAGCGAACCGACATTCTAGAACGCAAGCAGGAAGACCTGCTAGTTGACCACACAAATTGGGTCAGCTACACGCAAAACTTGGCAGATCAGGTGTCCTCCCTGGAGGCGAAGCTGGCGGACCTGGAGGACCGCTCCAGGCGGAACAACGTCAGGATTCGGGGAATCCCAGAGTCTGTGGGGCCCCAGGAACTTGAAAAATTCGCTCAAGCATTATTCAGATCCATCCTAGGTCCATCAGGGGAACAAGATGCGAGAATTGACAGAATACACAGGGCGGCTAGACCGCAAAATTTACCTATGGACAAGCCCAGGGATACCATAGCCAAACTGCACTATTTTTCCTTCAAAGACAGGCTCTTGAAACTCACCCTGAGACAACCACAGCTCCCAGATCAATTCAGAGAAATCTCGCTTTATCCTGATCTGTCCCCATTCACACTCCAACAAAGACGTAGTTTCAGTGAAACCACAAAAACTCTGAGAGCCCACCAAATCCGGTACAGGTGGGGATTCCCGACTAAACTGATTATTACCAAAGACGGGACCCAACACACTGCGCTAACACCGCGGCAGGGGCAGGACCTCCTGAGAATCTGGAACTTACCTGCTGTAAATGGAGATGACGACCCTCCCCGCCCGCACAGAGCAGGGCCTTTGCTGAGAGTGGGAGCTCAGCCCTGGAACCCGGACAGACAAGAGCCACCTCGACAAGACCCCGGGCGATGATCCATCATCCCCAACCTTTGCATGGAGCTTTAATGATTACCTGATCATCCCTCTACAGGTGATATGTAGACTACTTATCCCTACCCAACTCCTGAGAGGACTGTTCCGATTCCCGGCATCGGGGCCCAGTTAGTAGGGCCCTTTAACTTCACTCCCTGTCCCGTGTTCTTTCTCCTTCCCTTCCCCCCCACCACAAGTTGTTTAAGTTCTCTATACTTTGCTCTCATTACATTTGAAGTCTAGGACATGGTCTGCCCGAGTAGGCCGACTCCCTTTAGGGACTGTGATTGCTCCTGAAGCCGGTGAGGACCAGAGCCCTGGTAATGTACTTTTGAGAGACTATCTAGTTTTACAAATTGCACAATACTTACCTGAGTTAAATTTAAACCATATATTGTCTATAATGTTCTATTAATGTTTTCAGTATGTTTTTCTGTTGAGTCTCTGTTTTACATAATAGTGTTTCTGATGATAATGGTCCCTCTTCCTAGTCTTTCTCAATTCCCCCATCCTTCCCTTCTCTTCCTGTCCCCCTACCCCACCTCCCTCACCCACTCTAGTCTTTGTCCTTACGGACTTCCTAATACCCCCCTTCTTTCCTCAGCCTTCCCACTGGACCCTCCTTTTCTTCCCATCCGTCTATTCCACCTCTCTTCTCTTTCCACCTTCTCCCCCTCCCAGCCTTGGCGCATCTCTCCGCATACTACTCCAGACTTTGGGAGGGCTCTCTTGCGGAGGGAGCTGAGGAGATGTCCTGCCGTCTGAGTAATGTCACAATGTCAAGTACATAATGTTTTTTATGTTTTTATAAATGATTAGCTATGTTTAACCTGCATTGTTGGAACAGTATAAATCTTCACATGTGATTCTAGGTTACTGGTTTGTGTAGAGGCACATCTAATGATTGAATGCTCCCCCTTCCTCTCTCCCCATCTCTACCACCCTCCTCTTTGCCTAGCCCCTGCCTTCACCCGCTTTCCCACTCCCCCCTTCAACTCCAATGCCCTCTTGCTGCTGCTCCATCTTTTTTCCCATCCATTTATCTTCCCTCTTGGGAGGTTAAAATTTCTTGTTACTCGTCCATATATCTTCTCTATTTCTGTATTCTTCCCTTCCTTTTTCCCCGCTCTCCCTTCACACGCCCGTGCAGCTATTACCACCTCTCCTACTCATCTCACCTCATGCTCTACTCTGTCTATCTACCTCTCCGCCTCCTGATCTTACCCTAGCTTTTTGAATAATGTTGAACGTTTTGCACAATGGAATTCTGTACAAAAATACGCTTAGGACTATATGTTAATGATTTCAGTAGAGGTTCTACCAATGACCAAGTGTTCTCTTCACATCTCTCCTTGTCTCCACTAAAATTTCCCTTTCCTCATCCCTGGCTGAAGCCGCTCCCTCTCATACCTCTCCTGACTCCAATGCCCTTCACTCCTGTATTACCCTTTTTCCCCCATCCTCCTTTTACCTATGGTAACAGGCTCACATCTCACCCACCCTCCAACTCTCCCTCTAACTTCCCTTCCTATCCCCTTCCTTCCCTCCAAGGGCCCTTACATAGATATAATTCTTCCTTACGCATCTCTCCTTGTACTTCCCACCCTACCTGCCCCTACTCCCTCAACCCTAAACCAACAGGACCTCCCAGATCCCCCCCCCCCTCCCTTCCCTCCAACGCCTTTCCCCCCCTTCCTCCCCTCTCCCTCCCAAGCCTCCCTTACTATTACCTCTCCTGCCTCTCCATAAGACTCCCTGACCACAGCTACCCGCATAATCGACGACTGCGTGTACATCACAACCGGCGGTGGAGGGGACTCTCTGAGTTCTTCTCTTCCTAACCATCCCCTTACTCCCTCCCTCCAGAGGTTACACTTTTGGTGCGGTTGGGGACCATCATTTCCCCCCCTTCCTTCCCCTCTCCCTCCCAAGCCTCCCTTACTATTACCTCTCCTACCTCTCCATAAGACTTCCTGGCCACAGCTACCCGCATAGTCGACGACTGATTGTACACCACAACCGGCGGTGGAGGGGACTCTCTGAGTTCTTCTCTTCCTAACCACCCCCCTACTTCCTCCCTCCAGAGGTTACATTTTTGGTGCGGTTAGGGACCATCATTTGTGTCCTCCGCACTCTCTATTTGGCAGAGTGTAGTAGCCTCTGCCCAGCCCGGAGAACCTAGTAGACCCCAGTGAATACCCCCCGCCTCCTCCTTCCCTTTTTTTTTTTTTTTTTTCTCTCTCTAGTCATGAAGGTGGGCACAATGAATGTTAGGGGCCTCAATTCCCCTACAAAACGGAGTTTACTCATTAAATTTTTGAAAACCCAGCGCCTCGACATAGTGTTCCTGCAGGAGACCCACTGGACGGGGTCTCGGGCCGCCATGTTCCACCCCAGTGATTTTCCGGTTCGCCTCTCCTCAACGTTTCACAAGAAAGCCAGAGGAGTTACCGTCCTAGTGGGGAGACATATCTCCTACGAACCCATATACCTTGATTCCGACCCCTCTGGCCGATATGTCATTTGTGTCTGCCGGCTAGATAACATTTTGGTCACGCTGGTGGCCCTGTACTCTCCTAATGTCAACCAGACCCGTTTCCTCAGTAACCTGCTAAGTAAGGTCGCCAGATTCAAACAGGGCCACTTAATTATCGGAGGTGACTGTAACCTAGTGTGGGATCCGCGCAGAGATAGGAAATCACAGCAGAAGGGTCCCCCTAGACGCGGAGAGGACCATTACTCTCACCTCTTTAGAAACGTTGTCTCTCAGCACTCATATCATGATGTTTGGAGAGCCCTACACCCTGATGTGGATGACTACATTTGTTATTCACCCTCCTCCCAGTCCTTTGCCCGACTGGACTACTTCTTCTGTCACTCAGGGACGTTGCAGAAGGTAACTGCGGCTAGGATAGTACCCTGCGTGTGGTCGGATCACGATGCAGTAGTTGTAGATATCATCTTTTCTCCCTCAGGGGTGAGGGGGCTCTCTTGGCGCCTACCTGAATACCTCCTCGTGGACTCCCAGATTCCGTTCTGGATAAAGGAGATAGAAGAGTTCTTGAATATAAACGACTCAGGTTCCACTTCTGCATTGACTCTTTGGGCGGCGCTCAAGGCCTACCTCCGCGGGCTCTTTATGCAAAAATCCTCAGAGAATAGAAGACGCAGGGGGGCCAGTTTAGCCCAGCTCTATCACGAATACACTATCTCTAGGACTCAGCTTAGACAAAAGAGATCAGATTCCCTAGTCAGGATAGTTCAGTCTCTTAGAAAACAGATTGAGACCCGCGAACTCGAGAGGGTGCAGAGGGGACTTTACCTCCTAAAACAGAGGTATTACCATAAGGGGGATAGGGCGGATCGGCTCCTGGCCCATAAACTCCAACAGAGAACCCTGCAAAACAAGATAGCTTTTATAACAAGAGAAGATAGGAAATTCTACTCTCCTGACGATATAGGAGATGCCTTTGCAAACTACTACAGAGGATTATACCAGATAGCTGACGACCCCGAAACTCGATACGCCCCGGCACACGCTATCCCTGAGTTCCTTAATAGGCTCCACTTGCCACAGGTTCCGGAGGATATGGGGGAACAACTTGTTGCTCCCATCTCTGCTGAAGAGATCGAGATAACGATCAAACACCTAAAGGCGCATAAGTCCCCAGGTCCGGATGGATTTGATGCATTGTTTTACAAAAAATTTGTGACTCAGCTATGTCCTCTTCTTGTCCGTGTGTTTGGCGAGGCCATGAGCATGGGCAGCTTCCCCCAAGACTTCCTAGAGGCATCAATTATAACCATTCCCAAGCCGGGGAAAAACCCTGAGCTCTGCGAGAGTTACCGCCCAATATCTCTCATTAATGGAGATGTTAAAATATTTGCAAAAATATTAGCCTCAAGGCTAAATAAAATCCTCCCGGTCTTGATACATCATGACCAGGTGGGGTTCACCCCGGGACGACAGGGCTCGGACAACACTAGACGCCTTTTGAATATTTTTTTCGAAACTGCTGCACTTGGGATCCCACTGGTTACCCTGTCGTTAGACGCTGAGAAAGCCTTCGACAGGGTCCGGTGGGATTACATGGTTGAGGTCCTACACTCTTTTGGATTTCCACCTGCCTTTACTAAAGCAGTGATGGCTTTGTATTCAGGCCCATCTGCCAGAGTGAGAGGACTGGGGTTTGTCTCTAGACCCTTTGAGATTCGGAATGGCACAAGACAGGGGTGTCCCCTGTCGCCTCTCCTTTTTGCTCTTATAATGGAACCACTGGCGATTAGACTCCGGTCGACTCCTTCAATTCAACCACTAGTCTTACATGACATTCCTCAGGTCCTAGCCCTCTTTGCTGACGACTTGATGATTTTCTTGGCGGACCCAGAGGAGACGCTCCCTAAGTTGTTTGAGATTCTATCTGAATTTGCCAAGTTAACATATTACAAACTCAACTATTCTTAGACCGAGGCCTATGCTATTGGCCTCCCGGTGACCACCCTTGAGACTTTGAAAGGCTCCTACCCATTTAAGTGGTCAACGGAGGGACTGAAACATCTGGGAGTAGTACTCTCCCACGACCCTAAGAGAATAGTAGCAACAAATTATGGGTCCCTGCTCAAGGAGTTCCAGCAGACAGTCTCTGGCTGGAAGGTCTCGGAGGTCTCATGGATGGGTAGGATCGCGGCTGTAAAGATGCTCCTGCTACCAAAACTGATCTACCTGTTCCGTTGCCTCCCGGTCCCGGTCCCGGCATACCTTCTTAACCATTTCCAATCTGTATTTACGAAATACATATGGAAGGGACAGCATGTACGGCTCCCCCTGACCCAACTACAAAAACCAAAAAGATGCGGAGGCATGTCATTGCCGAATATTTCACTATACTATAAAGCTGCCATGCTCTCACATATAACTGCTTGGGGAGTGAAAGACTGTTCCGTGAGGTGGCTCCAAATTGAGCAGGGCTCGTTGCCCGCTGGAGTGGACATAGCCAACCTCATATGGATCCCCGACCACGCAGAGGTACTGAGCGGAATACACTGCCGCATAGTAAAGACCTGTCTAAAACTATGGAGAGGGCTCCAGCCCCTGGACTCGGTTGCTCCACACCCATCCCCCATACACTCTATTAACGCTCTGCTACATTGCCTCCCTGACTCTCATCCCGGGAGGTGGGAGGCTTTGGGGCTCAGACTACTCTGGCTATCTCTGCCCTGGCTATCCCACCCCAAAATTATCCGACGGACTGCTTTCCTAGGGAGTTGCAATTTGAATACCTCCGTTTGGCTTCACTTCTCTTGTCCTGGGGATTTCAGAAGGATAATATGAGAGCTCTTACTAAGTGGGAGAGGAGATGGCTGGCAGGTAGGCCTCTACGTGGTTCTCTATCGTTCTACTACAGGATTCTCTTGGACTCCCCTCATTTCATAAAAACCCGTTCCACGGAGGACTGGGGGAGAGACCTGGGAGTGGAGGCTCCGGAGAGCAGATGGCAGGGCGCTCTTCAAGATGTCAGTGTAGCAGTGCACTGCTCCAACATGTTTGAGCTGTATCTTAAAATTTTGCTTCGTTGGCACTGGGTGCCCACCAGGCTACATAGAGTGTACCCCTCCAGGACGGCGGAATGTTGGAGAGGATGTGCCCTTCGAGGTACCCACCTCCACATCTGGTGGGAATGCCCTAAACTAAAACATTTCTGGAACCAGGTGGCTCGGTTGCTCCGGGGATTGGGCCTCATTGACGACCTCTCCGGGAGTACGGCACTATTCCATTTTGGACTACAGGATCTCCCAAGGCCATCCCGCCTCTTGGGTGTTATTGTACTTTTGTCGGCAAAACTGGTGATAGCCAGGCAATGGATGAAACAAGCCCCCGCTTCGATTACCCCAGTCCTTGAATCCTTGGATTATATCCAAAACATGGAGGAGTACGCACTACGGATTGAAGGCCGATATGACTACTATTGTTCTATCTGGTCGGCGTGGGAAGAGTATAGGAGGCCTAGTATATATGCAGCCTCGATAGATGGCCGGTTGGGTGTGTAGCTTCCAATCTGGATCGGGGACTTGGCGGCCTGGGCCCTCCTACAGCTCCTAGTGGCCCCCCTCCCCTTTTTTTTTTTTTTCTCTTCTTCTCCTTGCCTGTCCTTCCCGACCCAACCCTGACGACAATTCTCCGGGTTTTTTCCCCCCCCTCCCCCCACACCAAGTATTTTCTTCCAGCTGACTCCCGTATACAAACTATTAATCCACACACCCCGTATTACTATGATATCCATTATCTAACACTTGATCTTCATCCTACTTGTTTCTTGCTGAGAATCTTTTTCCCTATGAGTTATGTCTTCAGACAGGTACTGACTTCCAGATCCCATAAGTGGATCTATTTCATTTTGTTGACACACGTTTTCCTGTTATTAAACTATAAAATGGGGCTTCATTGGGGTCAATACCGTGCTCCTTCTAATGTTACTGTTTTATTGTTCGAACGAAGGACTGCTGTCATGTAATTTCGTTTGAGATATTGCCCTATCTACAATGTTTGTACTTTGATATTTTATTGCCTCAATAAAAACAATTTTCAAAAAAAAATAAAAAATAACAATATGGATTTTTTTATTTGTTTTACTTTGATTTTTATTAATTAATTTATTTCTTGCTTAATTGATTTTTTTGAAAGGGACATGGAAGCAAAAAATGTAATTGTTAATTATTAAGATAGAACATAGAATTTCAAATAACTCTTCAATGTATTTCTATAATAGTTACTCTAATCTCTTGGTATCATTTTTTGAAGAGCATACTATGGTAGGTTAAGGAGCGTGTGCTGTCTTGAGCACCACATGGCAGCAGTGTAATATCTGCAACGATGTTATAAATTGTTTTAAACGCTACTGCCGTCTAGTGCTCAACAAAGTTTAATATTGTTAAAAACATTCAGCTAGATTACGAGTTTTGCGTTATGAGTCAAATAGCATCTTTATGGCCCATAACGCTGCTTTTTCCCTAACGCTGCTATTACGAGTCTTGTCGGTATAGGTTTACCGCACACCTTTTAGCCCGTCACGGAACTTCAGTACCGCAATTTAAAAAAAGTCCTGTTTCAATGGGACTACCATAGCGCCGGTATTACGAGTTTGCCTGGGAGGCCAAAAAAGTGAGCGGTACACCCTATACTTACAAGCCTCGTACCGCCATCTAAAGTCAGTAGTTATGAGTTTTACGTTACAAATCTGTAACATAAAACTCATAACTAAAGTGTTAAAAAGTTCACTAACACCTAGAAACTACCTATTAACCCCTAAACCATGGCCCTCCCGCATCGCAAACACTTTTTAAAACGTATTAAACCCTAATCTGCCACTCCGGACATCGCCGCCACTATTAAATGTATTAACTCCTATTCTGCCGCTCCCCGACACCGTCGCCATTATAATAAACCTATTAACCCCTAAACCACCGCCCTCCCTCATCACAAACACTATTTAAATATTATTAACCCCTAATCTGCCGTCCGCCCACACTGCCACTATAATAAACCTATTAACCCTTAAACTGAAAGCCCCCACAACGAAATATACTAAAATAACAACTTACTAACTGGCCTCCCTCTCTCCCGCCTCTCTCCCCTCCAATCCATCCTAAATGCATCTGCCAGACTAATCCACCTCTCTCGACGCTCTGTTTCTGCTGCGCCTCTCTGTGAGTCCCTTCACTGGCTCCCCATTCATAACAGAGTTAAATTCAAAATTCTCACCCTGACTTACAAAGCCCTCACCAATGCTGCCCCACCCTACCTGTCCTCACTCATCAACAAATATACTCCTGCCCGTCCCCTAAGATCCAACAACGACCTGCTTCTTGCATCCTCTACCATCACCTCCTCTCATTCTAGACTACAGGACTTCTCTCGTGTGGCACCAACCCTCTGGAACGCACTTCCGTGAGATGTCAGACTTGCCCCTAACCTCTCCTCCTTTAAACGTTCCCTAAAGACCTTTCTGTTCAGGGAAGCTTATCACCTGACTTATTAAAAAACTAACCAATTAACCAACAGTTTCCCTCTATCTCCTCACTAATATCATTCCCAACTCTGCAGTCACCACCTCCTGTTTCCAATCCTCATACCCATCTAGATTGTAAGTTCCCACGGGAACAGGGCCCTCAATTCCCCCCTGTATTTGTCTGTAAAATTTTGTGTCTTATCGTATTGTTTTTCCACTGTACTGTTATCCTTGTACCCATGGGCAGTGCTGCGGAATCTGTTGGCGCTTTATAAATAAAGAATAATAATAATAATAAAAAATAAACTATTAAACCCTAAACCTAACGATTCCCTAACTTTATATTAAAATTACAATTTCACTATCTTATATTAAATTAAAACTTACCTGTCAAATTAAATAAATTAATTTTAAACTAACAATTAAACTAAGATAATTATTAAACTACAATTAAACTAACTACCAATTAAATTAAACTAAACTACACATTTAAAAAATTCTAAGACTACTCTAAAAATTACAAAGAGTATCAAATTACAAAAAAAAACTAAATTACAAAAAACAAACACTAAATTACGAAAAATAAGAAACAAATTATCAAAAATAAAAAAGAATTACACCTAATCTAATAGCCCTATCAAAATAAAAAAGCCCCCCAAAATAAAAAAAAACCTAGCCTACAATAAACTACCAATGGCCCTTAAAAGTGCCTTTTGAAGGGCATTGCCCCAAAGAAATCAGCTCTTTTACCTGTAAAAAAAATACAAACACCCCCCAACAGTAAAAACCCCACCCCCACAATCAACCCCCCAAATAAAATAGCTATCTAAAAAAACTAAGCTCCCCATTGCCCTGAAAAGGGCATTTCTATGGGCATTTAGCTCTTTTACATGCCCAGACCCTAATCTAAAAATAAAACCCACCCAAAAAACACTTAAACAAACCTAACACTAACCCCCGATAATCCACTTACAGTTATTGAAGTCCCGCTTGAAGGATTCATCCAGCCGGCAAAAAGTCTTCATCCAGGCGGTGAAGTCCTCATCCAGGCTGCAAGAAGTCTTCATCCAGATGGCATCTTCTATCTTCACCATCTGGTGCAGAGCGGGTCCATCCTGAAGACATCCGGTGCGGATCATCCTCTTCATACGGTCGACGCCGTAAACAGCCAATAGAATGAAAGCTGCTCAAATCCTATTGGCTGATTGGAACAGCCAATAGGATTTTAGCAGCTCTAATCCTATTGGCTGATTGAAATCTTTCAGCCAATAGGAATGCAAGGGACGGCATCTTGGATGACATCACTTGCATTGAAGTTCCAGTTTACGGCGGTGACCGTATGAAGAGGATGCTCCGTGCTGGATGTCTTCAGGATGGACCCGCTCCACGCCGGATGGATGAAGATAGAAAATGCTGTCTGGATAAAGACTTCTTGCCTCCTGGATGAGGACTTTGCCGACTGGATAAAGATCGAAGAGGCCACCTGGATGAAGACTTCATGCCGGCTGGATGAATGCTTCAAGTGGGACTTCAATAACTAAGTGGATTGTCGGGGTTAGTGTTAGGTTTATGTAAGGGTTTTTTGGGTGGGTTTTATTTTTAGATTAGGGTCTGGGCATGAAAAAGAGCTAAATGCCCTTTTAAGGGCAATGCCCATGCAAATGCCCTTTTCAGGGCAATGGGGAGCTTAGGTTTTGTTAGATAGTTATTTTATTTGGGGGGGTTGGTTGTGGGGGTGGTGGGTTTTACTGTTTAGGGGGTGTTTGTATTTTTTTTTACAGGTAAAAGAGCTGATTTCTTTGGGGTAATGCCCCACAAAAGGCCCTTTTAAGGGCCATTGGTAGTTTATTGTAGGCTAGGGTTTGTTATTTTGGGGGGGCTTTTTGATTTTGATAGCGCTATTAGATTAGTTGTAATTCTTTTTTATTTTTGATCATTTGTTTCTTATTTTTTGTAATTTAGCATTTGTTTTTTTTGTAATTTAGTTATTTTTATTTTTCATAATTTTAGTGTTTAATTTTATTTTTTTATTTTAGGTTTTAGTGTAAGGCAGGTTAGGTTTTATTTCACAGGTAAGTTTGTATTTATCTTAGCTAGGTAGTTAGTAAATAGTTAATAACTATTTACTAACTAGTCTACCTAGTTAAAATAAATACAAACTTACCTGTGAAATAAAAATAAAACCTAAGCTTGATACAATACAACTAGTAGTTATATTGTAGCTAGCTTAGGTTTTATTTCACAGGTAAGTAGGTATTTAGTTTTAAATAGGTATTATTTAATTAATAATTGTAACTTTAGTTTAGCTCTATTTTAATTATGTTAAAGTTAGGGGGGTTAGGGTTAAGTTTAGGGTTAGGTTTAGGGGTTAATATAGTTTAATTTAGCTTGTTGCGTTGTGGGGGGGCTGGCGGTTTAGGGGTTAATATGTTTATTTAGTTAATAATTGTAAATTTAAATTTAGCTATATTTTTATTATGTTAAAGTTAGTGGGTATTAGGGTTAGGCTTAGGGTTACGTTAGGGGTTAATAACTTTAGTATAGTGGCGGCGACATCGGGAACAGCAGATTAGGGGTTAATAGTTTTATGTAGGTGGCGGCGATGTTGGGGCAGCAGATTAGGGGTTAATAACATTATGTAGGTGGCGGCAATGTTGGGGGCGGCAGATTAGGGGTTAATAATTGTATGTAGATGGCGGCGATGTTGGGGCAGCAGTTTAGTGGTGTTTAGACTCGGGGTTTATGTTAGGGTGTTAGGTTTAAACATTATTTTCTTTTTCCCCATAGACATCAATGGGGCTGCGTTACCGAGCTTTTGTTTCCACAATCGCAGGTGTTAGGCTTTTTTTTTGCCGGCTCTCCCCATTGATGTCTATGGGGAAATCGTGCACAAGCACGTCAAAGCATCGCTTGATTTTGGTGCGGTATGGAGCTCAACGCAACCATATCGCCCGCACAAGCCTGCTTTTTTAAAACTTGTAATAGCAGCGCTATAGGGAGGTGAAATAACGCCGCTTTTGTGGCGGTCGTTAAAATCCCTATAGCACTCAAAACTCGTAATCTAGCTGATTGTTACAAACACTGCTGTTCTAAATGTGTGTATGCTCCCGTGCCTACCAAGGTATGCTCTTCAACAAAGGTACCAAGAGTACAAAGTTAATTGGAAAGTTAAATTAAATTTGCTTCAAATTTTCACTGGTTACAGTTATTGTGAACAGGACACAAACTGCCAAAGTCCAAGCTGTTTTGCTTTATTGTTAGGATTAAAAGGAAACTATAGTCCATATATGTCTACATGCATGTCTATGTATATTGTTAAGTCCTGCATTTAATATATTCTTTGATATTCATTGATAAATATGTTTTAAAGTCGCACATTTTTTTGGTGCATTATTGATCCTTGTTTCCAATAGTGTTTTATCAAATTTGATGGATAGTTCCATTACAGATTATATACACAACATTAAAGGGATACTAAACCCAAATTGTTTTCATGATTCAGATAGAGCATGCAATTTTAATCAAATTCCTAATTTACTCCTATTATCATTTTCTTCTTCATTCTCTTGCTATCTTCATTTGGAAAAGCAGGAATGTAATGTTATGAGCCGGCCCTTTAATTCTGACTGCTATTTCTTTATGAGAGTTGCAAAGTCTGTTTCTAATTATATGACAAAGCATTTATAATTAACTGTGACCTCTTTATAAGGGCCCTTTATAAGCTCCATTTGCATAAGTATGTCTTTACCTTGTGTTAACAAGACCAGCCACTTCGGTAGTGTAAACTCGATGCAGAAATTAAAATGATTTACATATGTAACACCTAATATACACGGCATGTGTTTGCTCGATTATAAGACGACCCTGATTATAAAACGACCCTCCCAAACTTTCATGTTTAAGAGGGAAAAACTTTCATATACATATTTTTTAAGCTAGTTGGTGGGTAGAATTTACAGCTCAGCTACTTTCACATAAGTAAGTGCAATACTAATCATTAGAGTCTGCTTTCCATTTAAATAAGGGGTCTCTTATGGCTGTAGATTACCATAATCCATCTCCAACCTCATAGTAGGTAAAGATTTATTTATATTTATATGATTATACGCCTATACGCTAGTAAGAAGTGAATGCATATGATTTTATTATACTGTTATCATGATAATTAGTATTATCGTACATCGCAGCAATGACATGACCTCATTAGCAGTCAGGGTTTTCTGATGGAATGAAAGAAATCCGCTCACATGACCCCCACACGGCTCTTGTGACCCTGCGCAGCTCACGTAACCTCCGCACGACTCTCAGAGTTTCAGAAATTTCTGAAAAAAACCTTATAATTGAGTAAATTTGGTAATTATCAGTGTAATCATTAGGTTCAAAAGATGCTCTAATACCCCAGATCAGACAGGTATACTATGCTTACTATATTAAACTATATCTCTCGTATCCCCCAGACCAGACAGGTATACTGTGCTCACTATATTAAACTATATCTCTTGTATCCCCCAGACCAGACAGGTATACTGTGCTCACTATATTAAACTATATCTCTCGTATCCCCCAGATCGGACAGGTATACTGTGCTCACTATATTAAACTATATCTCTCGTATCCCCCAGATCAGACAGCTATACTGTGCTTACTATATTAAACTATATGTCTCATATCCCCCAGATCAGACAGGTATACTGTGCCCACTAAATTAAACTATACGTCTCATATACCTCAGATCAGACAGGTATACTGTGCCCACTATATTAAACTATACGTCTCATATCCCCCAGATCAGACAGGTATACTGTGCCCACTGTATTAAACTATATACTTCTCATATCCCCCAGATCCGACAGGTATACTGTGCTCACTATATTAAACTATATACTTCTCATATCCCCAAGATCAGACAGGTATACTGTTCTCACTATGTATACCGCTCATATCCCCTAGATCAGACAGGTATACTGTGCCCACTATATTAAACTATATACTTCTCATATCCCTCAGACCAGACAGGTATACTATGCCCACTATATTAAACTATGCCTCTCATATCCCCCAGATCAGACAGGTATACTGTGCTCACTATATTAAACTATACCGCTCATATCCCCAAGATCAGTAATGTTTACTGTGCCCATTATATTAAACAATATACTTCTCATATCCCCCAGAACAGGCGGGTATACGGTTCCCACTATATTAAACTATACCTCTCATATCCCCTTGATCAGACAGGTATACTGTGCTCACTATATTAAACTATACCGCTCATATCCCGCAGATCAGACAGGTATACTGTGCTCACTATATTAAACTATACAGCTCATATACCCCAGATCAGACAGGTATTGTTAGGTGTTGTTTTCAGGAGGAGGGTGTCAGTTCAGAACTGTGCATCGGGCACACCGTACCAGCTGGAAATTAGTATTTCTCTGTTCAGGATATACAGGAGAATAGATTTCAGACCACGCAACTATGATCCCAAAAACTATTCTGTTTATTGCAAGTTGTAAGGCACTTTCATAGCCAAGAGTTACAGCATATAGTGTTAACAAGTGACGTATTCATAATTACATCACCTTCCATAGTATTTCTATAAGAACAAAGAAACTCATTTAAAATATAATTGGAAGAAAAGGAGTGCTAGGGAGTCATTTCTACAGAAATACCTAACTTCAGATAAACAGTAACTGGGCCTCCTAGCCCAACACAAATCACAGCAGTTTGACATCTTGTAGAGATAACAATGCATCCAAGCACATCGTCAGGGTCATTCTCAGGGCTATTCTATCTATGCAAGTCTCCCTAACATCAGCATATTTCTCACTACATAATAAACCACTATAATAAAAGATTCATTAGACAAGATGGATGCCTAAGACAAAATGGCGGTGAAGAACAAGATGGCGCTAGTCATGCTAACAATAATTCCTAACATACCACCCTTTTATTCTAACAGAATAACATAAAAATATACAGGCGCAGAAAATTAATAAAGCCTTTAACAAGAGTATAAGCTTAATACTACGGTAACAGGACTCTATGTGAGAATACTATAGAGCAAAATATTCACATGTTGTGTTATAATTTTATAGGCTAATAGGGCACAATTTTTTACTGCACATAGGTGCGGCCTCTCCAATTCTCTCCATCTACCTTCTAGAATCCCCAAAACTACCGGTCTATCTGCACAAAGACCCAACCAGCCCCTCATCTACCCCCAAACAAAGCTGCATCTTTTATTTCTCCACCTGCATTGCTAGCACCCCCCAATATTTCCAACAGTTCCTTGCTCTGTACATTCTCCACAGTGAAGCATGACATGGGATCAGCACAAATGTCTCTAGGTGGCCTCTGATCACTTTAAGAACAGTCTTTGTACTCTTAGAGCGCTCCACCTTCCTCAGACACTTTGCTTTAATACAGTTCATTTGCAGTAGGGGTGCTTATCCAGTGTTCTTCCGCAGGGAGATGCTGGAAAGCTGATGGTTTGTTCATGGGGTAGACAAGGCAACCAGTGGATCCCCATAGCAAGCAGACACTTGAGTCACAGGAAGTCTACGAAGGAAACAGAAAGCACAAGATGAGTACACACCCCAATACAATCACAATTATGTCCAAATAAAACTTCTTTCATCTTTTTTTTGTAAGCATGACAATTCCTTTAGCTTAACTCATCCTATGTCATTTAAAAACAAGAAAAAACATTGTTGATATATAATACAAACTAAATATATTGATTGATTGACTTTACAGAGAATAATTCACAGCTTCTCTATACAATTTAAACGATACTTCATGAATTCTAAGCAAGTGAAAACTATACAGGTGCAAACATATTTTTTTTTTTTTATACTCAGTGGGCCATTCAATAGGTTACAATACTGCAAGGTTTAGAGTGACGCTTATCTTTGTTTAAGTACATAAACTACAATGTGCACTAATACCAATAAAACATACTTTTCTGCAGACAAAACTATATGACTTCTTATAACTAATATGATCAACAGAAAATAACACCAATACAATAGCATACAAAACAAGAAATATAAGTACACAAGTTAAAACAATACTCCCCTAATTTAATTGGTTGACCCTGTAACAGCATAACAGGTCCTCAATATCAACTGGCAAGGCACAGTCCAGAGAAGGATAGTCTTTATGTTCTAACGACACACATCAGAGGAAACAGTCATGGATTACCCAAAGTCCAGTTCTGGGGCTGGTACCAGCATGCAATGCAAAGAATGGATCCAAAGATAGTTCAGCAACTCTTACTGCAGTATGGTGGTTAAAACAAGCTTGACAAAAGGTCTTTTATCTTCATTTTTTCTCTTTAAACGGTTTACTTGCATTCAATTTTCAATCCTTGGAAGAGTGCACATATGGAATTTTATCTGTACAGATTTTACCTAAATATGGAAAACTCAAAAATAATTCAGTTAGTGTCTTTAATCTCTGGATACAGCTGCATGATCTAATCCTGCAAATACAAATATTGTGTTAAAACATTTTAGGTTCACTTTCTTACTTAAAATACTTAAAATAATAATCACCTAACTCACACAAAGATACTCATCAATATTTCCCCCTTGTTTGCTTGAAACATCCCATGTGGCACGCAAACACAATATAACACAAAACTAAAACACAAATCATGCACTCCACTCATGCATGCAGAATACAATTCTCAATAGCAAGCCACATCAAATACACCTCACTATTCAATATGCCATGCATACAGCACGCTTCCACACGCAGTCACAAAAGAGTAAAACATAACAATCTCTTAGAAAACATTTGAAACCAATTGTCCATTCCACACAACAAAAAATTAACAGCTGACACAAACTTTAAACAATCACAATTAACCTGAAATTCAACACATATACTGACATTCACTGAAACACAGCACTCGCAAAACACTACAAATAATTAAAATCCTAAAAGAACCATCTATACCCTGGTTTGCAAATTCTACTATGCACAATACTAAGATCATACTAATGATGCAATCACTGCAGATGCTCAATAAACTCCAGTTGCATATTTACAAATAAAATCCCTAATAGACATGTGCATGGCGAAAAAAATTCGGTTTGGTTCGGTTCGGACTGATTCTGATTTTTTTTAATTTTGGTTCGGAGCGATTCGAATTCGGAAAAATTTGAATCAATTCGGTTCGGATTTGTTTCGGATTCATTTGGATTCGAATAAATTCGGCTGGATTCGGTTCGATTCGGTTCGGAAAATTGGGATTATCCTAAATTATGAAGGTATAATCTAGATTTTATTAAAGACACAGAGACGATTATTTTGCATTCTCTTTCTTTACTACTAAAATGCAGTTATTCAAAGTATAGATAAAAATACAACAAACTGTCAAATTTAAAAAGTAGACAGTAAAAACAAATAATACATCAGTGACCAATCAGAATAGAGAACTGATTAAACTAAAATGACATAACCAATCAGATTGATAATAAGACCTATAAACTGTCCACAATACAGCAATACATCCTCTTTCTTTGAAACTGAAGAAGGAAACAAAAAGTCCATCATGAAGAAATAACTCCAAACCAACAGGAAACCGAAAATTATGAAGAGTAGAAGCTTGAAGAGAAGAATCATCCGTGATGAAATATCCAACTTGTCTAGAAGGTTAGAAACACAACTGGGAAACTTTTGAAGATGTGAAAGACTTGATTGAAGATCTGACTTTTCCAGGAGATGTGAAGGAACAAAGCCACTTAGGAGAATATCCTTATTATTGGTTGGTAACTGAAATAAATATACAAATCATGTTAATAATATAAAACAAACCAATCAAGGGTGGGAATAATTATAACAAAATAAATTTGAGGAGGGAAAATAATCGTCTCTGTGTCTTTAATAAAATCTAGATTATACCTTCATAATTTAGGATAATCCCAATTTTATTACAAGACCAGAGACTCATATATTGCTAGTTTAAAGCAACTAACAAAATAAATTAAGCGAGGCGTGTTTAATGGGTTTAAAATAAAATTGTTTAAAAATAGAATCAGAAGACCAGTCAGCTGCATCCAAAATTTGTTGAAGGGTAGCAGCTTTCAAAAATGCTTTAGAAGCGGCTGATCCTCTAACAGAGTGAGCGGAAAAAGAAACATCAATACCTGCTTTACTCATAACCCATTTAACCCACCTGGCTATAGAAGTAGAGGAAACAGGATAATGAGGAGACATGAAAGATAGTAAAAGTTGATTAGAGGTGGAAGAACGAAAAGAAGAAGTTCTACGTTCATACTCTTTAAGACAAACTACTACACAAAGAAGAGGTTCAGAAGGTAAGTAAGGATAGAAAATTGAGGTTGAAAAAGATTTAGTTCTTTTAGAGATAAAGAAAGTAACACCTTCAGGAGTAAAACGTTTAGAATTAAAATCTAAAGCCCTGACATCAGAGACTCTACGAAAAGAAATTAAACACAAAAGGGTAGCCAATTTAGCAGTAAGCTGTTTTAAAGATAAGAATTCATTAAAAGGCCAAGATTTAAAAAGGGAAAAAATAAGATCAACATCCCAAAAAGAAGAATATTTAGGAGTAGGTGGTCTTTTAAGTTTAATTGCTTTCATTAATTTACAAATTAAAGGATGTTGACCCACAGGAAAATCATTAATAAAAGAATGTTTAGCTGAAATTGCAGATCTAGAAACATTGATGGTTCTGTAAGCTAATCCTGATTCGAAAAGAGAAGTAAGGAAATTAATAATACAACTTATATCCACTGAAAAGGGATCCAAACTTCTTTCCACGCACCAGCTAGTCCATCTGGTCCATGCAGAAAAATAGCATTTTTTGGTCCCGGGGGCCAAAGAATCCCCGAGGAGTTCTTGAGCTTGTTGAGATAAACCTTTGAATGAAGAAGATTGCCCGAAATTGACCAAGCTATAAGACGAAGAGATCCTTGAATGATAAGATCGTGAGGATGACCTTCTGGATCTGACAACAGAAGAGGAAAAACGGGAAGAAGAAGAGGATGGTTGACAGACAATTCTAGAAGAGATGGGTACCAAGGTTGAGATGGCCAAAGAGGAGTGATGACAAGAATTGAAAGAAGATCCCGACGGACTACTGAAATGACTCTCTGAATCATTGAGAAAGGAGGAAACGCATAAGCTGTCTGACGAGGCCAAGGATGGAGAAATGCATCTATCGCCAATGCTTCCGGATCTGGACGCCAACTGAAATAAGGATGAATCTAATGATTCAGTCTCGAAGCAAACAGATCCATCGAAAAGGGACCTCTGAGAGATTGAAGCGAATGAAAAACTTGATGATGAAGTTTCCAATCGCTGGAATCTGTCAGATAACGAGAACCCCAATCCGCTGCGACATTGGATAATCCTGGAATATATTCTGCTTTGACAGAAATATTTCTGTCCAAGCAAAGATGAATGAATTCTTTCGTAATAATCGACAAATCTCTTGATTTTGTACCACCTAAACGATTCAAATAACGGACTGCAGAAATATTATCCATTCTGAGTAAAATTGACACTGGCAAAGAATCTTTTACAAAACTTTTGACTGCAAAAGAGCCTGCCAAAAGTTCTAAGCAATTGATATGAAAAAGTTTTTCCCTTGAAGACCATTTTCCTCCTGTGATTGAAGGACCACAACGAGCTCCCCAGCCCGAACGACTGGCATCGGATTCTATAATTAAATCCGGAGATTTCCCAAAAATGGCTCTCCCGTTCCAAGCTTCTATATGGGATAACCACCATGAAAGTTCTTCTTTGGCTTCTGAAGAAAGAGGAATCAAATGAGAATATGACAGACCTTTCTGAAGATGAAAATTTTTTAAACGTTGAAGTTCCCTGTAATGAAGAGGAGCAGGGAAAATAGCCTGAATAGAGGATGAAAGTAACCCAACTATTCTGGCTATAGTCCTGATGGGAACTAAAGACAGAGTTTTTGAAATCTCTTTCTTGATATTCACAATTTTCTCTCTGGGAAGACTTAAGGTAGCTTTCAATGTATCTATTTGAAAACCCAAAAAGGTTAGAGATTTGGTTGGAGAAAGAACAGATTTCTCTTTGTTGACTAAGAAACCTAAATTTTCTAAAATATAAATAGTTAGATTGAGTTGTGAAGTCAAAACAACTGAATTTTGATTCATAATCAAAATATCGTCTAGATAGATGATAAGGCGAACACCACGAAGACGAAGCCAAGTAATTATAGGTTTCATCAATTTGGTGAAAATCCAAGGGGCTGAAGATAATCCGAAAGGCATGCAAGTGAAACTCCAGATTTTTCCTTCCCACTTGAAAGTAAGAAATTTCCTGTGATCTAAAGCTACTGGAATCGTGAGATAGGCATCTTTCAGATCTAATCTGACTAAAAAATCGTTGTCTAGAAGACAATCTCTGAGAAGATGAATACCTTCCATTTTGAAATGTTGATAAACCACGAAGGCATTCAGAGTTCTTAAATTTATAACAGGGCGAAATTGACCATTTTTCTTTTTTACTAGAAAAAGATTGCTGAAGAAACAATTTTGAGGATCTGAAGCTGGTTCTATTGCTTGTTTTTCTATGAGATTTAAAATTTCGTTTTGAACCAAAATTTTGTCTGGAACAGAAAATTTTATTGGAAATGGAAGAGATTTTTGAACTGGGGGAGAAATAAAATCTATAAAAAGACCTGAAACCGTCTGAAGAACCCATTGATCTGAAGTTATTAAATTCCAGTTTTGAGCAAAAAGAGACAATCTGCCTCCTACTAATTTTTGGAAAGAATTCTGAGAAGGAAGGAAATAAAAATTTACCTTGAGATGGGCGAGATCTTTGCCTCGAGCGCTGGAGTCTAGGATTCCAAAATCTCCCTCTGGATGGGAAGAAATTTGAGGAAATTGGATTTTGATATGATCTTTGTGAATGAAATTGCTGGTTGATAAATTGAGACCTGTTTGGATATGAGGCACGGCCGGGAAAGCGGCCTCTACCTTTCCCAGCCTGTTCAGAAAAACGTTCCTAATGAAAAATCTTTTTCATAGAAGTACGAACTTTATTCAGATTAGAGAAGGTATTTACATAACTGTTAAGTTCCTTTATAAATGTGTCTCCAAATAAAAGGCCATTAGTATCTGAATGAATTTCATTAATGGCGAAATCACACACCTTGGGGTCAATATGTCTAAGTATATTTCGTCTACGTTCGGTATACATAGCAGAGTTGGCGTTACCCAGAAAACTGAGCATCCTCTGCAGCCATTCTCTGACTATGACCGGATCAAGCAATGAATTGTCATATACAGCTTGTTCAGATAAGTCAAATAACTTTGCTAAAGGACCAATAGTGTCAAGCATTTTGTCTTGACAAATTTTCCAAGCACGGTCCATGCCCTTCTTTAACTTAAAACCTGGAGACCCTATGAATTTTAAAATTTTTGGATCTACTTCAGGTGTAATACAAGCGTTGTTAGGAAGAATTGGTCTGGGGCATTCTGCCCTCATCTTATTTCTAGAGTCTCTCTTTAAGGGTTGTCTTAACTGGTAATCAATGAATTCCGCAATATCAGATGAAGGGCACCACTCCGCAGATCTAGGGTGGTGCAGATCATCTTCATTAAACCTAGGATTTCCTAGGCAATCAAAAATTTCAACCTTTGAAGAATCCAAATGTTTAGATTTTTTAAGAGCTTTTTTGAATTTTTTAATCTTCGGAGAGGCCGAAGAATTATCTGAAGAATTAGAAATATAATTTTCAGATTTATTAGCATCCAAAGAGGAGTCGGAATTAACTTCAGTATCAGAAATCTCAGATTCTTCATAATTGGCCAAAGCCTCTCCCATAAGTAACCTCTTTGGAGTAGAGGGAGTTACAGGGGTTTTCCTTCCTTTCCTGCCAGGAACAACTGTACCAGAGACAATCTGGCGAGATTTCTGTAATAATTTTTTACTAGTTTTAATGCCACTTGAAATAGGCCTTTTTCTTTTTAAAGTCTTTTTAGACGATTTATCAATTAAAAGAGAAATTTTTTGTAGCATAGAATTCATTGATGTATCAATCATCTTTTGAACACTTTCTGAATTAAGAGGGTTCAAATCTGAAGATTGAGACATAATTAAAGTATATATAAACAATTAAAATAAACTTAAAATAAATAAATTAATAAAATTTATTTAAACAAACTAATAAAAAATCTTATCTAATAAATTTAAACAATATATATCAAAATATATTGACCCCAAAAGATGTGAACAGAAAAGTCTAAATGTGAAATTGAAATAATTTATTCTAAAAGTTATACTAACTTATGGCCAAAAGATGGAGACAGAGATCAAGGAACAACACAGTAATAAATATGGCCTAATAGAAAAAACCAGATAGACCGGAAAGCAACAATGTTGCTAACACCCGACTCAAACAGCTGTTAGTGGAAAAACTAACTGCGTAGGAAGTGAGGACAGGCTGCGCATGCGCACTGAAGCCGACTCAACCCTCAAAATGGACGTCGGAACAGTGCTGCATAACGCAGCAGGGGGAAAGAAGCCGATTACAAGCAAGGATGCTTCGTAATCGGCTGAAACAACTTAAAAATGCAAACCGGAATGTAAGTATAGAATAATGGGGAAAATAATAATAAATTAAATTTGCAACTCAAAGGAAATAAAAAGGAAAAAACCTAAAAGCTAACAAATAATAAAGGGATAGACATAACCTGTAAAACGATATGAATAAAAAACAATAAAAAATAATTTTATTAAGATATAAACAAATACATCAATACTTATCTTTCTGAAGCAGTAAAAGAAAGAGGATGTATTGCTGTATTGTGGACAGTTTATAGGTCTTATTATCAATCTGATTGGTTATGTCATTTTAGTTTAATTAGTTCTCTATTCTGATTGGTCACTGATGTATTATTTGTTTTTACTGTCTACTTTTTAAATTTGACAGTTTGTTGTATTTTTATCTATACTTTGAATAACTGCATTTTAGTAGTAAAGAAAGAGAATGCAAAATATGAGTCTCTGGTCTTGTAATAAAATCAGAATTTCGGTAAGTGTTAGGTGGGATTAGACTTGTATTATGTACTAAATTCGGCTGGATTCCGTTCGATTCGGTTTGGAATTTCGGTAAGTGTTAGGTGGGATTAGACTTATACTGTACAATACTAGTGTAATCCATGGCCATCCGAATTTATCGAATAAATCCGAAGTAATTCAGATTTATTCGGTAAATTCGGCAGTATTTTGATTCGGAAATTCGGTTCAATCCGAATCGCTGAATTTGCCGAATTTGCCGAATTTCCGAATCGATCCGAAACGCACATATCTAAGCCCTAACCAGAAAATTTACAAAGGAACACACAAACACCTAAGTATCCTATTTTGGCAAAGATTAGATGATGATACAGCCAGTGTTCTATATAGCTACTGCTCGCATGCACCATGCAAATCCACTGTTAAAGGGACATTCTAGTATAAACCAAACTTTCATTACTCAGATAGGACTTCCAAGTTCAATCAACTTTCCAATTTACCCCTATCATCAAACCTGCTCTTTTCTCTCTTGGCATTCCCAGTTCAAACTAAACATAGGTAGGCTCACATGCTAATCTCTAAGCCTTTGAGGGCTGCCTCCTATCACAGGCCTTCCAAATCTCTTTTCAACACAAGGAGACAAAGTACACGTGGGCCACACAGACAACACTGTGCTCAGGCACAGGGGCTTATTTAAGATTTAGCACAAGACAATGCTAAATTTAAGACATTAGACAATAAACAGTCACAGTCATGTGACTAGGGGGCTGGAAGAAGGCCCCTAGACACAAGGCAACTACAGAGGCAAAAAGTATATTAATATAACTGTGTTGGTTATGCAAAACTGGGGAATGGATAATAAAGGGATTATCTATCTTTAAAACAATAACAATTATATGGTAGACTGTCCCTTTAAATAAATCAGGTGTGGCAAAAATAAGTTGTGAAAAGCTGCTAGAATATAGTCTATACTTTTACATAACCAAAATTTTAATAACAACACAATTATTTGATTTAACTTTGTTTATAATTTGATATTCACCATTCAGCAGCTCTCTAGCCAAATGTAACAAATGTATATAACTAAAAAAAAAATAAGCTTTCTACTAAAGAATAATAATAAAATTTCCCCTTTAAATTGTTCCCAATGATCCATTGGCCTTACTTATAATAAAAATGTATACTGACGTGCATTAAATAGCTTAAGCAAGCATAACCAGCATAAAAACACACTCACAGTGGGATGCAGGCTAGTTAAAGGGACATTTTACCCAAATTTAAAAATTATCTTTAATTGAAACTGCTGACACAGTTAAATATACTAGTGTTAGGCTTACAGGAAACCTCATTGTCTTCTCTATAAATATTTCCTTAAAATCCCAGATTTTCTATCAGTTTGCCTGTATCCCTTTAAATATTTTCTCTCCTCTTTTTTTTTTTTTTTTTTTTTTTTGCTAGTATCACAGATTACAACACCAAGAATGCAGGCAATTTATCTTTTCAGCTTGCATTACAGAGAGAATTAAGTTACACTGCATAAATATCTGCTATTTAAACGGCAAATTGAAAAGGAATCATACAAAGAAAGGTCTCAAAAAATATATTTTGCAAACTACTAATACAGTGTTATTGCTGCTCATGAACTCCTTTCACATGACTGAACTGGTCCTTTAAAAATAAAATGACAATTTTCCATTGCTCTGTCTAAGCCCTAAGCTTCGGTTTTACAGACAAATATAACACAATAAAATATACTTATTACCTGAAATTCAACCCAGTGCAATAACTGTATCTTGAAAGCACAAAACTAGCTACTTAATCTACACAAACAAACTCACAAATGCAATTGCTCCCCTATATTTTAAACTATTCAGCTTGTATAACAAACCATTAAAACTACATTAATATCAAAACTATGTTACAGTGTACTGTCCCTTTAAGGACTAACCATTTATCACGTAACACCCATGTATATTAAAACTTCTACTGAATTAATTTACTTGCAACAGAAACGGACCCAAATACTTTTAGATAAATTTAATGATATACAGCCTATAACTATATTTTATCTTTTCCACTAACGTCGTGCACAGATCTTGCATATACAATGTTAATCTTTTTCATTTACATCAATCAAACTTCAAATACCTCATTACAATGTCTGATTTCTTAGCTAATAAACTAGCTTTATTAATTTATCATACAGAAAGCAACACACACACACACAAGCTCATCTCCTCTCGCATACCAGAAATCCACTCCCCTTTTCCTTCCTTTCCTTCTCAAGAAAACATATATTTCATAACATACCAAAGACACATAAAAATACAATAAGATTAATTTCCACCAAATTTAAAATGTATTTGAAAGTGTTGGAATTTGTAAAGAATGGCCATTTCTCCACCAATTGAGAAAACACATTTCAAAACAGGATAAAAACATCCTCCGTTCCTTTTTTTTTTTTAATTGTGATCTAAATTCTTCTACACGTGGTAACAGACACACCACACATGACACATCAAAATATACAAAATTTCCTTTTCATTACTGCAAACAAAGAGAGAAAGAGTTTTGCCAACGGAGCTGCTGTTCTCTGATCTGTATGCGCTCGGTGGCCCCCCTTCTTTGCCCTCAACATTCTTTAAAGGGACAGTCAACCCAAAAATTACTGTTACTTATTTAGATTAGTTAATTAACAATCTTTACATCAAACTCTAGCCCAATTTTCATCTAAATCCACTTTGGCAGAAAATACACTTACTAGATCTCATCTGGCTGTTTTGAAATGGCCACCTGACTCCTCCTTCTCTGACGTCTCTCAAAAGCTTGAACTGTAGCAATAGTACAGATCCTCTCGCCCCTGCATGCTCACGCTCCTTTCATTCAGTTCATTGGGACCCTGATGCCAAAATGGCTAATTTGTGTAGTCCGTGCACATTTATCTTGCACATGCTGAGAGTAGCACTAGTGAAGTTATAAAGCATGTCACAGATGCAAATACAAACAGATTTTTATTCTAAAGGTATTTTAATGCATTGCTTGTAATTTCCATTTTATACAGTCTATTGTTACATTGTGTAAGTTAGATTAAACATCTGAGTATAAGCGGATATTACACCCAGCTCCTTTTACCATTACTGCGTGACAAGAGTGCTGACTTACTAGTGGGTACATGAGTTACGTTACTGGTGCAGTCACATGACACAGTATTTGTCACCATATCACAGCAGCGACCAGTGTGCACAGCCCAGGAATGAGAGACGCTCTAATAGTTTGTTCCACAGCTGCGTTTTGTCTGACTCCTGATATACTAAGTGTTGCGTGTAATCAGCTACACCGTCCTCCTCACTGCCTAAAACGTTAGGCTATGTATCACATACAGAGATTTGCTTCACTTAGCATAACCCATGTACGCAGATCCAGACACATCCCAGCAATCACTTTGTCTGCAGTTTTACCTCCTGAGTTATTCGTGGGCAGACCAAACTAATAGGATTAGTCAGGTCTTCGCTCTGTGTGCGGGGGTGGCATGTGTCCTGGAAAAAGCACATGTGGATGTTCTCCGGTCCTTCTTGGCCAGCACCCCCCCTGCACACAGAGCGAAGACCTGACTAATCCTATTAGTTTGGTCTGCCCACGAATAACTCAGGAGGTAAAACTGCAGACAAAGTGATTGCTGGGATGTGTCTGGATCTGCGTACACGGGTTATGCCAAGTAAAGCAAATCTCTGTATGTGATACATAGCCTAACGTTTCAGGCAGTGAGGAGGACGGTGTAGCTGATTACATGCAACACTTAGTATATCAGGAGTCAGACAAAACGCAGCTGTGGAACAAACTATTAGAGCACCTCTCATTCCTGGGCTGTGCACACTGGTCGCTGCTGTGATATGGTGACAAATACTGTGTCATGTGACTGCACCAGTAACGTAACTCATGTACCCACTAGTAAGTCAGCACTCTTGTCACACAGTAATGGTAAAAGGAGCTGGGTGTAATATCCGCTTATACTCAGATGTTTTATCTAACTTACACAATGTAACAATAGACTGTATAAAATGGAAATTACAAGCAATGCATTAAAATACCTTTAGAATAAAAATCTGTTTGTATTTGCATCTGTGACATGCTTTATAACTTCACTAGTGCTACTCTCAGCATGTGCAAGATAAATGTGCACGGACTACACAAATTAGCCATTTTGGCATCAGGGTCCCAATCAGTCCCAATGAACTGAATGAAAGGAGCGTGAGCGTGCAGGGACGAGAGGATCTGTACTATTGCTGCAGCTCAAGCTTTTGAGAGACGTCAGAGAAGGAGGAGTCAGGTGGCCATTTCAAAACAGCCAGATGAGATCTAGTAAGTGTATTTTCTGCCAAAGTGTATTTAGATGAAAATTGGGCTAGAGTTTGATGTAAAGATTGTTAATTAACTAATCTAAATAAGTAACAGTAATTTTTGGGTTGACTGTTCCTTTAACACAGTTTTCTCTTTTTTGAATCTACACAGCAGTGCTTACTGACAGGCTTTTTTTATGATCCCCCTCCCTTTCTAGAGTGGATATTTCTCTGCTTGAAATGTTTCTGTCTGTAACAGAAACTGTTAACTCTTTTGTAGACATTAAATATGTACTCTTCTCTGTGCATTATTATCTATCAGCAGATCCCATTCCTCAACACACTAATAGCAACAATAATAAAATGCATAGCCACTTAATATTTTCTAAGCACAGCACAATTTTATAGCAATAAAAGCAAGCAAGCAAACAAATAGTATCTAATTTCCAGTGATAGGTAACAAAAAATCTACTATAGGAATGGATATGGAAAACTTCAACACATTTGGGACTTAAACCCATTTATCACAATCTTGCACGCTTACCAGACAGGACTGCAATACCTGTCTTAACCTAGCCCAGGACTGTAAACCTGGCTAGAGGGATTATCACAAGTGCCGACAGGACTGAAATCTTCTCACAAAACCCTGCTTCTCTCTTTACTGCAGGAATCCCTTTTAACCCTTTACAAGACTAAATTTAGGTTCAGATTCACAGAGGGAAAGCAGAGTAAAAAGCACTCATACTTACCGACTGTGAATCCCACGAGCTAACACCAGAAACTGTTAGGTGTTGTTTTCAGGAGGGGGGTGTCAGTTCAGAACTGGGCATTGGGCACACCGTATCAGCTGGAAATTAGTACTTATCTGTTCAGGACATCCAGGAGAATAGATTTCAGACCATGCAGCTATGATCCCAAAAACTATTCTCTTTATTGCAAGTTGTAAGGCACTTTTATAGCCAAGAGTTACAGCATATAGGTTTAACAAGTGACGTATTCATAATTACATCATCTTACATAGTATTTCTACAGGGAGTGCAGAATTATTAGACAAGTTGTATTTTTGAGGATTAATTTTATTATTGAACAACAACCATGTTCTCAATGAACCCAAAAAACTCATTAATATCAAAGCTGAATAGTTTTGGAAGTAGTTTTTAGTTTGTTTTTAGTTATAGCTATTTTAGGGGGATATCTGTGTGTGCAGGTGACTATTACTGTGCATAATTATTAGGCAACTTAACAAAAAACAAATATATACCCATTTCAATTATTTATTTTTACCAGTGAAACCAATATAACATCTCAACATTCACAAATATACATTTCTGACATTCAAAAACAAAACAAAAACAAATCAGTGACCAATATAGCCACCTTTCTTTGCAAGGACACTCAAAAGCCTGCCATCCATGGATTCTGTTAGTGTTTTGATCTGTTCACCATCAACATTGCGTGCAGCAGCAACCACAGCCTCCCAGACACTGTTCAGAGAGGTGTACTGTTTTCCCTCCTTGTAAATCTCACATTTGATGATGGACCACAGGTTCTCAATGGGGTTCAGATCAGGTGAACAAGGAGGCCATGTCATTAGATTTTCTTCTTTTATACCCTTTCTTGCCAGCCACGCTGTGGAGTACTTGGACGCGTGTGATGGAGCATTGTCCTGCATGAAAATAATGTTTTTCTTGAAGGATGCAGACTTCTTCCTGTACCACTGCTTGAAGAAGGTGTCTTCCAGAAACTGGCCGTAGGACTGGGAGTTGAGCTTGACTCCATCCTCAACCCGAAAAGGCCCCACAAGCTCATCTTTGATGATACCAGCCCAAACCAGTACTCCACCTCCACCTTGCTGGCGTCTGAGTCGGACTGGAGCTCTCTGCCCTTTACCAATCCAGCCACGGGCCCATCCATCTGGCCCATCAAGACTCACTCTCATTTCATCAGTCCATAAAACCTTAGAAAAATCAGTCTTGAGATATTTCTTGGCCCAGTCTTGACGTTTCAGCTTGTGTGTCTTGTTCAGTGGTGGTTGTCTTTCAGCCTTTCTTACCTTGGCCATGTCTCTGAGTATTGCACACCTTGTGCTTTTGGGCACTCCAGTGATGTTGCAGCTTTGAAATATGGCCAAACTGGTGGCAAGTGGCATCTTGGCAGCTGCACGCTTGACTTTTCTCAGTTCATGGGCAGTTATTTTGCGCCTTGGTTTTTCCACACGCTTCTTGCGACCCTGTTGACTATTTTGAATGAAACGCTTAATTGTTCGATGATCATGCTTCAGAAGCTTTGCAATTTTAAGAGTGCTGCATCCCTCTGCAAGATATCTCACTATTTTTGACTTTTCTGAGCCTGTCAAGTCCTTCTTTTGACCCATTTTGCCAGGAAAGGAAGTTGCCTAATAATTATGCACACCTGATATAGGGTGTTGATGTCATTAGACCACACCCCTTCTCATTACAGAGATGCACATCACCTAATATGCTTAATTGGTAGTAGGCTTTCGAGCCTATACAGCTTGGAGTAAGACAACATGCATAAAGAGGATGATGTGGTAAAAATACTCATTTGCCTAATAATTCTGCACTCCCTGTATAAGAGCAAAGAAACTAATTTAAAATATAATTGGAAGAAAAGGAGTGTTAGGGAGTAATTTCTACAGAAATACCTAACTTCAGATAAACAGTAACTGGGCCTCCTAGCCCAGCACAAATCACAGCCGTTTGACATTTTGTAGAGATAACAATGCATCCAAGCACATCGTCAGGGTCATTCTATCTATGCAAGTCTCCCTAACATCAGAATATTTCTCACTACATAATAAACCACTATAATAAAAGATTCATTAGACAAGATAGATGCCTAAGACAAAATGGCGGCAAAGAACAAGATGGTGCTAGTCATGCTAACAATAATTGCTAACAGGTATACTGTGCCCACTATATTAAACCATATGCTTCTCATATCCCCCAGATCAGACAGGTATACTGTGCTCACTATATTAAACTATACCGCTCATATTCCCCAGATCAGACAGATATACTGTGCCCACTATATTAAACTATATATTTCTCATATCTCCCAGACCAGACAGGTATACTGTGCTCACTATATTAAACTATATCTCTCGTATCCCCCAGATCAGGCAGGTATACTATGCTCACTATATTAAACTATACGTCTCATATCCCCAAGATCAGACAGGTATACTGTGCTCACTATATTAAATTATACATCTCATATCCCTCAGATCAGACAGGTATACTGTGCCCACTATATTAAACTATACGTCTCATATCCCCAGATCAGACATGTATACTGTGCTCACTATATTAAACTATACTTCTCATATTACCCAGATCAGACAGGTATACTGTGCCCACTATATTAAACAATATACTTCTCATATCCCCCAGATCAGACAGGTATACTTTTCTCACTATATTAAACAATATACTTCTCATATCCCCCAGATCAGACAGGTATACTTTGCTCACTATATTAATCTATACCGCTCATATCCCCTAGATCAGACAGGTATACTGTGCCCACTATATTAAACTATATACTTCTCATATCCCCCAGACCAGACAGGTATACTGTGCCCACTATATTAAACAATATACTTCTCATATCCCCCAGATCAGACAGGTATACTTTGCTCACTATATTAATCTATACCGCTCATATCCCCTAGATCAGACAGGTATACTGTGCCCACTATATTAAACTATATACTTCTCATATCCCCCAGACCAGACAGGTATACTGTGCCCACTATAATAAACAATATACTTCTCATATCCCCCAGATCAGACAGGTATACTGTGCTCACTATATTAAACTATACTTCTCATATTACCCAGATCAGACAGGTATACTGTGCCCACTATATTAAACAATATACTTCTCATATCCCCTAGATCAGACAGGTATACTGTGCTCACTATATTAAACTATATCTCTCATACCCCCCAGACCAGACAGGTATACTGTGCCCACTATATTAAACAATATACTTCTCATATCCCCCAGATCAGACAGGTATACTGTGCTCACTATATTAAACTATACTTCTCATATTACCCAGATCAGACAGGTATACTGTGCCCACTATATTAAACAATATACTTCTCATATCCCCCAGATCAGACAGGTATACTATGCTCACTATATTAAACTATACGTCTCATATTCCCAAGATCAAACAGGTATACTGTGCTCACTATATTAAACTATACATCTCATATCCCTCAGATCAGACAGGTATACTGTGCCCACTATATTAAACTATACGTCTCATATCCCCCAGATCAGACATGTATACTGTGACAACTATATTAAACAATATACTTCTCATATCCCCCAGATCAGACAGGTATACTGTGCTCACTATATTAAACTATACTTCTCATATTACCCAGATCAGACAGGTATACTGTGCCCACTATATTAAACGATATACTTCTCATATCCCCCAGATCAGACAGGTATACTGTGCCCACTATATTAAACAATATACTTCTCATATCCCCCAGATCAGACAGGTATACTATGCCCACTATATTAAACTATACCTCTCATATCCCTTAGATCAGACAGGTATACTGTGCCCACTATATTAAAATATACCATTCATGTCCCGCAGATCAGACAGGTATACTGTGCTCACTATATTAAACTATACCTATCATATAACCCTAGATCAGACAGGTATACTGTGCTCACTATATTAAAATATACAGCTCATATCCCCCAGATCAAACAGGTATACTGTGCTCACTATATTAAACTATACCTCTCATATCCCCCAGATCAGACAGATATACTGTGCTCACTATATTAAACTATACCGCTCATATCCCCCAGATCAGACAGGTATACTGTGCTCACTATATTAAACTATACAGCTCATATCCCCCAGATCAGACAGGTATACTGTGCCCACTATATTAAACTATACCGCTCATATCCCCCATATCAGACAGGTATACTGTGCTCACTATATTAAACTATACAGCTCATATCCCCTAGATCAGACAAGTATACTGTGCCCACTATATTAAACTATACCGCTCATATCCCCCAGATCAGACGGGTATACTGTTCCCACTAAACTATATACTTCATATCCCCCAGACCAGACAGGTATACTGTGCTCACTATATTAAACTATACCGCTCATATCCCCCAGATCAGACAAGTATACTGTGCCCACTATATTAAACTATACCGCTCATATCCCCTAGATCAGAGGGGAGGGCTGGCAGCCTTAGGCCTGGGGGGCAAATCCAGTCAAGTGGCCTATTGCACCAACAAATCAGCTCACAGCCACAGGACCCACAGCCAGTAGGTCCCACCACAGGACCCACAGCCAGTAGGACCCACCACAGGACCCATAGACAGCAGGACCCACCAGGAATAACCTTTACTGAAGCCAACTGGGATTAGATAGTGCATGATCGCTTCCAATTCTTGGAATTAGAAAAAAAAACTTTGTTTTCAAAGTGTAATTGCAGAAAATGGTGCAAAATAATGAAAGTTTATTGCAAAGGTGTTTTACTAGACTTTATTTAAAATGTTGTATTCTCAAAGTGTTTACATTCCTTAAAAAAATGTGGGCTGGTGGAATGTGCTTTTGAGCAGTTTTTTCTGCAATGACTTTAAACCACTGATTTTTTTTTTTAATGTTTTTTTTTAGCACATTCATTGCCTCTTTAAAAATATGGTGACCATGCAAGCTGGTAGAATTGTAGGTGTGTACACACCGGATTAACAACTAAATAAGAAAACATCTAAAATTTATTCTAAACTAAATAAGCTACAGTTAGAGCGATCACACATTACCTATTATTTTTCATGCTGCATGGAGTGTGTGCAGCCCTCAGGTACACCTAAAGCCATGTTGCTTTCCTATTTAAATTACTATATATATATATATATATATATATATATATATATATATATATATATATATATATATATATATATATATATATATATATATATATATATATATATATATATATATATAATTTACATATAGTAAACAAGAGTCCTTTAGTTTAATCTTAATACACTGAAAGGGACATGAAACCCATTTTTTTTCTCACAATTCAGATAGAATTTATAATTTTAAACAGCTTTGCAATCTACTTATATTGTCAAATTTGCTTTGTTTTCTTGGTATCCTTTATTATTATTATTTGTAGAGCTCCAACATATTCTGCAGCCCTATAAACATAAGAGACAACATTCATTTTTACGAGACAAATGGGTAGGGGGGCCTACCAAGAGTTGCACTGTTGCAATTCAGCTCTCATGAAGGTGATCTATAAAGCAGCTGGGCTTGTATGCTTATGTGCTTGTTCAGGCACAGCAATGCACTACTGGGAGATAGCGGCTGATTGGTGGCTGTATATATGCTTCTTGTCATTGTCTCACCTAATGTGTTTATCTAGCTCCCAGTAGAGAAATGCTGCCCCTTCAAGAAAAGATACCACTGGAATAATTTTTTAAAACTGTTTGCTCTATCTGAATCCTGAAAAAAAAACATTGGGTTTCATGTCCCTTAAAGTTACAGATTAAAGGGACATTAAACCCAAACATTTTCTTTCATGATTCAGATAGATTATACATTTTTAAACAACTTTCCAATTTACTTCTCTAATCAATTTTGCTTTATTTGCTTGGTATCTTTTATTGAAGAAGCAGCAATGCACTCCTGGGAGAAAGCTGAACACATTTGTAAGCCAATTAAAATGGGCATACAAGTTCATCCACCTATCAGCAGCTACCTCCAAGCTCCTGAGCCTATCTAGATATGCTTTTCAACAAATCATTTCAAAGGAATAAAGCAAATTAGAAAATAGAAGTAAATTGTAAAGTTGTTTAAAATTGTATGTTCTGTCTGAATCATGAAAGACAAATTTTGTGTTTCATATCCCTTTAATAATACTGCAAGAATGCAAATGCAATTAAAAGCTCCACAATGCATGTACATGTTTAATAACTTAAAGGGACATGAAACCCATTTTTTTTTCTTTTAAGATTCAGATAGAGCATACAGTTTTAACATCTTTCCAATGTACTTTTATTATCAATGTTGCTTCATTTTCTTGGTATCCTTTATTGAAGGAGCAGCAATGTACTACCAGGAGCTAGCTGAACACATTGTTAAGCCAATGACAATAGATATATATGCGCAACCACCAATAAGTAGCTAGCTCCCAAATCCTAAGCTTACCTATCTATCTTTTTCAGCAAAGGATACCAAGAGAACTAAGCAAATTAGATAATAAAAGTAAATTAAAGGGACAGTCTAGGCCAAAATATACTTTCATGATTCAGAGAGAGCATGTAATTTTAAACAATTTTCCAATTTACTTTTATCACCAATTTTGCTTTGTTCTCTTGGTATTCTTAGTTGAAAGCTTAACCTAGGAGGTTCATATGCTAATTTCTTAGACCTTGAAGCCTTCCTCTTTTCAGATTGCATTTTAACAGTTTTTCGCCACTAGAGGGTGTTAGTTCACATATTTCATATAGATTACACTGTGCTCGTGCACGTGAAGTTATCTGGGAGCAGGCACTGATTGGCTAGACTGCAAGTCTGTCAAAAGAACTGAAAGAAGGGGCAGTTTGCAGAGGCTTAGATACAAGATAATCACAGAGATTAAAAGTATATTATTATAACTGTGTTGGTTATGCAAAATTGGGGAATGGGTAAGAAAGGGATTATCTATCTTTTAAAACAATAAAAATTCTGGTGTAGACTGTCCCTTTAAGAAGTTGTTTAAAACTGTGTGCTCTATCTGAACCATGAAAGTAAAATTATGGTTTTCATGTCCCTTTAATAAAAATGATTCAGGAAGCCTGTTTTTTAGCTAATTCCTCCTAGAAACCATGAAATTACTAACTTAGAAAAAAACACAGCATAGACACAGTTTATCTTTATTAACAATAACACAGAATGCTTTTAAAAGATAATATGCTTCCATATTTCCATGCAGCCCTGCTCACTAGCTCTGGGGTACACATACAGTACACTCCTATTGCAGAATTGTATATAGATGTGCAGCCTAGCAAGGGACTGTTACCTACAGTTAAACATTATTATTATTATTTCCCCATGTAGGATACAACATAAACTGAAATGTCTTATCCCAATGCTTCAGCTAAAATAAAAGCTGCACAGTATTTGCTGTATTCTACATGAGGATCTTACTGCACAGCCACAGTATTTGCTGTATTATACATGAGGATCTTACTGCACAGCCACAGTATTAGCTGTATTATACATGAGGATCTTACTGCAAAGCCACAGTATTAGCTGTATTCTACATGAGGATTTCACTGCAGCCCGGCCCCTGAAGAAACCCCACACACTTGCTGACAGCACATTTATGTACTTACTGTTTAGTAGAGGTGGCCACACATGATCTAGCAGCTCACACTGATGCCTTTCCCTCCATTCATTGAGACTGTGCTCTGTTTGACTAGGGAAAGCCTGCACTAAGCCCTTCCCCCTCAGCACATGGCCTTTCAGTTTCAGTGCCATAGAGAGAAAGGCTGCTCCACTGCTGCTTATGTGTGTACAGCTGCTCCCCCTGCTGGCCATTATTAAAATTACAATATAAAAAAAAAAAAGCAGCAGCCGTTTTTAACATGATTTAGGGCAGCCTGGGGGGCAATTGCCTCTCTGTCCCCTGGCCCAGTCCGCCCCTGCTCTTTTGCTCTCTCCCTCCCCCCTCTTTTTCTCTCTCCCTCCCCCTCTCTTTTGCTCTCTCCCTCCCCCCTCTCTTTTGCTCTGTCCCTTCCCCCTCTCTTTTGCTCTCTCCCTCCCCCTCTCTTTTGCTCTTTCTCTCTCCCCCCTCTCTTTTGCTCTCTCTCTCTCTCTCTCTCTCTCTCTCTTCTCTTTTGCTCTCTCTCTCCCCCCCCTTTCTATTGCTCTCTCTCTCCACCCTCTCTTCTCCTCCCCATCTCTTTTGCTCTCTCTCTCTCTCTTCCCCATCTCTTTTGCTCTCTCTTCCCCCTCTCTTTTGCTCTATCTCTCTCTCTACCCCTCTCTTTTGCTCTCTCTCTCCCCCTCTCTTTTGCTCTCTCTCTCCCCTCTCTTTTGCTCTCTCTCTCCCCTCTCTTTTGCTCGCTCTCTCTCTCCCCTCTCTTTTGTTCTCTCTCTCTCCCCTCTCACATTAAATGTATATAACTGGTTAAATATTTCATTAGAAGTAGCACATACTTTGAGAGGATATTTGCATTTGGTTAATTGTGGAAGTGATACCTTTTTTCCAAGGAAGACGTTAGACTGGTAGGTAGTTAAAGGGGTTTTTCTATAGACACAATGAAAAAGGGTAACATGTAATATATTGCTATTTTCTCTGAGGTTTAGATTAAGATAAGATAAGTGATATGTTCTGAGAGGGTAACAGAATGTTATTTTTTCTCCTCTGCCTGTCCTCTTTAATGTTTTTTACCCGATACATATACACCTGTATTTGAGAGTGAATTTATAGAGGGCCTCCTGTCCTGTTACAATTACAATTCACAAACTCTCTGGAGCTCGTCAAAGAACAGGCTGTCAGGAAATAAGAAACAAGAAAACTGACCTTTTTATAACAAAACCGCTTGCTATTTATATCTGAATACCCTTTTTTTTCTTTGACATACTCTTAACTGTAAATCAAGGCAAGCACTATATAGGGTAAAAAAGGGGAGGTAAGGATCAGGGACAACTGCAATAAGTACAGCTAAAGTATTAGCTAAACCAATCTGTCATTATTACTAATAGTAAATTGGTAGGAAAGATAAATGGGATAAATATCCCCCAGAACTCCAGCGTCTAAACTGTTGCTAATTTTATATACCTGAGTATCCAGTAGAACTACAAATACCTAAGTTTCACTGCCTATCTTCTCTCTCTTAGCAACTTCAAACTAAAACCTAAACACTTAAATTAGAAATAGAATAAAAACAAAACACTCACCCTACATCACAGCATAATAGTTAATAATAGGGTAGCTTAAATAAGGACAAAGCTATATCCCATCTATTTTGTATCACAAAAATCACTTCTTTTTTTTTTTTCACTAATCTCACTCTCACTTTTTCTTCATATCCCACATTATCACATTCTCATCTGATATCTTAGTTCACTTTTCTACCCCCCCCTCTCTCACAGATCACTCTCCCCTCCCACCCCACTGGCAAGTGGACTCCCCAACACCTTCCTCTTAGTCTTCACACAAACAAAACAAAAAAAACAAGCAAACAAAAAAAAAAAAAAGGCACGCAACACATGGATAAATTTCTCTCCATTCCTTCTAAGACACCCTCACCAGGCATGGCAGCTAGAAATAAAGATAGGAAATCTAAGAATACTCAAGATTCTCTCACTGAGTCAACAACTACACATATGGCAACTTTACCTGAAGCTACTAATATACAGAATCTGGTTACTAGCATCTCTGAGGCTCTTACACCTAAATTCGATACACTGAGGACAGAAATTAAGCAGGACATCTCTTTATTAACTCAAGAGATTAGACAGTTTTCCAACAGAATGCAGGAAATAGAACAGCGGGTGTCAGACCTGGAAGATTTAACAACAATACATAATTCTAAACTTGGGATCTCAAATATTAATATTCAAAAAATCAATGATAGGTTGGAGGATCTGGAAAACCGATCCAGAAGAAACAACATTCGGATAATTGGCCTTCCAGAGGACAAGCAATATGACAACCTGTGTCACTTTATATCAGATACACTTACCAAGGCCCTAAATGTCCCTCCAACCTACCATCCGATTTTAGTAGAGAGAGCGCATAGAATAGGCCCTCCTCACTCAGATAGCAAAGATAAGAATCGTCCTAGACCTGTCATTGCAAAATTGCTTAACTTTCAAGACAAAAGTATGTTGTTGCAACTTTACCGCAAAAACCAGCCAGTCCTCATAGATAACACTAGGATTTTGATTTTTCAAGATTTTTCTGCTTACACAGCCTCCAAGTGAAGAGAAATGGCCCCGACCTGCACTAAGTTCATACAAAATGGACATCGTGCTACTATAATATACCCCTCTAAACTTAGAGTTGAAGTGAATGACACGACACATTTATTTGAAGATGTCCAGCTGGCTGAGGATTTCTTTAAGTCATTAAAGTCATAAGCTCAAACAAGATATGACCTTGTGGTACAAAAAAGAGGATAAGGCCTATGACTAGGGAACTCCCTTGGGTTAGGGAATATAGAGTCCGTACTTTTTTTTTCTTCTTTTTTAATTTTTTTTTTTTTTTCCCTCTTCCCCTCTTTCCCCCCTACGTAAATGGCTCAAAAAGTAAATAAATTAAAAATAATATCTTGGAATGTAGGGGGTATCTCGACTCCTATTAAACGGAAGGCAATACTCACCCACCTATGTAAAGCTCATGCAGATATCGGTTTCATACAGGAAACCCATCTAGATCTTGAGGAATCCTTAAAATTAAAAGCACAATGGGTCAAAGAGGTTTTTGCTGCGCCAAGTGTCAGGAAAAAGAGAGGCGTAGCTATATTGATAGGGAAAAAGTCCCAAGTGGAAATTCTGCATTCTGAGGTAGACTTGGAGGGGAGGTATGTCCTGGTGAAACTCAAAGCCGCACAGGGGATCTACACATTGTGTAATATATATGGACCAAATATCTCTGATCCGGAGTTTTGGAATCGTATTCAGACCAAGCTCCTATTAATTTCTGAAGGATATTTGATCTTAGGAGGAGACTATAATATGGCACCACAATCCCCCATAGACAGGCTTAGAAGAAATTCTATGCGACTGAAACAGAAAAAAGACAGTATAGATACTAAGATTTTTAATAAAATCAAGCAAAACCTAGCACTGCGCGACATATGGAGAGTCCAGAATCCCGACACTCAGGATTTTACCTGTCTCTCCAAAGCCCACAAAACACTTTCTAGGATCGACCTATTCCTTACAGATGAGCGTTTACCCATTACAAAAATAAAAGCAGGAATAATGCCGGTTCTTCTCTCCGATCATGGGCCAATCTCCCTAGATCTGTATCTCGGTCAATCAAAACCAAAAATATCACGGTTCTTCTTCCCCTATCATTTAACGACAGACTTAAAATTCAAGGAATGGATTAGAAACAAGTTCAAAGAATATGTTAGTTTCAATAGTGACTACATAGGGCGCCCAGATATATTCTGGGAGACTGCTAAAGCAGTGCTAAGAGGAGAAATCATCGCTTATGTTGCAATCTTAACTAAAAAGATGAAGGCAAGAGAGAAAGAGATTAATAATCAACTGATTAACTCATATAACCACTTCTTACTTGAAAAAAATCCTTTAAACTGGGCGAAATACATTCGGGCCAAAAATGCCAGAGATACCTTTATAATGACTCAGGAAACGTACAGGGAACTCAGATTCCAAGCTAAACTATACAGATTTGGTAACAAATCTGGAAAAATGTTAGCTAAATTAGTCAAAACCGAGGGGAAAAAAACAAACCATTGAAAAACTTTTTAACAATGGGAAGCAAATATTAAAACCCGAAGAAATCTCCAATCTATTTTTAGAATATTTTCAGGATCTATATACCTCTAAAGGACATGATGTTTCGAGAGCTGCTGAGTTTTGGAACAAAATCACATATCCAACAATCCCAGCTGAAGACATTGTCAGTCTTAACTCTCCTATTACAAAGGAAGAGATAGAGAAAACAATTCTCAAACTCTCTCCTAACAAAGCACCAGGCCCAGATGGGCTGCCAAATGAATTTTATAAAATTCTATCAGATGAAATAGGGCCTTTTCTGGGTAATCTCTACAATGAGATCTATGTTAATGGTAAATCAGTCTCACCTTCCTTCTCCTCATCATTCACAACTTTGATTTTAAAGGGAGGGAAGACCCTATGCAAAAAGAATCTTACAGACCAATTGCTCTGCTTAACTCAGACTACAAAATTATGTCCTCTATCCTTGCAGCTAGATTACAGCCCATTTTAGCAAAGATAATACACACAGATCAAGCCGGTTTCCTGAACGCAACTCTGCAGCAAAAATCAGAGAGCTTCTTGTTACAATGGATTATTTCCAGAATCTCCCCTCTTCCGTTGCGGGGGGAGAGGGCCTCCCTGACCTAGCTATCTTGTCAATCGATGCAGAAAAAGCGTTCGATTCTGTAATCTTTCACCATATAATAACATCTTTAACAAAATTCGGGATCATAGGTAACTTTTCCAAATTTATAGGAAATTTACACAATCATTCCCGAACGAGATTAATAATAAATGACATTGTTTCCTCTCCAATTGCAATAGACAGGGGTACGCATCAGGGCTGCCCTCTCTCCCCACTTCTTTTCAACTTAGCTATTGAACCCCTAGCAATTATGATAAGAGAACATCTAGATGGTATAAAGATACAAAACTACGAGATAAAAATTGGTTTATATGCGGACGATTTACTAATCTATTTATCTAACTCAAAATTAAATATACCCAAACTCTTTCAAATAACTGATCATTTTGGCTCCTTTTCGGGATATAAGGTAAACAAATCAAAATCTGAAATACTTTGGCTTAGGAGAAATAGTAGCTCTATCTTAAATACCTCATTTAGAGTGGTTACAGACTCTTTTAAGTACTTAGGGATTCACATACCGTCTAACTTAAGAGATCTATACAGCCTTAACATATCTCCTATACTCTCTACCATCAAGGAGAAGCTAAAAACTTGGCAGAATCTGCCTCTATCAATTTCTGGCCGGATAGAATTATTTAAAATGGTTCTTCTACCCAAGCTTCTCTATATCCTCCAGAACGTGCCATTCATTCTATTAGAAAAAGATGTTCGCTTTACTAATACCGCAATTAGACAATTTTTATGGCAAGGGAAAAGGTCCAAGATATCCTTTACCAAACTTACAGTATCAAGGGAATTTGGAGGCTTGGCACTACCAAATATTAGATCATACAACCTCAGTTTCTTAGCACGCATAGTAGCTGACTGGATACACACCAAAAATTACATACTAAATAATGAGCTAGAATTAAATATCTGTGAACCATACCTTCCCCTGGCTCTGATCCATTCCCCACTAAAGGAATTGCCAGCAACTATTAAGAGACTCAAAACTATATTCAATCCCATCAAAGCATGGTGGAGGCTGACCGGCTCTCTTTCAATCCCCAGCAGCACTTCGAAACATCTTCCTTTGATAGGGAACCCACGATTCCAAGCAGGCATAAAATCAGCGACTTTTAATAGATGGCATAACAATCGCCTGGATAGATTAATCTATTTAATAGATAAAGACAGGAATTGTGTTAAGACCTTTGAGGAGCTAAAAACTGAATTTAATCTTCCTAGCAAAGACTTTTTTGCGTACCTGCAAATAAGGCATTTTGTTACCGAAATAATTAAAGAGCAGGGCTGTCACTGGACACTAGGCAAGCTGGAAAGCTGGCTTGCCTTAACAAAAATTGGCCACATGTCTATCTCCCCATGCTATCGTATACTTGTCAATAGTAAAGGAGCACCTTTAATGGACAATTTGGCTTCAATATGGAGCTCATTAATACCTCAGAGTAATATTGAGCCAAAAACTCTGCAATTATCAATCAATAAAGTAGCATCCTCTACATTATCGGCCACTTGGCGAGAGGCCCATCTTAGGCTTCTTCACAGGACATACTTCACCCCCGAGAAAGGCCTCAGAATTCATAACCAGCAATTTAATAAATGTCCCAAATGCTCCTATCCGGCGGCAGATTTAATAACATGTTCTAGTCTTGCCCAAAAATAAGAAGTTTTTGGAACAAATTAGAGTTCTGGCTTAAAACAACATTAAAAGTTAAGTCACTCTCTCTCTCAATGTATCAAATTATATTATGCCTGAAGTTGGAAGGTAGTTACCAGGACAATGATAAACTAGTAACTCTCTCCATCTTAGCTACTAGATACTTAATTTGTAAGAAATGGAAATTGAGAGCACTTCCGACCATCTCTGAAGTTAGAAACTACCTAAAAAAACAATGTGTACTAGAACAAAAAGACACAAATATCAATAAAGAATCAGATATAAGGAATTTCTTTAATAAATGGGCAGCTCTTATAAAAACACTCCATGAGAGTGAAATTGATTACCTGATCTTTCCATTTAAAAATTCAGAGTTAGTTCTCCTTGGCATTTGGTAAGTGGGGAAAGAGGGAAAGTTAAATTTTTTTTTTTTTTTTGGTTCTGTTTTTGTTTGTTTTTTTGTTGAAAATGATTCTATAATAGAATGATTGGTTTTCATGATAGTTGAGAAAATTGATTGAAAAAGCCCAGCAGAGAATACAATTTATTTATTTATTTATTTATTTATTTATTCTCTCTTATATGTATTGATAATGTACATTGGCATAACTCCACTAAGAACAGTTATAATAACTGCCTTTTGGTCTATATTATTTTGAAAAATGATCTGCCCTGCGTGGCATAAGATATGTTCCTATCATTTGTTTCTCCATTATACTGTACATAATGCTGGTTGTAAATAAAGATAAAAAAAAATAAAAAAAAAATGGTATTCTCTATCTAAATCATGAAATAATTTTTTGGGGTTTTGTGATGACAGTGGGAGGTGACGTTACCGGATGGGGGCGTGGTTTATGGCTGTTATGGTCTATGTCGCAGTTACTAACGGCTAGATTACGAGAAGTTTACTTCTATTATCAAATTTGCTTCATTCTTTTGGTATCATTTGTTGAAGGAGATGCAATGCACTACTTGTTTCTAACTGAACACATGGGTGAGCCAATGACAATCAGTATATATATATATATATATATATATATATATATATATATAGTATATCCACCCACCAATCAGCAGCTAGAACCTAGGATCTTTGCTGCTCCTGAGCTTACCTAGATAAACCTTTCAGCAAAGGATAACAAGAGAAAGAAGCAAATTAAATAATAGAAGTATATTGGAAAGTTGTTTATAAAATTGTATGCTCTGTCTAAATCATGAATGTCTATTTACGACTTTACTGTCCCTTTTAAAGGGACACTGAAGTCAAAATTAAACTTCCTGATTCAGATAGAGCATCCAATTTACTTCCATTAACAAAATGTGCACAGTCGTTTTATATTTACACTTTGAGTCACCAGCTCCTACTGAGCATGTGCAAGAATTCACAGCATATACGTATATGCATTTGTGATTGGCTGATGGCTGTCACATGATACGGGGGAGTGGAAATAGACATAACTTTGCAATTTTTTTTTTAAAAAATCTACTACTCATTTGAATATCAGACTAAGTGCTATTGCATTGTATTCTTATCATGCATTTGTTGATTATTCAAATATACTGTATTGACTGGTCCTTTAAGCTGCCTCTGCAATTTTAAAAGCAATGCTGTAAAATATTTCAAAGATTGAAGCTTTCACTGTATTTGTCAGATGAAGGAACTGCAGACATTTCATTTTCTTCAGTCATCACTTCTCCTTTCTACTGTTTCAATATGCCGTCTATTTATTATATTTAATATGAAGACTACAACTATCCAAAAACTTATATCAATATAACACTACTCTATCATTTTGGCATTGAAAGAATTCTACTGCATAGTAGATGGGGGGAAAAAATGACATTCTCTGCTCAATAGATCAATTCACGCTTATCTGTTGTTTAAAGGGCTATACATTTATTTATAAGTATTTTATGCTAACAAAAAATATAATTAGATTGTATGGGTTTAAATGACCATTTTATCAGTGAAATATAAATTGTTTGTAAAATACATAAGACCACCTGATGGGAATTTACTTTTATAAGTACACAATTTATGAAGAAGTAGCCTTCTTTTTTGGTTTGTAATACCTAATTGTCATTCATAAATCCACTGCGGTCCTCAATTACCCCCAACAGGCCAAGTTTTCATTATAGCTGAACTAGAGCACAGGTGAAATAATCAGCTGATGGGTGAGAGCAGGATAGTAACCATGGTTACTGATCAGCTGATTATCTCACTTGTGCTCAAGTTCAGCTACAATGAAAACATGGCCTGTGGGGGTACTTGAGGACTGCAGTTGAGAAACACTGTTTAATACACTGGTTTTCAAATCTGTCCTCAAGCCTCCCCAACAGGCCAGGTTTTCAGGATTACCTTGAATGAGCGCAGTTAAAATAACCATGTTTATTAATCAGCTGATTATTTCACCTGTGCTCCAGATCAGATAACCTCAAAATGTGACCTGTTAGGGAGTCCTGAGGACAAGGTTTGAAAACCAGTGGTCTAAATGAATGAAGTACGTCTTCATGACATATGGGGCTCACTCTCTTGCAAAACACAATTAATAGAGACAGGAATGCTACATATCAACAACATTGTCACTATCATCTGAGGCAAAGCAATGAGACTCCTATGTACAATTAAAGGGCCATGATACCCAAATGTTGAAACACTTGAAAGTGCTGCAGCATAGCTGTAAAAAGCTAACTAGAAAATATCACCTGAAATTATCTATGTAAAAAAGGAAGATATTTTACCTCAAAATGTCCTATGTATTCACACCCCATTGTAAAGGACTTTAGCAAATCAGTATGTCTGTCCCGGGACCAGCTAGGGAGTGAGCCTCATGCACACACTTGTTATTTCCCTATTCAGTTTAAGGAAGTTTACTATGAAATCTCATGAGATCGCAGTAAAAGAGTTCATGACCTCAGCACTGTTGATGCTGATTGGCTGAAGTTCATTTCTTCATTTTTTTAAAAAAAAATTTTTTTACCTGCAGCTGCACTGCAGCTAAACTATAACTTTTTACACAGAACTTACTCTGGTGAGCTCAGGAAATTGTGAGGTAAAATATCTTCCTTTTTTACATAGAGATATTCAGGTGATATTTTCCTTTCAGTTTTTTACAGATATATTGCATCAGTTTCTAGTGATTTAGCTTATGAGTATTATGTCCCTTTAAGTAGCCAACAGCTGTCTGACTGAAGACTAAAATTAATAGCAGTAGCCGTTATTTATTCTTTATAAGGGAAGATAAGCAATAATAACAATAACATTTTGATCCTGGATAGGTTAGCCAATCTAAGCTTTGTCTTCAATTTTGAAGTACTCCAATTGGCTACAATTTATAGCTTTCATGCTTATTTAGACAATGGAAGGATATGAAAACTGGAAAAAAAACACATTAATTATAGGAATAATGTTCATCATATACTTGATACGGTAACAGAACAATAATGCCAAATACTCTGTAGTGGATACATTTTATACAAAATTGGCAGTGCTGTTTGAATAAGCAATTAAATGTTGCTGATAGGTATATGAAAGAAATATAAATAATAATGAAGAGATAAAAAAATAAGAGACAAATCTGGAAGTAGAAATGAAAATAAAGCATATACCACAATTTGTTGAATTAAATTAAAAACTAAATTGGTTAAGGTTTTATAAGAAGAGTTTTTTTTTTGTTTTTTTTACACAATTTTACTTAAATAGAATTAAACTGACCGCATAATAGTTTCATAGACAAAAATTATATCAAGATCAAATTATTTCTCTGCTAACAGCTGTGCATTCAACATTGCCAAAAAATATGTACAATTCTAAAAAAAAAATTGAATTTACTTCTATTATCAAATTTGCTTTGTTCCTATAGTATTCTTTGTTGATAAGATACATACACCTAGATTACAAGTTTTGCGTTAGAGGCTGTGCGGTGCTAGCGAGCAGTTTATGCTCACCGCTCACTTGCAGACAGACATTGAACTTCAATCCTATTGGCTGATTGCATCAGCCAATAGGATTTTTCCTACCTTAATTCCGATTGGCTGATAGAATTCTATCAGCCAATCAGAATTGAAGGGACGCCATCTTGGATGACGTCACTTAAAGGAACCTTCATTCGTCGGGTAGTCGTCGGCCGAGAAGGATGCTCCGCGTCGGATGTCTTGAAGATGGACCCGCTCCGTGCCGGATGGATGAAGATAGAAGATGCCGTCTGGATGAAGACTTCTGCCCGTCTGGAGGACCTCTCCTTCCCGGCTTGGATGAAGACTTATGCCCGTCTGGAGGACCACTTCTGCCCGGTTGGGCATTAATTAGTTTAATTATAGTGTAGTGTTAGGTGTAATTGTAACTTAGGTTAGGTTTTATTTTACAGGTAAATTTGTCTTTATTTTAACTAGGTAGCTATTAAATAGTTAATAACTATTTAATAACTATTGTACCTAGTTAAAATAAATACATAGTTGCCTGTAAAATAAAAATAAACCCTACGATAGCTACAATGTAACTATGTTGTAGCTATCTTAGGGTTTATTTTATAGGTAAGTATTTAGTTTTAAATAGGAATAATTTAGTGAATTGTAGTTATTTTATTTAGATTTATTGTAATTATATTTAAGTTAGGGGGGGTTAGGGTTAGACTTAGGTTTAGGGGTTAATACATTTAATATAGTGGCAGCGACGTTGTGGGCGGCAGATTAGGGGTTAATAAATGTAGGTAGGTGTCGGAGATGTTAGGGACGGCAGATTAGGGGTTAATAATATTTAACTAGTGTTTTTGATGCAGGAGTGCGGCGGTTTAGGGGTTAATATGTTTATTATAGTGGCGGCGATGTCCGGTTCGGCAGATTAGGGGTTAAAAATTTTATTTTAGTGTTTGCGATGTGGGGGGCCTCGGTTTAGGGGTTAATAGGTAGTTTATGAGTGTTAGTGTACTTTTTAGCACTTTAGTTAAGAGTTTTATGCTACGGCGTTGTAGTGTAAAACTCTTAACTACTGACTTTAAAATATGGTACCAGTCTTGACAGGAGAGGGCCTACCGCTCACTTTTTGTCAGACTCGTAATACTGGCGCTATGCAAGTCCCATTGAAAAAAGAGGATACGCAATTGACGTAAGTGGATTTGCGGTATTTCCAAGTCTGGCCAAAAAAGTGAGCGGTACACCTGTACCTGCAAGACTCGTAATACCAGCGGGCGTTAAAAAGCAGCGTTGGGACCTCTCAACGCTGCTTTTTAACCCTAACGCAAAACTTGTAATCTATGTGATAGGTAGGTGTTTGGAGTGCTTACTACATGACAGGAAATAGTGCTGCCATCTAGTGTTCTTGCATATAGATAACATTCTTACAACTGTTATTTTAATCAGCTCACCATTTGTAAAAGAAAAATCAATTACTAACAAAATATCAGCTTAACTGCTTTAACCACCAAGAGAATAATTAGGGGAGGAGGAAGAATTATTACTTAAAAAAAGGTTTAATTTATGGATCTTGGTTACACACTCGGCTGCAATTATTTAGTAATAGCTGCAAACGAATATATCTAAAAGGATTCTTTTCTCCGCATAAATTGGTTAAATAATTACTAAGTTTGCAAGGATACTGCTATTATTTTAACCATATCTGATACATATATATCGTTTCAAACGGTGCAGTGTTTTTAATTAATTTGTTGGGCAGCAGATTTCTGTTGCTGTCTTTTTATATGGTAAAAAAATAAAAGCTATATTTTATACTTATTTTAAATGTGAACAATAGGGATTTATAATTCCCTCTCTGTGTGCATGCAAGGCATTTTCTAGTTAAACTATTTTTTAGGTTAACTACTTAGATTAATCATTTTATACTGCAAATGCACAGCTTTCTAAATTGACCTACCTTGGACAAAGTCTACAGATCATAACTATAGAACATTTATATCTCCTTTCTTTCTTAAAGGGACACTGAACCGAAAAATTTTCTTTTGTGATTCAGATAGAGCATGCAATTTTAAGCAACTTTCTAATTTACTCCTATTATCAAATTTTCTTCATTCTCTTTGTATATTTATTTGAAAAGCAAGAATGTAAGTTTAGATGCCGGCCCATTTTTGGTGAACAACCTGGGTTGTCTTTGCTAATTGGACAGCACCATTAAACAAGTGCTGCCCAGTGGTCTGAACCAAAAACCTTAGCTTAGATGACTTCTTTTTTAAATAAAGATAGCAAGAGAACGAAGAAAAATTTATAATAGGAGTAAATTAGAAAGTTGCTTAAAACTGCATGCTCTATCTGAATCATGAAAGAAAAAATTTGGGTTCAGTGTCCCTTTAAGTAATTTTTACAAAAATGCTACCATATAATGCTCCAGACATGTGTACACTCCTAAGCATACATCCCTGATTTTCAGCAAAAGATACCAAGAAAACAAAGAATTAGATAATAGTATAATGCACCCATATGTATCTAAAGAATTTAAAATGTCATCCAAAAATCGGAATCCTTTATTAAAAGGATAGTCAACTATTTTTTTTTAATTGTTTTAAAAGATATATAATACCTTTATTAGCCATTACCCAGTTTTGCACAGAAAACATGGTTCTATTAATACACTTTTTACCTCTGTGATTACCTTATATCTAAGCATCTTCTGACAGCCCCCTGATCACATGACTTTATCTATTGACTTGCATTTAAGCCAATTAGTGATGTGTTGTTAGAATCCACGGGCATCAGCACAATGTTATCTATATGGCTCACATGAACTAGCTTCGTCTGATGTGAAAAGCAAATACAAAAGCATGTGATCATGGGGCTGTCTTCAGGGACATAGAAACAGACAGAAATGTAGATGTTTAAAGGTTATAAAATATGTTAATATAACAATGTTGGTTGTGCAATGCTGGGGAATGGTTAGTAAAGGCGTTTTCTATCTTTTTAAACAATAACAATTTTTGTGTTGACTGTCCCTTTAAATCTCTGGATCCCAATGTCCAACAACAAATGTTATACCCATGTGAAGATGTTAAAGGGACAAGAAACTCCATATTTTTCTTTCATGATCCAGCATGTGATTTTAAACATCTTTCCAGTTTACTTCTAATAACAAATTGTCTTTGTTTTCTGGTTATCCTTTTTAAAAAGCAGGAAGGTAAGCTCAGTAGCGTGCACTATTTTCTGTCATGTAGTGCTCCAGACATGTGCTTGCTACCTATCTAGATATCTCTTCAACAGAGAATAACACGAGAATGAAGCCAAGTTGACAATAGAAGTAAATAGGAAACTTATTTTTTTTTTTTTATCTGAATAATGAAAGAAACATTTTGGTTTTCATGCGCCTTTATCATCTAGGTGAACTGGTTGGACAGGTGAGAGTTTTTTTCTGTCATTTCCAGCTTTAAATGAATTGCTGGAGGGAGTGGGGAATGTGATTGTTACACTTGATTTGATTTAGCTTTATTGCTGGTTTTGTTTTTGCCTTGTTGATTACTTGCTGGCTTTCTAACATAAAATAAGTTGTTCCTTTTTGTTATTTATATATGAATTTACGTTTATGCCTCTGTATCCTATAATAAAAAAATAAAGAAAAAGAAAAACTTTCACTCCTTTTTTATGTAATTAAGCTCTGAAAATAGTGGCTTTTCTAATTCTCAGAACTGAAAAAACAGAGCAAACATATAAAGGCTAACCCTGCTACATGTAATTCCCTAGCAGATAAGTACTGCAAAACAATGCACTTCATACTAACCTTATTACCAGGGAGGGTGGGGGTTGCAGTTGAAAAACAAGTTTTTGCATACAAGGGTTAGCGTGTATACTACAAGTTTAAAGTAAAACTTTTACACGCAAGCAAAACCGGACACGCGTTTAACGTCTTATCCCCATTGCCTCCAATGGAGCATGTTCTAAAAAACAAACTAACTTATCGCTCGCAAACTAACCCAACACCATATGAAACCAACAGTGCTATACCCAACAGGCGTTATTAATGTTTGCCATTCCAATGTTCTTCACATAGGGTTATAGGGTTAGATTACAGATGTTTTTAAAAGTTCAAAAAAATCTTTTGAATATATATGTACTGTATATGTTGCAGTAACTATAATTATTGGTAAAAAAAAATGTAATATTTTAAAGTTACATAACGCATTTTAAAGGGACAGTCTAAACCTAAATTTGATTGTTTAAAAAGATAGATAATCCCTTTATTACCCATTCCCCAGTTTTGTATAACCAACACAGTTATATAAATATACTTTTTACCTCTGTGATGATCTTATATCTAAGCCTCTGCAGACTGTCATCTTATCTCAATTCTTTTGAGAGACTTGCAATTTAACCTATCAGTGCTGACTCATAAATAACTACTTATGAGTGAGCACAATGTTAACTATATGGCACGCATGAACTAGTGCTGCCTAGGTGTAAACAACTGTCAAAATGCACTGAGATAAAAAGGCGACCTTCAAATGCTTAGAAATTAGCATACAAGCCTACCTAGGTTTAGACTGTCTGTTTGAGATAATTAATTATTCATGTGTGCTAACCCCACACTGTGCTAGGCCTCCAGGGCGCAACCCAAAGTTCATTATGAATATTTTACATTCCAATGTTCTTCACATAGAAAAATGTATTTATTTGTATATATATGTATGTATATATGATAATTATAAAGATATATATATATATCTAGGAAAATATACAGGTGCATGTATATATGTGTGTGTATGTATATGTATATATGTATGTGTGTATATATATATATATATATATATATATATAGGAATATCAATTTAAAAACATAATTTATGTAAGAACTTACCTGATAAATTCATTTCTTTCATATTAGCAAGAGTCCATGAGCTAGTGACGTATGGGATATACATTCCTACCAGGAGGGGCAAAGTTTCCCAAACCTTAAAATGCCTATAAATACACCCCTCACCACACCCACAATTCAGTTTAACAAATAGCCAAGAAGTGGGGTGATAAGAAAAAAGTGCGAAAGCATATAAAATAAGGAATTGGAATAATTGTGCTTTATACAAAAAAATCAAAACCACCACAAAAAAGGGCGGGCCTCATGGACTCTTGCTAATATGAAAGAAATGAATTTATCAGGTAAGTTCTTACATAAATTATGTTTTCTTTCATGTAATTAGCAAGAGTCCATGAGCTAGTGACGTATGGGATAATGATTACCCAAGATGTGGATCTTTCCACGCAAGAGTCACTAGAGAGGGAGGGATAAAATAAAGACAGCCAATTCCTGCTGAAAATAATCCACACCCAGAATAAAATTTTAATGAAAAAACATAAGCAGAAGATTCAAACTGAAAACACTGCCTGAAGTACGTTTCTACCAAAAACTGCTTCAGAAGAAGAAAACACATCAAAATGGTAGAATTTAGTAAAAATATGCAAAGAGGACCAAGTTGCTGCTTTGCAAATCTGATCAACCGAAGCTTCATTCCTAAACGCCCAGGAAGTAGAAACTGACCTAGTAGAATGAGCTGTAATCCTTTGAGGCGGAGTGTTACCCGACTCAACATAGGCATGATGAAATAAAGATTTCAACCAAGATGCCAAAGAAATGGCAGAAGCTTTCTGGTCTTTTCTAGAACCGGAAAAGATGACAAATAAACTAGAAGTCTTTTGGAAAGACTTAGTAGCTTCAACATAATATTACAAAGCTCTAACAGCATCCAAAGAATGCAATGATTTCTCCTTAGAATTCATAGGATTAGGACATAATGAAGGAACCACAATTTCTCTACTAATGTTGTTAGAATTCACAACCTTAGGTAAAAAATTCAAAAGAAGTTCGCAGCACCGCCTTATCCTGATGCAAAATCAGAAAAGGAGACTCACAAAAAAGAGTAGATAATTCAGAGACTCTTCTGGCAGAAGAGATGGCCAAAAGAAACAAAACTTTCCAAGAAAGTAATATAACGACCAAAGAATGCATGGGTTCAAAAGGAGGAGCTTGAAGAGCCCCCAGAACCAAATTCAAACTCCAAGGAGGAGAAATTGACTTAATGACAGGTTTTATACGAACCAAAGGTTGTACAAAACAATGGATATCAGGAAGATTAGCAATCCTTCTGTGAAAAAGAACAGAAAGAGCAGAGATTTGTCTTTCAAGGAACTTGCGGACAAACCTTTATCTAAACCATCCTGAAGAAATATAAGTCTTCCAGACTCTATAATATATCTCTCTAGATACAGATTTACGAGTCTGTCACATAGTATCAATCACAGAGTCAGAGAAAACCTCTATGACCAAGAATCAAGCGTTCAAACTCCATACCTTAAAATTAAGGTTTTGAGATCCTGATGGAAAAAAGAACCTTGAGACAGAAAGACTAGTCTTAACGGAAGAGTCCACAGCTGGCAAGAGGCCATCCGGACAAGATCCGCATACCAAAACCTGTGAGACCATGCTGGAGCTACCAGCAGGACAAACGAGCATTCCTTTAGAATATTGGAGAATACCCTTGGAAGAAGAACTAGAGGCGGAAAGATATAGGCAGGATGACACTTGTAAGGAAGAGATAATGCATCCACTGCCTCCGCCCGAGGATCCCGGGATCCGGACAGATACCAGGGAAGTTTCTTGTTTAGATGAGAAGCCATCAGATCTATTTCTGGGAGTTCCCACATTTGAACAATCTGAGGAAATACCTCTGGGTGAAGACCATTCGCCCAGGTGCAACGTTTGGCGACTGAGATAATCCGCTTTCCAATTGTCCATACCTGGGATATGAACCGCAGAGATTAGACAGGAGCTGGATTCCGCCCAAACCAAAATTCGAGATACTTCTTTCATAGCCAGAGGACTGTGAGTCCCTCCTTGATGATTGATGTATGCCACAGTTGTGACATTGTCTATCTGAAAACAAATGAACAACTCTCTCTTCAGAAGAGGCCAAGACTGAAGAGTTCTGAAAATTGCACGGAGTTCCAAAATATTGATCGGAAATCTCACCTCCTGAGTTTTCAAAACCCCTTGTGCAGTCAGATACCCCCACACAGCTCCCCAACCTGTAAGACTTGCATCTGTTGAGATTATAGTCCAGGTCGGAAGAACAAAGAAGCCCCCTGAACTAAACGATGGTGATCTGTCCACCATGTCAGAGAGTGTCGTATAATCGGTTTAAAGATATTAATTGAGATATCTTTGAGTAATCCCTGCACCATTGGTTCAGCATACAGAGCTGAAGAGGTCGCATGTGAAAACGAGCAAAGGAGATCGCATCTGATGCGGCAGTCCTAAGACCTAAAATTTCCATGCATAAGGCTACCAAAGGGAATGATTGTGACTGAAGGTTTTGACAAGCTGATATCAATGTTAAACTTCTCTTGCCTGACAAGGACAGAGTCATAGACACTGAATCTATCTAGAAACCTAAAAAGGTTACCCTTGTCTGAGGAATCAATGAACTGATTGGTAAATTGATCCTCCAACCATGAACTTGAAGAAACAACACAAGTCGATTCGTATGAGATTCTTCGAAAATGAGAAGACTGAGCAAGTACCAAGATATCGTCCAAATAAGGAAATACCAAAACCCTGTTCTCTGATTACAGAAAGAAGGGCACCGAGAACCTTTGAAAAAAATTCTTGGAACTGAGGCTAGGCCAAACGGTAGAGCCACAAAACTGGTAATGCTTGTCTAAAAAGAGAATCCCAGACACTAAAAGTGATCTGGATGAATCGGAATATGCAGATACACATCCTGTAAATCTATTGTAGACATATAATGCCCTTGCTAAACAAAAGGCAGGATAGTCCTACAGTAACCATCTTGAATGTTGGTATCCTTACATAACGATTCAATATTGATAGATCCGGAACTGGTCTGAAGGAATTGACCTTCTTTGGTACAATGAAGAGATAAAATAAAACCCCAGCCCCTGTTCCAGAACTGGAACTGGCATAATTACTCCAGCCAACTCTAGATCTGAAACACATTTCAGAAATGCTGAGCCTTTGCTGTGTTAACTGGGACACGGGAAAGAATAAAATCTCTTAGCAGGAGGCCTTAACTTGAAGCCAATTCTGTACCTTTCTGAAACAATGTTCTGAAACCAGAGATTGAGAACGGAATTGATCCAAATTTCTTTGAAGAAAACGTAATCTGCCCCATACCAGCTGAGCTGGAATAAGGGCCGCACCTTCATGGGAACTTAGGAGCTGGCTATAGGTTTCTATAAGGCTTGGATATATTCCAAACTGGAAATAGTTTCCAAACTGATACCGCTCCTGAGGATGAAGGATCAGGCTTTTGTTCCTTGTTGTGAGGAAAGGAACGAAAATGATTATTAGACCTAAATTTACCTTAGATTTTTTATCCTTTGGTAAAAAAGTTCCCTTCCTTCCAGAAACAGTTGAGATAATAATTTATTACCCTGGAAAGAAAGGGAAAGCAAAGTTGACTTAGAAGACATATCAGCATTCCAAGTTTAATCCATAAAGCTTTTCTAGCTAAAATAGCTAGAGACATATACCTGACATCAACTCTAATGATATCAAAAGATGGTATCACCAATAAAATTATTAGCATGTTATAGAATAATAATAATAATGCTATAAAATTATGATCTGTTATTTGTTGCGCTAAAGCTTCTAACCAAAAAGTTGAAGCTGCAGCAACATCCGCTAAAAATATAGCAGGTCTAAGAAGATTACCTGAACATAAGTAAGCTTTTCTTAGAAAGGATTCAATTTTCCTATCTAAAGGATCCTTAAATGAAGTACTATCTGCCGTAGGAATAGTAGTACATTTAGCAGGAGTAGAGACAGCCCCATAACCTTAGGGATTTTGTCCCAAAAAAACTCTAATTTGTCAGATGGAACAGGATATAATTGCTTAAACGTTTAGAAGGAGTAAAAGAATTACCCAAATTATTCCATTCCCTGGAAATTACTTCAGAAATAGCATCAGGGAGATTAAACACTTCTGGAATAACTACAGGAGATTTAAAAACCTTATTTAAACGTTTAGATTTAGTATCAAAAGGACCAGAATCCTCTATTTCTAATGCAATTAATACTTCTTTAAATAAAGAACGAATAAATTCCATCATGAACAAATACAAAGATTTATCAGCATCAACCTCTGAGACAGAAACCTCTGAACCAGAAGAACCATTATCAGTATCAGAATGATGATGTTCATTTAAAAATTCATCTGAAAAAAGAGAAGTTTTAAAAGACTTTTATGTAAACTAGAAGGAGAAATAACAGACATAGCCTTCTTAATGGATTTAAAAAATAAAATCTCTTATGTTTATCAGGAACACTCTGAAAATTAGATGTTGACGGAACAGCAACAGGTAATGTAACAGTACTAAAGGAAATTTTATCTGCATTAATAAGTTTGTCATGACATGCAATACAAACAACAGCTGGAGAAACAGATACCAAAAATTATAGCAGATACACTTAGCTTGGTAGCTCCAGCACCGGGCAGTGATTTTCCTGAAGTATCTTCTGACTCAGTTGCAACGTGGAACATCTTGCAATATGTAATAGAAAAAACAACATATAAAGCAAAATTGATCAAATTCCTTAAATGACAGTTTCAGGAATGGGAAAAAAATGCCAGTGAACAAGCTTCTAGCAACCAGAAGCAATAAATAATGAGACTTAAATAATGTGGAGACAAAAGCGACGCCCATATTTTTTTAGCGCCAAATAAGACGCCCACATTATTTGGCGCCTAAATGCTTTTGGCGCCAAAAATGACGCCACATCCGGAACGCCGACATTTTTGGCGCAAAAGAACGTCAAAAAAATGACGCAACTTTCGGCGACACGTATGACGCCGGAAACAGAAAGATTTTTTGCGCCAAAAAAGTCCGCGCCAAGAATGACGTAATAAAATGAAGCATTTTCAGCCCCCGCGAGCCTAACAGCCCACAGGGAAAAAGTCAAATTTTTTAAGGTAAGAAAAAATGATTGATTCAAATGCATTATCCCAAATATGAAACTGACTGTCTGAAAAAAAGGAATGTTGAACATCCTGAGTCAAGGCAAATAAATGTTTGAATACATATATTTAGAACTTTATAAAAAAGTGCCCAACCATAGCTTTAGAATGTCACAGAAAATAAGACTTACTTACCCCAGGACACTCATCTACATGTTTTTAGAAAGCCAAACCAGTACTGAAACGAAAATCAGCAGAGGTAATGGTGTATATATATATATATATATATAAGAGTATATCGTCGATCTGAAAAGGGAGGTAAGAGATGAATCTCCACGACCGATAACAGAGAACCTATGAAATAGACCCCGTAGAAGGAGATCATTGAATTCAAATAGGCAATACTCTCCTCACATCCCTCTGACATTCACTGCACGCTGAGAGGAAAACCGGGCCCCAACTTGCTGCGGAGCGCATATCAACGTAGAATCTAGCACAAACTTACTTCACCACCTCCATAGGAGGCAAAGTTTGTAAAACTGAATTGTGGGTGTGGTGAGGGGTGTATTTATAGGCATTTTAAGGTTTGGGAAACTTTGCCCCTCCTGGTAGGAATGTATATCCCATACGTCACTAGCTCATGGACTCTTGCTAATTACATGAAAGAAAATACAAATAACATTTTCCTCTATATAAAAAACAATGTAATGTTAAATTTTTACAGTAAATATACAGTAATACACATAATTAAATGTATATTTGAATTATTATTTAGACACATAGCCCCTTCCATTCCATTATCATACTATATACCTTTTTAAACCCTTTTATAAAAAAAAATATTATTTATATGAATATTTTTTTTATCAGATATTGTTTATATGAGTGTAACAGTTTATTATAATGTATTTGTTGCGCTTGGTGCACATTTTTTTTTAACTCTCTTTACGTAAGATCTTCAGTTGCTCTAACCCGACACCTGTTACTTTCAAATTGTAATACACATGCAAGTTAACGACAGCGCATCACTTGTAATCTAGCCTTTTGTTAATTTATTTTACAAATGTTTAGAGTTAGCTTAGGTTTTATTTTATAGCAAGACAACATAAATGTCTTGTAATTACAAGGTGTTTATATGCCATGGTTTACTTTGCTTTCCTTAGTTTAGAAGTGTGATTGTTCATTTTTATTGTTTTAATTAAGAAAAAAAGGTTGCTGAAATGTGAACAACGAATGAATTAGATTTGCAGCCACATAGAGTTATATTCTAAATGGTAAATGTTTTTAAAAATATTTTTTTAGCCAATTATGTGAAAAAGTCCTGCAAAAAAGTGTTCCCTGAAGGGCTGGAATGGTGTTTGTGGAGGGTTTTAATAAGTATCCGAAAGGAAATTGAATTTAGAGCCATTGGAAAACTGTTAAAACAACTGTAAATAGATTGAGAAGGATCTGGAGTTGAAAATGGCTTATTGCTTTTTTAACCCCTTCAGAAGGCTCATAGGGTGAATAGGAATATACCTTTCAAGCCTCCTTCATAGGAGTTTAAAACACTGTACAGCTATTATTATTGCATTTGAAGGGATATTAAACTCAAATCAAATAACTATGCCCATGAGCGCAATAGAAGGAAATTACATTGGGGAAACATTGCTGGGCTTATTTATAAATATATTAAGTCTACTTTTAATTACAAGTTTTGTTTTTATTTAATACGCGCAGTCCCCAGGTTACGAATAAGATAAGTTGTGTAGGTTTGTTCTTAAGTTGAATTTGTATGTAAGTTGGAACAGGCACTTTTTTAGGTGAAACTCTAGCCAAACATTTTTTTAGTTTTGAATAGCATAGGGAAAAAATTGTTTTGCTATCTGTGCCCCTGTTCAGAAAATTTCACATCAATTCTGTCCTTGTGACAATTGGGTTTTGAGTATTTTGGGTTATCCTGGAAAGAAGCATTGGCGATAAAGCTCTATTTTCTCAGTTTGTAACTACGAGTTGTACTTAAAGGGACACTGAACCCAAAATATTTATTTTGTGATTCAGATAGAGCATGCAATTTTAAGCAACTTTCTAATTTACTCCTATTATCAAGTTTTCTTCGTTCTCTTGCTATCTTTAGTTAAAAAAGAAGGCATCAAAGCTATTTTTTGGTTCAGACCTCTGGACACAGACCTCTGGACAGCACTTGTTTGTTGGTGGGTGAATTTATCCACCAATCAGCAAGAACAACCCAGGTTGTTTACCAAAAATGGGCCAGCATCTAAACTTACATTCTTGCTTTTCAAATAAAGATACAAAGAGAATGAAGAAAATGTGATAATATGAGTAAATGAGAAAGTTGCTTAAAATTGCATGCTCTTGCTCAATCATGAAAGAAAAATTTGGGTTCAGTGTCCCTTTAAGTCGGATGTCTGTAACCCGGGAACTGCCTGTACTTGAAGGTATGCTGAAAGGTGTAAAAAATACATTTACTACACCTTTCACATAGCTTTATTTAATATTTTTTTTAACTGTAATACATTTTAAAATGCCCTGTTTAAGCTGCCAAAGGAAGTAATGTCCTTTAATTGTAGCTCTGTATAATTTATAGTACTTTTGTATGCATAGCACCATCCGAAAAATCAAAAAGGGTAATAGTTTTTGTTTTAAATAAAGCTGAATCAGAAGATGCCAATGAATACATTTTGAGATTGTTCCTACAGTTATAAATCTGCGTGATTTTGTAGAAAGTGATAATATATATATATTTTTTACTTTTTTTGTGGTACAATAATGTTTTGATGCTGTGATTAAAGAGCAAGTTAAAATTGTCATCTACTGGAAGCTCTTAATATGATAATAATAATAATAATAATAATAATATTTTTTATATATATATATATATATATATATATATATATATATATATATATATATATATATATATATATATATATATATATATATATATATAATGTGTATGTATTATTTTCTTAAGTAAATAAAAAAAAAAACCAACAGAGGCTATAATACTATTTTAACAGAGTAATAGCAAAAATGCTAAAAAGTCTCTGAAATTTTTCTCTGAAATTCCCGGTGAAGGGGTTAAAGGAACCTAAAACCATTGCATTTTATTGCTGGGGGGCTGGGGACATCATTTTATTGCTGGGGGCATTTTTTTTTGCGGGGGCATAATTTTATTGATGGGGCATCTTTTTATTACAGGGGGGCTGGGCATAATTTTATTGCTGGGGGCTTCATTTTATTGCTGGGGGCATCATTTATTGCAGTGGAGATGGGGCATCATTTTATTGCAGGGGGGCTGTCTGTGGGTTGTGTGTGAATGTGGGCGTGTGGGGGAGGGAGAGAGAGATATCTAAGGTATGGATCCACCTGGTTTCACTCTGCAATAGAATTCTCGCTCGCTTGTAAATCCTTGGATCTAGAAAGTCAATGACCGTATCAGATAAATTGATTTTGAACTTTAAGTTGGGCTGCCAATCATTAAGCTGACCAAACCACTCTGTCAACTGTTCATTAGTCCCTGACCAGATTACAAGTAGATCGTGAGCAGTTGAAGAGAGAGGGGTCATACATTTCAACTTCTGACATATATATATATATATATATATATATATATATATATATATTGGCGTAAGATGGGGCCACATTTGACCCCATGCCATCCACTGGGGAGACCAATTGTCTCCGCAAGAGGCTCAATTTTACAGCCAATTGCAACCTTCCTGCATGCCACACTACAACCATTAGTGCAAAATATACTATCCTTTATTTTGGATTCAATTGAGGTTATTGAATTACTCAAACAAGAGAGCTGCATTGTAACGACTATTGACAAACTTGTAACACTCAATGCCAATAGTCTGTATACAATTATCCCACATGGGGGAGGGATTGAGGCAGTACGTAAACACCTGAACAGATACCCTTATGTGGGTCCCCCAACAGAGGTATTGCCGCAATTACTGGAATTCTATCTAAAGTTCAATTATTTCAGGTTTCAACAACAGTTTATCTTCAAACAGCAGGCACGGCGATGGGGTCAAATGTGGCCCCATCTTATGCCAATATATATATGGCAGAATTTGAAATGTATGGAACCTCTCTCTTCAACTGTCCACACATCAAACTGTTCAAGAGATATATTGACAATCTACTTGTAATCTGGTCAGGGACTAATGAACAGTTGATGAAGCGCATTTACGCATGCGTGAAACGCATCAGCTAGGAGCTTACCTTGTGCCCTTTGTGAAGCCTGCTCCTGAATAAACTTTTTGGATTTACCATGAGACTCAGCGTCCTCTCTTCCTCATCTCACTAATGAACAGTTGACAGAGTGGTTTGGTCAGCTTAATGATTGGCAGCCCAACTTAAAGTTCAAAATCAATTTATCTTATACAGTCATTGACTTTCTAGACCTAAGGATTTACAAAATGGAAAGAGGCTAAACATGACTTTATTCCAAAAGGCCACTGATCGGAATTCAATATTAAGGGCAGACAGCTGTCATCCACCACCCCCAAAAAGAGCCCTTCCAGTGTCTCAATTTAAACGAGTGGTCCGGAACAATTCACAAACCAATAGGATAACACAACTTCGAGAAATGCACAGAAAATTCAGAGAGAGGGGATATCTTGAACGAACACTCAATGCATCAATGGATAAAATAAAAATTCTGACACAAGAAAAGTCTCTAATCAAGAAGAGTATCACAAGTACGGAGAAGCCACGGATGACCTTTATTTCTAAGTATACCCCTGACAAACTGCGGTTGAACAACATTATAAAAGAGAACTGGGATATTCTGTCCAGTGATCCGGGTTTACCTTTCAAACAGAACGATCTACCAAGAATTGGATATAGGAGAGGTAGAACTCTCAAGGACATTCTAATGAGATCTGACAACAGGCCCAGCTACACTACCACTACTTGGCTTGGGGCACCTAAACCTGGATATTTTATGTGCAGTGGAATGGTGCAGGGTTCATACTTTGTCCATCCATGGCATAACAAAAAATATGCCATCAAGCATAGGGTAACTTGTACTACAAAATATGTAGTATACATGTTACATTGCAATTGTGGCAAATATTACATTGGCAAGACCAATGCTGATCTGCGCACACAAATGGCTAATCACAGGGCTGCCATACGCCACGCACTGGATACCAGTACAAGTGATCAACCAGTGGCCAGACATTTCTTGGCAGCCAAACATATGGTGGCCGATTTGCGGGTCACTATAATTGACCATGTCCCGCCCCTTCACCGTGGGGGGGGACAGAGTGAGAATTCTATTGCAGAGTCAAACCAGGAGGATCCATACCTTAGACACTTTAGTACCTAAGGGTCTCAACACCCATTTTGATTTGCAATGTTTTTTGTAAATTTTACATTGTGTGAGCTGATTGTTATTAACACCTTTAATAATGCGTTAGTATGAGTATACGAGTGTATTATATTCCAGTACTAACAAGAATAGTGATTACATTGTGTCCAACACCTGGTCTTTATTGACAGTCCCTTTGGGCTAACTATATATATTTTGCATATTTGCATTTTTACATGTTTCTGCATATTTTTGTATAATACTGTGTATTTTTGTAAATATATTTGCACAAGTTTATTCCCACGTTTGTACCCTTTATGTATCTATATATTTATGGTAATTTCTGGCTATATTATAGTTTTCAGCATGCGCTGAGTTCTATATGGATAGTGGTTTGGATGCTCTATACATAGTGATGTACCTTTTTGGGGTAATAGGCACATTTAAGTACGTTTGGTACTACGTTTCAGGATTTAACTGCCATAGTTTGCAGTTCCTGAAAGGTTGCCTCGCTCACATATATCACGATCTGTAGCATTTACTACTTAATATTGGCGCATAGCTAGGCATCTTCTGTTCAGTATTGTTTCTATTGCAGTTGCTAAGCAACGCATCTGGTTATGTCCAGCCATATTATGTTTTGCTTTTATTTTTGGCATTTATGGCTCACCATAGTCAGTCCCGCATATGCTCAGTAGCGTAGGGAGGACACCGGTGCACAGCTTGCCACACTTGTGTTAATTGGTGGTGGGGTATTTAAGGAGTACGTTTTGTGCTTTGTTCATGTATGACTGTCTGAGGAAGGGGCACCACCCTGAAATGTCACAATAAACTGACTGATTTGATTCCAAACGGTGAGTGCCTTTGCCTATGTTGTTTTGATATATATATATATATATATAGACTTTGGTCCATATTGACATGATAGCATCATGCAGTTGCTACAAATTTGTCGGCTGCACATCCATGATCCGAATCTCCCTTTCCACCACATCCCAAAGGTGCTCTGTTGGATTGAGATCTGGTGACTGTGGAGGCCATTGGAGTACAGTGAACTCATTGTCATGTTCAAGAAACCAGTTTGAGATTATCTGAGTTTTGTGACATGGTGCATTATCCTGCTGGAAGTAGCCATGTTTACGCCAAATTCTGACCCTACCATCTGAATGTTGCAGCTGAAATCAAGACTCATCAGACCAGGCAACGTTTTTCCAGTTTTCTATTGTCCAATTTTGGTGAGCCTGTGCGAATTGTAGTCTCAGTTTACTGTTCTTAGCTGACAGCAGTTGCACCCAGTGTGGTCTTCTTCTGCTGCTGTAGCTCATCTGCTTCAAGGTTCGACGTGTTGTGCATTCAGAGATGGTATTCTGCATACCTTGGTTGTAGTGAGTGGTTATTTGAGTTAACGTTGCCTTTATATCATCTCAAACCAGTCTGCCCATTCTACTCTGACCTCTGACATCAACAAGGCATTGTCATCCAAACAACTGCTGCTCATTGGATATTGTCACTTTTTTGGACCATTCTCTATAAACCCTAGAGATGGTTGTGTGTGAAAATCCCAGTAGATCAGCAGTTTTTGAAATACTCAGACCAGCCTATCTGGCACCAACAATCATGTCACGTTCAAAGCCACTTAATTCCCCTTTCTTCCCCATTCTGATGCTCAGTTTGAACTTCAGCAAGTCGTCTTCACCACATGTAGATGCCTAAATGCATTGAGTTGCTGCCATGCGATCGACTGATTTAGCATATATATATATATATATATATATATATATATATATATATATATATATATATATATTTAAAAATAAGAACTTCGGAATTTAAGTTTCTATTAAAACACATAAAATCATATTAAAATAGTTTAAACATTATTTTGCAGATTTCAAGGTAATTGAGTGAGTGTATGTAAAAAAAAAAAAATAATAATAAAAAATATGTGCACATACATATTTACAAAATACACGTGTATATATATATATAGACTTTTCCAAATGTTTCCATAAAATATATATATATATATATTTGGGAAGTGTGTGTGTGTGTGTGTATGTATGTATGTATGTATGTATGTATATATATATATATATATATATATATATATAATCAGTGTTCTATACAGAATAGTTTGCCAGACGGGTGGCATTATGAAGTAGCCGGGTGGGGGCAGTGTAATACTGTACAATATTATAACTTTTTTTGACATTTATAAATGTCATTTAACCCCCTTAATGACCACAACATACCCTGTTTGTCCTAGGAATGAAGTAGGAAAAGCGCAAAAAACGGCTCAAAAAATGTATTCAACAAAAATAAAATGCAATAATACATAAGCACTTACATTAAAATATTAGTAGTTCAGCGTCCACAATGGGTTCAGATTTCTACCATGACAGACCGCTGGATTCTGAGTCCCTCTACAAGCTAAACATCACAGGTCTTTCCTTTGCTGACCGTGAATTAGTCGGCGTCTGATGTCACTGTTTGTTCGGAGCGTCCCCTAGCAAGAGGGTTAAGCTCAGCTCCAACAGTTCCGTGTCACTTCAGCTGTTGCTTCCCCAAAACAACCCTATGCGTTTCGTCCGGATCACGGCCGGACTTTTTCAAGGGTACTATACAATTTAAATGGATCTATACAGATCTTTCATTCTGGACAATTTTCATTCCGGTCAACTTTTGCATTTTTTGGACTATTTTGTCTATGCTGGAAGGTACTTGTTAAAACTGTATAGTGCCATTTATTGCTTTATATTTACTCACTGATAGGGCTCATTGCTTAAATTTTATTTTAACAGTGTGTGATAGATTTTATATGTGAAATAGCGCTGATTTATTTTCTGCTTTGTGTCTTTATACCCTATTTGTCACTAGTTGTTAAGGGACAGTGTGTTTATAATAGCGTGGGTCTTGCCACAATCGGCAAGACCACTCTATTACACCCTCCCTCCCTCCTGCTGGCTTCTAAAATAGAGTGGTTTTGCTGCTGACGGCGAGACTGTGCTATGAGAAAATAATAATAATTATTCATGAAGGAAACACTTAAAATACAAAAGTAAATTTCATAGCTATAGTTAAAACTGACAAGTTTCAATTTTATAAATGTACTTAAACAGATTCCATACTCCTTTTTTCCTCATCACTCATATAAAAGTGCAGTTTTTAAACATGATGATATAATTAACCTAAAAGAAATAAAAGTTATTTAAAATCTGTTTTCCTTTAAAGGGACACTCAAGTCAAAATTAAACTTTTATGATTCAGATAGAGCATGCTATTTTAAACAACTTTCCAATTTACTTTACCATTAACAAAATGTGCATAGTCTTTTTATATTTACACGTTTTGAATCAACAGCTCCTACTGAGCATGTGCAAGAATTCACAGAATATACATAAATGCCTTTGTGATTGGCTGATGGCTGTCACATGGTACGTGTAGGCATTTGTGATTGGCTGATGGCTGTTACATGGTACAGGGGCAGTGGAAATAGACATACATTTTAAATTTGTCAGAAAAAAATCTACTACTCATTTGACGTTCATACTAAGTGCTACTGCATTGTCTTGTTATCATGCATTTGTTTATTATGCAGATCTACTGTATTTACTGGTCCTTTAATTTAAAGGGACAATAAACCCAAAAAATTTCTTTCAGAATTCAGATAGAGAATACAATTTTAAATAACATTCCAATTTCCTTTGTTGTAGAAATAGCAATGCACATTGGTGAGCCAATCAGACAAGACTTCTATGTGCAGCCACCAATCAGCGGGTACTGAGCCTATCTAGATATGCTGTTCAGCAAAGGATATCAAGAGAATGAAACAAATTAGATAATAGAAGTAAATTAGAAAGTTTAAAATTGCATGTTCTTTCTAAATCATGAATGAAAAAATGTGGGTTTAATGTCCCTTTAAAACTAATACATCTGCACCAGCTGTATATTTATCAGCCAATGAGTCTTAATAGGGAGAACCAAACTAATACAGCTGCATTAGCAGTACGTTTTTACCTCACACTTTAGGTTATTTTCTTATAAAACAATCTTTAAGCACTTTAATGTTATCTTAAATGAGTATTCTGACATCTGTATTTTTTAAATTGTCTACAAGCCTCAAATTTTAAAAGCGTGTTTAATTAAACCAATAAATGATTTTGCTAATTTACATGGGAATTGATCGTATACAAGAACTTTGTTATTGAGAAAAAAAATCTGTGTATATCGCTAAAACATGCAGGGTTGCACATTCAGCATTTCAGCATGGATTTCATGTGAAAACCCACATGGTCAGCCCTGTAACACAGCCCTTCCTTCTTCCCATGTTTTATTTTGCTTTTCCCCCTTGTGGTTAGCTTGTCAGCTCACTTGCATATTGCAGTCCCTTTCCTGGTGCAAGTGATCAAAAAGAAATCCGGAGCAGTGTGTGACAGAAAAACAAGATGGAGGCAGCTGTGTAGAACAAAAAAAGTTTAGGCATACAAGCAAAAGACAGGAGACAAAACTTCTCCTCACAAGATAAAGGGGCAGGGGTGGTTTATGTTGTTCTCAGAACTGTCAAGCCACTAGTTTTATGAAGCTTCACATGTTGCAAGCACTATTTATTTGAATCATAGCTATAAACCAATTGCTGCAGCTTTAATTCATATACTTCACCCCCACTATAGAACGTATTGCTACTGGCTGTCAAAGAAATACAGTCAGCGTTTATTTTTTTAAAGATACCTGATTTTAGAAATATATAGATCTGTATGATATAGGAGGTGTGCGGTGATGTATAAATCAGAGTCCATGAAAACAGAAATAATCCTGTCTTCTGTATAGAGTCACATAAACACATTAATACTACATTAGAGCCTAAGAAAGCTAGGCATAATTTCCCTTATACCTATTAACAATGGTAGTATCACAATAAATATATATATATATATATATATATATATACTATATAATAAAAGGCCAATTGTGTTCATCTGAAGCTGTCATGCGCAGTAGAGACTGCGCTCGAGGACAAACACACCTGGTCTTCCAACTAAACTGACCTGGTGTCGTGTGGTGGAGTGGGCGTGGCCGGGCAGGTGCGGCATGGGCATGGCCGGGCGGGTGCGGCGTGGGCGTGACGCTGGTGGGGCCAGATGCCAAGAGACAGAGAGCTCTAAAGACTGGGGATAGAGAGAGCAGAAGAGGGGGGATAGGGAGAGAAAGACAGCAAAAGAGAGAGGGGGAGAGAGACGGCAAAAGAGAGAGGGGGAGAGAGACGGCAAAAGAGAGAGGGGGAGAGAGACGGCAAAAGAGAGAGGGGGAGAGAGACGGCAAAAGAGAGAGGGGGAGAGAGACGGCAAAAGAGAGAGGGGGAGAGAGACGGCAAAAGAGAGAGGGGGAGAGAGACGGCAAAAGAGAGAGGGGGAGAGAGACGGGGCAAAAGAGAGAGGGGGAGAGAGACGGGGCAAAAGAGAGAGGGGGAGAGAGACGGGGCAAAAGAGAGAGGGGGAGAGAGACGGGGCAAAAGAGAGAGGGGGAGAGAGACGGGGCAAAAGAGAGAGGGGGAGAGAGAGAGGGCAAAAGAGAGAGAGAGAGGGCAAAAGAGAGAGGGGGAGAGAGAGAGGGCAAAAGAGAGGGGGTGAGAGAGCAAAAGAGAGGGGGAGAGAGAGCAAGGGGCGGGACTGCTGTACTGCAAAAAATGTATATACATACATATGCATGAAAGTCCTGATGAACATTTTCTAAACAAAAGTCAAATTATACCCTGACCAAAAAATATTATCGCAGAAAAACAGCCTAAAATCTAAATACCCACTGCAGGCAATCCTACTCTGAACAAGGAACATGGCAACCACAGAAGCTAATTTCAACCTTCTTTAGGTATCATCAGTGAGATAAAGGCATATTCCTTTAAACACAATGGGCAAGGAGTCCACATCTGGTTTCCCCTATAACCCATAGAGAGACATTCCCAGCGTCATAATGAAATACACACAAAAAGATAAGTGTTCTAATTTACCACCTTGGAGAAGCCTCCTTTAGCCCAATTGTGGGGGGGTTGGGTTTTTTTTTAAAATTATTTTTATTGAGCATCATAAAAATATATGCAAGAAGTTTTCATAAAAGTACAAAAGTAATGGATAAGTACAGAGTTTCAATGAAAACAATTTCTAACATGGACTAAATCTTATGTGGCAGGATGTTGAGGTTTATAACTCCCTGAGTGAGATCACAGGGAAGTCCAGACAATAGTCCCATGGGTATAGGTTGCTGCTCATTTTTACTTTTTTCTTTTTTTGTAAAATAACATGCATTGAAGGTTTTGCTAAAGCATACAGGTAACAATTGTCAACAGAAACACTTTACTTTCATAAACATATTTCAAAAATAACTATAATATTCTATCATCTTATATATAAAGGTGCGTGCAAGGTTTAACCTTGCTTCCTACTTACGAAATCGGTACACAGTCTAAGTTATGATATATAACGATATGTTAGAATTTACACGTCCAGGGCGGGCCCCGGTCAGATCCCCACTCCTCCCTCCAAGCAAACACAGTCAGTGAGCACCCCTCACTCTTTGCTAGATCACAGCTCCTAGGCAATCCCAACTGAGTTACCGTCTGGGCGTTTTGCAGACCACATTATCAGCATTGTCTCATGTATGTCCAATTGTCCTGTTAAGAAGTAATGGTATCTCTCTAGTTGTAGTGTTGTGTTCACCTTTGCTCTCCAGTCTGATAGAGTGGGTATAGAAGAGGACTTCCAATTAAGAGGGATTAGAATCTTGGCACAGGATAGCAGTAGCATGAGTAGTGACTTTTGGGCCTGAGTTTGGAATTTGAATGGGAAATGGAATAACAATGTGTCAGGGGTTCTGGGAACTGTCAGTTCAGTGATCGAACATATCTCTTCCCAAATCTCCTCCCAAAAATGTTCTAGTCATGGGCAATCCCACCAGACATGTATCAAAGTACCCTCCATCCCACACCCCCTCCAGCACCTACCTGTAGTGTTTGGGTAGATCTTTTTTAGTCTATTTGGTGTGAGATACCACCTGCTCAACAATTTTGTAATGTGATTCTTCTGTGCGCACTGAGACCGACACCTTTTTCCCCAGTAGAAACATTTGGATCCACTCTAAGGCTGTGAAAGTGTAGCCCAGCTCTTTATGCCATTGTGAAGTGTATTGTGGGAGGGTATTTTCAGGTAAGGCCAAGATAATTTCATATATGATCGAGATCACATGTTTAGGTGTATGAGAGGATATACATAGCCATTCAAAGTTTGTCATGTCCCTAACGAAGAGATGTTTAGATTTATGAGTACTGATATAGTGCTGCATTGGAGTATATGCAAACCAGGAATTGGCCAGAGCCGGGTGGTCTTCCAGTAACTCCTGAGGAGTCTTGAGCCTCCCCAGTGTTATTAAATTGCCTACACAATTCAGTGGGAGCATAGGTGTAGAGGTAGGTTGTGATTATCGTATATAGGTGTAAGGGGCGCGTATTTGGTGGAGATGTGTGAGTTTGTGGAAATTACTTTATCCCATTCATTAAGCAATTCCTCTAATAATGGTAATTTTGAAGTGTCAGTGGGTCTGTACTTTTTCTCTGTCCAGAACAAAGTGGCTAGATTAGTCCCATGAATAGTGTGTGCACAGACCCGTTTCCAGGCTTTGTCACCGCTAGCCCAACACCACTCCACCACTCTGTGAAGTAGAACTGCTCTTCTGTAAGATTGAATGTGAGTTATTCCCAGGCCCCCCGTTCCCGTGGGAGATATAGGGTCTGCCTATTAATCCTTGGCTTGATGCAGTTCCAAATATGTTCCTCAATTAAAGACTGCAATGAAGGTATAAAGGAGTGCGGGAGAGCAATGGGCGCAGTTTGAAGTAAGTATAAAATCCTTGGCAGGATGTTCATCTATACGACTCCGACCCTGCCAAGCCAAGATATAGTTTTATTCCATTTGGAGAAATCTCTAGCTATCTCCTTTTTTAATTGTAAATAATTAGTTTCAAAAACCTCTAGGTTGGATCCTGAGATGTAAATTCCTAGGTATTTCAGTGAACTGGTCTTTTGTATAGAGGGGGAGTGACCCTTGAGCCATGTCTGTGTCTCTGGTGTTAGAGATATACCCAAGAGCTCCGATTTCGTAAGGTTGAGTAAAAGGTTGGACACTGTCCAATACATTGTGTATTCCATTAAGACAGCCGGTATGGATGTCTCTATGTCTTTTATAGTTAACATTAAGTCGTACATGGCCAACTCATTTTCAATGGGTCCTGTCTGTATGCCCTTTATCACTGGGTTGTGTCTGATGTTGCTGGCTAGTGCTTCTACTGCAATAGCAAACAATTCAGGTGAAAGGGGGCATCCCTGCCTTGTCCCATTTGTAATATAGAAGGGGTCAGAAAGAATACCATTATCCTTTATTTGTGCGTTTGGTTGTGAATACAAGGCAAAGACTGTCTTTAAAAATGTATCACTAAACCCCATTGTCACCATAGTACCACGCAGGAAGGCTCAGTTCACCCTGTCAAAAGCCTTCTCTGCGTTTGCAGACAACAGAGCAAGGGGTATCGACTGTTCTTTGGAATAAGCTATAAGGTGGAAGATTTTCAGAGTATTATCCCTGGCCTCCCTACCAGGGATGAATCCCACTTGGTCAGTAGAGATTAATTTTGGGAGATATATATTAATGCGTGTTGCTAAAATTTTTGCCAGGATCTTGATATCACTATTAAGAAGGGAGATGGGCCTATAACTTTCAGGTTTATCTGGGGCCTTCCCAGGTTTTGGTAAAACTGTGATATATTCTGATAACATAGATTTGGGTAGTATTCCTGTTTCAGTTAATTCATTAAATATGTTTTGTAGATAGGGTAGAAGCAAGGGGAGAAAGGTCTTATAGTATTTGTTACTCAGTCCGTCAGGGCCCGGGCTTTTCCCATTCTGGAGTTCTTTTATTGTCTCAGCTATTTCTTTTTGAGTTAAGGGAGCTTCTAGATCATCAGATTCCTCTATTGTCAGTGATGGTAGGGTCGTATGGGTCAAGTAGTCTTGTATTTTCTGGGTATGGGTGTCTTCTCCCTCCCCTTTAAGATTATATAGCTTGTCATAGTAGCTACGAAAGACCTTTGCTATGTTGTAGCTATCTTACCTAGTCCTTCCTTGATCATCTTTCATGGAGTATATATAGGATTTTAGTTTCTGGCATTTGAGAGCTCTCGCCAATAGTCTACGTGCCTTGTCCCCGCCCTCATAGTATTTTTGCTTGAGTTTTAAAGCTAAGCGCTGGTTTTCCTCCTGTAAGAGTGCCCTAAGGTCAAGTCTGGCTTGAGAAAGTTCAGTTTTTAAAGATATATTTGTTGTGTCTCTTTTATGTCTTTCTTCTAGTGCATGAATTGCTTGAAGCATAGAGTTATATTTTTCTCTGCGTTGTCTAGCTAGTTTAGTTTTATGTTTAATTAAAATTCCATGAAGAACACATTTATGTGCCTCCCAGACCAATGTAAGTGGGAGGTTATCTTGTGAGTTAATGGTAAAATATTCAGTCATAGAGGACTCTATATCAGTTCTTATTTCAAGGTTATCCAATGGGGTGTCCTCAAGTCTCCACAAGAAGGGGGTATCGAATGAATTTGGCCATGCTATGTCACAGGAAACGGGTGCGTTATCCGACCAGGTTATAGAGGTAATGTCACTGTGTGATATATGATATGCCCTGTGAGTCGGTAAACAAGTAGTCTATCTGCGAGAATTTCTTGTGGGGATTAGAATAAAAAGTGAAATCCGTTGGGTGTATGGTTCTCCATATATCATGTAGAAAAAGGGTTTTAAGTAATGAATTGATTTGTTTCAGTGTATGGTGTGGCACGCTAGACACCCCATTAGAAGTATCTGACTGCGGGATTAATGACGCATTAAGATCACCCCCATGAAAAGGATTCCCCTAGATACCTCCTGGATTTTGCGAATGACAACTTTTAAGAAGTTATCCTGTTTTGTGTTAGGGGAATAAATGTTAACCAGTGTGATCAATTTACCATGAAGTTGTCCTATAAGTATAATATAACTGCCCTCCCTATCCTTTTCAAGTTGTAATAATTTAAATGGAAGCTTGTGGTGGATGAGAATCCCCACCCCATTCTGCTTGTGTGGACCTGAAGAAAGGTAAGCATTTGGATATATATGGTTGTGCCATTTGGGTTCTTTAGAAAGTGGGTTTCTTGGAGAAACTCAATGTCCCCCCTCATTATTTGTAAATCCCTTGTCACTATAGAGCATTTTCCCGGGTTGTTGAGACCCTTAACATTCACTGTTAGCAGTTTAATCGGGTGTATCTTGTGTGTGGTATGTGGCCCCGTCATCTTAGGACCTCCCAGTTGGTGTATGATATACTAGTGGGAATGTTATGAGTGAGTGGACTAAGCAAGGGAGAGAGTCAGCTGGTTGGGAATAAAGCACCGGGACCCGCCTCAAACGACGTCCAGTATGAAATAATACAAATGCACAATGTGAAATCAGCAATCTGCAAAAAGTTTGACTGTGTACAACTACGTTACAAGAAAGTAAGTCTAGAGGTATGTGCCCTGCTAGGCCCTTAGAACATTAAAAATAGGGAGCTTAACTAAACTGCTTGAACTGAAAACAATAATAAAAAATAATAATATATATGGGTTGCATCAGTGGTCACGCCACCAATCCCTGCACATTTCCCAGAGAACAGTGAGGATCCCTTGATTGCAGATTTTGAAATATAGAGAGGAGCAACTAGGACTCAAAAGGGCCCGAGTTGGTTGCACCCAAATAGCGCTACCACATGTTTAGTATGGGATCAACAGCGTGCTCCATGGGGATACATACATAACAACATCAACGTCTCTATGACTTTAAGCATTTAATATCTTCTAATAGCTATCTCAAAGTATAAAGAATAATATCTAATAAACATCATCTCCAGTACGGATGACAGAAAGTCATTTCAACTGAGAAGACATGCAAACCTGACAAACGATCCACTCTGTTTTGTAGATAGATCATTATTGTGGCCCCTTGTCAGTGTCTTGGTCATTAGAGTTATTTGCGACCCTCTCTTCATGAGGTGATTTTGGGATGGGGGGGTGTTAATCCCAATGAGTGACAGAAGGGGTCAAGATCCTCTATGGCTCTGTATACTGCAGTGTGATCCCCCTTAATGGCTATAATGCTTGTAGGGAAGCCCCAGTGGTAGGTGATCTTATGCTTCTGGAGAATACTTGTAATAAACTTCAACTCCCTCCTCTTTTGTAAAGTGGTTGGGCTTAGGTCAGAGAAGATCTGTAAGGTCACTCCAGCATGCGTGATCGGGTGTTTATTTCTACTATGTTTCAGAATTTCCTCCTTGTCTTTAAAATTTAGCACCCAAAGGATGACATCTCATGGAGGTGCTTTCGCTAGTGGTTTGGGGCGTAGAGCCCTGTGTGCTCTTTCTATTTCGATATTGGGTGATATTGGGGTGCCTTTGATTGTCCTGAATAAATCTTGTAAATATCCCTGAAGTGCTGATGGGTATATAGTCTCTGGAATTCCTCTGACCCACAGGTTATTCCGCCTCCCGCGGTTATCTACCTTCTACCTTGTCCATTAGGCTGTGTATCATGTCAGTGTTATACTGTGCCCTGGAAGATGTGTCTTTGACCTCCTCTATGATATTTTCGTGGTTTTGTTCCACACTGGTGACCCTATGTGTTAGATCATTGATATCTTTCCGGAGCTCACCAAAGAGGCTCTTGACTTCTGCCATAACCCCCTTAATGTCCTCTTTTGATGATAGTGTCTTCAAATCCTCTTTAGTAACGTAAGTTGAGGGTATCTCTGTCATCTCAGGGGTCTGTGTGGAGGCCCCTTGTTTTGATTCAGAGTGGGGTATTATTGCTTCTGAGGTAGAAGGGTCAGTAGGTTTGAGATAATGGTTCATGTTTCGTGATTTGGAAATCTTATCCCCTTTTGTATTCTTCTTTTGGGGCATTCCAGATTATTATTCAGGCAGATCTGCAGTGTCCCACACCTTTGGTGGAAATTATAAGACAACCCACCTTGTCAATGTGCTATTTTAGGAGCGTCTGCCCTGTATTGTGAAAGTCCCTATGAGTAGGTAAACACTGTCCCCAATATACTTTAGTCAGTCCAGGCTGAATCAGTTGTCACACTCGATCAGATTAAATTGTGGCGATTCCTGTCCTCCTGCTCAGAGCAGGCGGACAGGGTTATGGAGCAGTGGTCTTTGTGAAACACGGGGCATCAAGCTCCATTCGGAGCTTGATAGATAGGCCCCTATGGATGTTTCCCTCTGAGCGATTAGGCTGTGATTCCCATGGGGCATTTGATGTTCTCTGATGCCGAGATTCAGCTGCGGCCTGATGTTCCTGCTATGCACTTGCCACTCACTATCCGCAGATGCCGGTCTCCAAGGCCCAAGAATAGGCTGTTAGGCTAATGTGCCGTACAGGGCTCCCTGCCGAAATCCGGCTGTGGCCTGAGGCTTGTGTTGTGCACTTTCAACACACTGTCCGAAAGTGCTGGTCTCCAAATCCCAGCCTCCTCCAAGTTGTTAGGAGACGATTCCCCTCTATGCTCCCACTAATTTCAGCAGTTCAGCCGCTCCTTAAATGACTGATTAAAAGTTACGGGCCTATGCAGTAAGCTAGACCTCTAAGCTACAGTGACCATCTTCCAGCGTGGCCAAGCTCCGCCCCCCCAGCCCAATTGTGTTTTTAACAGAGGAGAACTTTCCCAAAGTACACTGGTTTGATCCCGCCTAGCAAGGTCAGTCCAGTCCAAAATACCAGGCAATCCTCCTCTGAAAAAGGAACATGGCAACCTCAGAAATCTTTTTCTGCCTTCTTTGGGTCTTGCCATTGAAGTGCTTCTTTCTGTATGCGGTTCAGTTATTGTTACTGGAGACAGAACAGACTGGAGTAGACTGAAGTTTGAGCTCTCACAAGCTAACCAGGTGACAGGGGCAGGAGGCTTTGGTTTTCACATGCCATCTTTCCCCTGGATGTAATCTTAGTTACCTAACTTACGGAGAGGCATGGGGCTCTGTATCAGTTATGTGTGATTAAAAAACGAAATCAATAAACGCCATTTTCCCACAAGTTACCCCAGTTAGCCCTAAGAAGAAATACAATTTTAAATAGTTTGAACTTTAGTGAAAGGGACTCTGAACCCAAATTTTTTCTTTCGTGATTCAGATAGAGCATGCAATTTTAAACAACTTTCTAATTTACTCCTATTATCAATTTTTCTTCTTTTTGTTGCTTTCTTTATTTGAAAAAGAAGGCATCTAAGCTATTTTTTTGCTTCAAAACCATGGAAAGCACTTGTTTATTGGTAGGTGAATTTATCCACCAATCGGCAAGAACAACACAGTGTGTTTACCAAAAATGGGCCGGCATCTAAACTTACATTCTTGCATTTAATTTAAATAAAGATACCAAGAGAATGAAAAGAATTTGATAATAGGAGTAAACTAGAAAGTTGCTTAAAATTTCATGCTCTATCTGAATCATGATAGAAAAAACTTGGGTTCAGTGTCCCTTTAATTATATGATTAAGTATAGTAATCTATAGATGATACAAATGTTTAATTTAAACATAAATAAATAAGCAAGTAAAGAGATAGTTAGTTAGTATGCCAATTAATTTACCAAATATGATCTACTTTCTCTGAATTCTGCATTTGTCATCCTGTGATTTATGTGTAATTCTTAAACCTTTTGTTTCATATCTTTCACACATGGATTAGCTATTTATATTCTATGCCTATGTTTATATTTAAATGTGTTCCATCCTGACTAAAAATGTAATACATTTTATTGTCACTTCCAGACAATAATACCCAGTCAGCATTTTGTTCATGCATGTAATGTACACACATTTTTAGAAATATGCTACATAGGTCCCATATTCTCAAGCCTAAGATATATCTCTAGAATAAGTTATTGTTCATTATGGATATTTAAAATACCCTTTTTTTTTATCAAAGTAAAATAGCGATTAATTGAGCAATACATGAAGAGAACAGAAACGTGTTCATATTTGATTATAAAACATGTGCAGGTTTAAAGGGACATAATACTCATATGCTAAATAACTTGAAACTGATGCAGTATAACTGTAAAAAGCTGACAGGAAAATATCACCTGAGCATCTCTATGTAAAAAGGAAGATATTTTACCTCACAATCTCCTCAGCTCAGCAGAGTAAGTTCTGTGTAAAAAGTTATACTCAGCTGCTCCCAGCTGCAGGTAAAGAAATTTAAAAAATGAAGAAATAAACAGCAGCCAATCCGCATCAGCAGTGCTGAGGTCATGAACTCTTACTGTGATCTCATGAGATTTGACTTAACTCTCATGAGATTTCATAGTAAGCTTCCTTTACCTGATTGGTGAAATAATATGAGAGTTCACGATGCTCATCCCTTCAGTTGTCCCGGGACAGACACACTAATATGCTGCTTAGAAATCCTTTACAATAGGAGGTGGCTACTGAGGATTTTTTGAGGTAAAATATCTTTCTTTTTTACATAGAGATGTTCAGGTGATATTTTCTAGTCAGCTTTTTACAGCTATGCTGCATCATTTTCAAGTGTTTAAACATTTGGGTATTATAGCCCTTTAATTGTCAAAAAGATACTACAAAGTAAATGATACTTTGTTACCTGTTATTCTACTCAGTAATAGACATTATCTGGCAATTGCTAATGTGTGTGTGTGTGTGTGTATATATGTATGTGTATATATATATATATATATATATATATGTATATATATGTATATGTAACATGGAGCAAAAAGAAGACAAAATAGACGAGAACGAAATATTGTCTGTTTATAGATAGGGAAATCAGCACTCTTTTATAGAATTGGAAAAATGCTCAAAAAATATATACTTCAATAGCAAATATTTAATTGTGAATCAGTGACTTCTCACCCCGTGAGAACACCATCAGTCATACAAAATGTTCAATTCCGAGATTCATATATAATGTATAGGCACACAGGGACATATATATTAAAAACCATACATAACATGATAGTTATATGCAAATAGCATAGTGAACCTGACCGGTCAGGGATGAACACAGGCGCAAATACATTAAAGCTGTAGGTATCTGACTGATAATGGCAAGGTCTAAATTGGCCTAATACAACCTACTGCTCACAGAACCCCCAAGCAAAAAATACACAGAGGTATAGCCTGGGCAGATATGGAATGGGATCTAAAAGGTTAATTATAGAACTCTTGCAGCAGTACAGATTAGTATAACAACATTTAAACAGCTAAGCGGAGCAGTGTTGCAAAGTACATTAGTAAGCACAGCAATATATTACAGGCGGTATATTATCTAGACAAACTACACCCTGCTTCACACAACACCCCTAACCAGAGGTATATACTGGGCAGGAAAGAAATGGGATCTAAGACGGGGCTTCGTCTTACAAACAGACAAGGGGGTGAAACGCGGGTCGGCATTAGCTAGCCGACCAGTGCATGTGATGCACGCACAGGATCGCAGAACGTTGACTTGAGGATTGTGGCATCTTTGCTCAACAATCACGGACTTCATGGAGAAAAGTATTCTCAAGAAGGATACACACGGCTTCTAACACCCGTCTAGGTGGCAATAAGGTCGTATGAACTCTTGCAACAAATAACAGCAGGGAGACCTGTCGTATGAACTTTGCAATACAAAACAGAGGGAGACCTGTAAAGCAGGAGTATATTCTGAGTCGATAGTAATCTTGTGCATGATTATCTCTGTCGAGGGTTATCGACTAAAAACTTGGAACTGTTACTTAAAAAACTGCATACTGTCTAAATGTTGCCTCATGCAGCGTTTCCAATCGACCTGTATTCCTGTATACCTGTATTCCTGCAAGAATACAACTGCAATGATATAAACATGATACAACATGTAGGCACCATTGCTGCCTACTTGCTTACTAACCGTCATATACTTTCACTTTACATGCTCCTTATTCTTTGCTATATGTGCATATTCAGGTGGATTGATCACTAAACTACTTAGATCCCATTTCTTTCCTGCCCAGTATATACCTGGGGTGCTGTGTGCAGCAGGGTGTAGTTGTCTAGCTAGTATACCGCCTGTAATATATTGCCATGCTTACAAATGTACTTTGCAACACTGCTCCACTTAGCTGTTTAAATGTTGTTATACTAATCTGTACTGATGCAAGAGTTCTATAATTAACCTCTTAGATCCCATTCCATATCTGCCCAGGCTATACCTCTGTGTATTTTTTGCTTGGGGGTTCTGTGAGCAGTAGGGTGTAGTAGGCCTACAGCTTTAATCTATTTGCGGCTGTGTTCTTCCTTGACCGGTCAGGTTCACTATGCACTTTGCATATAACTATCATGTTATGTATGTTTTATTAATATATATGTCCCTGTGTGCCTATACATTGTATATCTATCTCGGAATTGAACATTTTGTATGACTGATGGTGTTCTCACGGGGTGCGAAGTCACTGATTCACAATTAAATATTTTCTATTGAAGTATATATTTTTTGAGCATTTTTCTAATTCTATAAAAGAGTGCTGATTTCCCTGTCTTTAAACAGACAAGATTTCGTATTTGTCTATTTATTTTTTTTTGCTCCATGTCATTTATAATAAGGGTCTGCACCACATTGTTTTATATAGACATTTACTAAGTCTGACACTAGAATACTAAATATAGCTCAAACAGCACATACACACATAACCAACATACAGATAATACGGAAACTTTATGGGAAGCAGGGAAGCCGGTAATAAGAGGAAAGGTGAAAGCTTATATGGTAAAGATGATACGCAAACTAAAAGCAAGGGAGACACAACTTGCAAATCAATTAAGGAATGCTTTTGGGAGATATAGAAGAAACCCTAATGACTCCAATTGGCGCAGATACTTAAGCAAAAAACAAGAAAGGGAGAGTTTCTTTAAAGAAAAATGGGCTAGGGAAGACTTAAAGGCAAGGGTTATATATCAGGGCTATCAGGGCCTAAATGCAAAACACTTAGCTAAATTAACCAAATTTCGTAAGAAAAATAATATAGCAGGCGCAATCAGGGTAGGAGACAGATGCCTTACAACATCTTCAGAAATTAGGGAGGCCTTTTTGGAATACTATAGAAAACTCTATAGTAGGCAAAAGATAAACATTGCAGAAAAGGAAAGGTTCTGGCAGAGGGTGAAGCTACCCCAGATAAAACGGGAGGCACTCCTACAAATAAACCAGCCAATTGTCGAGGCAGAAGTTGTCCAAATAATTAAAAGCTCTAAAACAGGGAAAGCGGCAGGACCAGATGGGCTGCCCGCCGAATTTTATAAAATAACAGTAGATTTAATTCCACCCTTATTAACCAGATTATATAACGATTATTACCAGAAAAAGGAGATGAATTCAAGATATTTTACAGATTCAATAATTACATTGATTCACAAAAAAGGGAAAGACCCAGAAAATTTAGCATCATATCGCCCTATATCTTTACTGAATCAAGATTATAAAATATTAATGTCAATTATTTCAGCAAGACTTAAAAAAAATAATAGCAGAACTGATCCATCCAGACCAGGCGGGGTTTATCCCTGGATGAAATGCAGTTCCCAACATGCGCAGGGTGCAGACAATTTTAGATCATTTCTATCAGCTCGGCAGGGTGGAAGGGAAATCACCCAAGAAAGACTTAGCAATTGTTACAATAGACGCAGAAAAGGCGTTTGATTCCATCATATGGAATCATCTTTTTTCAACATTAGAGAATTTCGGATTTTTCGGAAACCTTGTCGAGCTGATTAAACTAATTTATAACAAACCGAAATCACAATTATTAGTAAACGGGGAGCTCTCAGAATATATTGCATTAGAGAAAGGCACCCGACAGGGGTGCCCACTTTCTCCCTTACTATTTGATCTGGCACTTGAACCCCTTGCAGTAAAGATCAGGATGGATGTACAAGCACTAACTATAGGGGAGCAGAAGATTTTAATATCTTTATATGCAGATGATATCTTATTGTTTATACAAGATTCTAACAAAAATATTCCGTTAGTGATGGATATTATAGGGAGATTCAGTACTTTCACGGGATATAAAATTAACCCCTCTAAATCAGAATTATTATGTGTGTTCAAAACCAGATTAAGCGCAAATAGTGTTTTCAAAGAGGTCAATTACATTAACTATTTAGGGATTAAAATGGGGAAGAACCCAGGTGAGTGGTACCAGTTAAATTATAAAGCGGTTTTTGATAACATGCAAGCAAATCTTGAGAAATGGAATTTGTATTACCTCTCACTTTCAGCAAGGGTAATGTTGCTTAAAACAATCTTTTTCCCGAAAGTATTATTTCTACTACAAAATATACCAATCTTTATACCACAAAGAGATATAGACAGATATAATAAGGCATGTGCACGTTTCATCTGGGGAAAAAAGAAATCTCGCCTGTCAATAGAAAAATTAAGTGTAAGAAAGAACTTTGTAGGATTTGCCCTTCCTAATATTAAATATTATAATATTATTACACTAATGAAATTTGGTCTAGACTGGCTTACAAATTCAGAATATGTCACACATTACGATTTAGAATCAGAGTTGATTAAACCATTCAACTTAAAGGCCATATTGCACTGCCCATACAATAAACTACCGAGGAATATTGGTAATCTTGGCACCATAGCAAATATAGTAAGGGCATGGCAAAAGTACTGCAATATATTGAGTCTAAAGTTCCAGGTCTCAAGACAGTTACCCATAGTGGGTTGTGTGGATTTTTTACCAGGATTACAAAATAAGGTATTTGTCGAATGGAAAGCCAAAGGGATTATTGATTTTGCACAATTAAGGATGGGAGAGAGCGGTGAGATAAAATCTTATGAAAATATAGCTACAGAATTTCAACTGCCCGCAAAATATTTTTTCGCATACTTACAAATCCGACACTACATTGCAACACAAAACACTTTATTTGGTACTGACTGGCAACAAGTGCAAATAGACTCAGGGCTCAAGATATATAAGGCAGGAATAAGGTCGATTTCATACTGGTATCAACAAATAATGCAGGTATTAGGACAGTGTCATATAAATAGCCTGAAAGCTAAATTCCTAAAATATTTTAGTACAATACAAGTAGAAGAGGTTATGGAAAGTATCAAATTGGCAGAGGAAGCCACAGATAGGGTGAACTGGAGAGAATCGCAACTCAAATTAATAAATCAGTATCATCTGACGCCAGAAAGATTATGTAAGTGGGCAACACCACAACAAAGTGTGTGTAGCAGATGTAGAGAACAGAAGGCTAATTTATTACACTGCCTATGGGAGTGCCCTAGAATCTTGCAATTCTGGTTAAAAGTACAATACTGGATAAAAAAATACCAGGATGTAAGGGTGGCATTAGATCCATTACAAATATTCTTTCTGAGTAAAAAGGGGAACATGGGTGATAGGCTTTTTCTGAACACAGTAATCCTTGCTGCACGGAACTTAATATTCAGTAAATGGAAAAATAAATCAGCCCCAAGTATAAAGGAGTTAGTAAATATCATTAAACTACAAATGATAATAGAACGGCAAGATTTGAAATTGAGATCCAGAAAAGCTTACAGAAAATTCTTCAAAAAATGGAAAAAATATATCTGTTCATGGCCGATGTCAAGCCAAAAACAATTTATAACACCGTTAATAAATGCTATACCCTTTATGGAATTAGTTGCAGCAGAGGCTATACCCACACATTGGGTATTTTAAAGCTTTTAGGGGTATGAGCAAGGGGTAGGGGATGAAGGGGGATGGGTGGTGGAGAGAGAGCGCGGGGCAATTATAAATTTTTTTGTTTTTGTTTTTTTGTTTGTTTGTTCCCCCCCCCCATTAATTTATTAACTATGTATTTACTATTTACTCACTCAAGAGATACATAGAGATCTTAGATAACTAGAATTAAGGGAAACCACCCGGTTATGTGGTTAATATATTTTTTCAGGTAGTTGACCGGTCTATAGGGTCAGTAATCAGGAGAATTCAGGATAATCCATTTTGGATAGAGGTATTATGTTAGCCCGAACTCTATGCTATAAGGGATCAAATATAATTTCCAGGTGTATAAGTTAATTAGACAGATGTCTGTTTATTGTGTTTTTTTTTTCTCTATGCCGCTGTATAAATTGAGTTCTCTAATGATTGTGATGTGAAAATGAATAAAGAGATATTTAAAAAAAAAAATATCATGTTATGTATGTTTTATTAATATATATGTCCCTGTGTGCCTATACATTGTATATCTATCTCAGAATTGAACATTTTGTATGACTGATGGTGTTCTCACGGGGTGCGAAGTCACTGATTCACAATTAAATATTTGCTATTGAAGTATATATTTTTTGAGCATTTTTCTAATTCTATAAAAGAGTGCTGATTTCCCTGTCTTTAAACAGACAAGATTTCGTACTTGTCTATTTTTTCTTTTTTGCTCCATGTCATTTATAATAAGGGTCTGCACCACATTGTTTTATATAGACATTTACTAAGTCTGACACTAGAATACTAAATATAGCTCAAACAGCAGCTGCTTCCCCTCTGACTATTTCACGAAAAAAAAAAAAAAAAAAAAAAAAATATATATATATATATATATATATATATATATATATATATATATGCAGCCAAAAGAAAATGCACTCTCAGGACTTTCATAAACAGGTTACTTTTATTTCTGTAACGTTTTCGGAGGTCTTGCCTCCTTCATCAGCATAAATAAAGTGAAAACAAACAAACTCTTAAATAGTGACATACTCACTCAAAATCATTTCAAACCACTACCTGTGTTGGCGCCAAAATTACCGGTGTTGGAACGCATAATGCGTTCCAAATGTGCTAAGTGGCGGAAGTAGTGTGCCAAACTACTTCCGGTTGTCAAAATTCTATAGCCGTAAATAATCGGCTTTCTCTATGTAAATGCCATAATTATAAAACCATTGTGGCATATTATCTAAACGCATAAAGCAAACTCTTAGCGTGCAAACGATTGTGCTAATACATTGAATAGTGATAATAAATGTGACAGCCGCTTGTTGCCATGACAACTTAAACAATGCTGGAGTGTAATCCTGTACAGGGACAGACTAACAGTAACTATGTTTCTGAATACACCAAAGTGTGTTAAAACAAGCATGATGTTTGGCTACACTGTGTATGTTTAAAGATGGTATATATATTGATAAAAGAGGATAAACAAAACTAATTATTAGGCACGCCAGCTGACATATTGTGCTATATATATATGTGCAATGTTACCTTATGTTGAAGATATTGAGTTAATATGTCCAATATGCATAAAGGAATCTCATATGGAGATATGTACCTCCGATATGTAGCCTTCAAATTCTACATAACTAAAATATTAACGATTATCGTTTATCTGCGATCTTCCCATTAGTATGAGCTATTAACATGCATACTATTCCTATCCTCTGTCAAAAACCCTTTATGTATTCAAAACGTGAAAAAATATTTTTGAAATTTATACCGCTCACCTAGTTCCTATTGAGTGATGGGGTTATATATTAACACCATATTAAATCTCGTTATAAGAGCTACGTGGGTCATATATGTATATTCCACTCCTATCTTGTGGCTAACAATGCCCTCATATGCTCCCTATTTAAACACTCCAAAGCGTTTAAGCACAAACGTACAAAAGATGAATAAAATGAAACTTAAAAAATAAAAGCAATTGATGTGACGGTCTTTCCATTAATTTATACACTATCCCATTTGGGATGGATTTAGCTCTAATAGTCCTTGATTTTCGTATATGCAGAATAAAGAGCGTTTAGTCATTCACTTCTGTATTTATGTATAATGTGATCCGCTCTGTGTTTATTTCTGTGCGTTCTTCGTTGTCTTCTATTGCCCCCTGGACCTCTAGGTTAATATTGCCTTTAGGATCGAATGCTTAGTATGCATCATATTCTCCTGGTTATTGTGCCATCAAATTATTTTCCATGTTGTTGTTTTCTTCTTCCTGGGATGCTTAAGGATCTAGTGTCCAGTTTTGGCTATGTGTACTGCTATGTGTGAAAAAAACTGGTAACTCCAAGGCACCACTATCCGACTTCCACGCAGGTATTAGAAATACCAAAGACTCCTACCCCTGGTGCTGTGTGCCAACATGGTTTAGGGGCACCCCTAGAACGAGGCACGCCGACCATATGGCGCACAGAGTCATTATAGTCTAGGTGCCGTACCCTGCGCTTGTATCACATTATATAGCTGTATTACACCAAAGCCTTAAAGTCAGGGGTGGTGTTGAGCCCCCCTGGATAAATGGTACCCAGTCGGTACATCCATTGTGCCTCCCGTTGCAGAAGTATTTTACCTCTGTCTCCCCCTCTATCTAATGGGGGTACATGATCAATGAGTATGTATCTTATTGATGCCACCGAGTGTCTGTGCTCTGCACAGTGTCTCGCTACCGGTTGTTCTGATTCCCCGGATTTGTGAGCCGACCTTATGGCATGCCGACGATTGGCCATCCTTTCTCTCAGGGTACCTGTCGTTTTACCGACATAGTGCCAAGAGCATGGGCATACCAATAAGTAGATAACAAACGTGGTCGTACAGGTAATCGAATGTCGTATGTGGAACTGCTTGTTGGTATGGGGATGGTTAAATATTCTGGTACTTATAAGTCCATTACAGGTAGTGCATCCTAAGCATCGATAAGATCCTCTGATGTTGGTATGTGTCCTGGGATTATAGCTTGCCTTTGAGTCAGTTTTGACTAATAAGTCTTGCAGGTTTGTGCCCCTCCTGTAATCGACCATAGGCGTGAGATGTTTGCTAAATTGTAATTTTGGATCAGTGGAAACGATAGGCCAATGTGTCCTTAAAGAGAGTCCAGCATTTCTGGTACTAGGAGAAAATGTAGTTGCCAGTATAATTCTGTCATCCCTGGTTTGTCTAGGTTCTTGGGCCAATAGTTGTGCTTGTGTTATTTGTGACACTTCCTTCATCATCTGGCTGATTTGTTGGGTCTTATATCCCCTCTCTTCAAATTTTGCACCCATTTCAGACAACTGGGTGGCTCCTAATATAGGATCCGAATTGTTTCTAACTGTTCTGATAAGCTGCGATTTCAATATACCCTTTAGTAATGCTGGGGGGTGACAGCTATCTGACCTCAATAGGGAGTTCCTATCCGTGGGTTTACTGAATAGTGTGCATCCTAGTCCCTGTGTGGTTTTGTATACTTTGAGGTCAAGAAAGTTAATAGAGACTGTGTCACTCAACCTTTTGAATCTAACAGTGGTCTGTGTATTGTTGATCGTTTCAAACCACTCATGGAGGTCATCCATGCCCCCTCTCCAAATCAAAAAGATATCGTCAATATACCTATCGTGTCGGCAGTAGATTCCTTATGCCAACCGGTGTCACAGTACATTGACCTGCTGCTACAGCCGGTTGTCAGAGGAACACGATCCTTTTTGCTGGATACCAGCGAATTCATTAGACTGTTGGGGGCTGTTCACGTCCAGACTGGTGACATTTTGGTCACCATGGACGTGAACAGCCTGTACACTATCATTCCCCACGGGGAGGGATTAGAAGCAGTTAGGGCACACCTCACGAATAATCCCCTCTATGAGGGACCCCCCATTGAATACTTACTATCTCTCATTGAATTTTGTTTACACAAGAATTATTTCAGATTAGAAAACAAATTCTTTCTTCAGATAGCGGGTACGGCCATGGGGTCATCCATGGCCCCCTCCTATGCTAACATCTTCATGTCACATTTTGAGAACATATACCTATGGGGAAAATGTGATTCATCCATCATTTTCTACCGTAGGTATATTGACGATATCTTTTTGATTTGGAGAGGGGGCATGGATGACCTCCATGAGTGGTTTGAAACGATCAACAATACACAGACCACTGTTAGATTCAAAATGTTGAGTGACACAGTCTCTATTAACTTTCTTGACCTCAAAGTATACAAAACCACACAGGGACTAGGATGCACACTATTCAGTAAACCCACGGATAGGAACTCCCTATTGAGGTCAGATAGCTGTCACCCCCCAGCATTACTAAAGGGTATATTGAAATTGCAGCTTATCAGAACAGTTAGAAACAATTCGGATCCTATATTAGGAGCCACCCAGTTGTCTGAAATGGGTGCAAAATTTGAAGAGAGGGGATATAAGACCCAACAAATCAGCCAGATGATGAAGGAAGTGTCACAAATAACACAAGCACAACTATTGGCCCAAGAACCTAGACAAACCAGGGATGACAGAATTATACTGGCAACTACATTTTCTCCTAGTACCAGAAATGCTGGACTCTCTTTAAGGACACATTGGCCTATCGTTTCCACTGATCCAAAATTACAATTTAGCAAACATCTTACGCCTATGGTCGGTTACAGGAGGGGCACAAACCTGCGAGACTTATTAGTCAAAACTGACTCAAAGGCAAGCTATAATGCCAGGACACATACCAACATCAGAGGATCTTTTCGATGCTTAGGATGCACTACCTGTAATGGACTTATAAATACCAGAATATTTAACCATCCCCATACCAACAAGCAGTTCCACATACGACATTCGATTACCTGTACGACCACGTTTGTTATCTACTTATTGGTATGCCCATGCTCTTGGCACTATGTCGGTAAAACGACAGGTACCCTGAGAGAAAGGATGGCCAATCATCGGCATGCCATAAGGTCGGCTCACAAATCCGGGGAATCAGAACAACCGGTAGCGAGACACTGTGCAGAGCACAGACACTCGGTGGCATCAATAAGATACACACTCATTGATCATGTACCCCCATTAGATAGAGGGGGAGACAGAGGTAAAATACTTCTGCAACGGGAGGCACAATGGATGTACCGACTGGGTACTATTTATCCAGGGGGGCTCAACACCACCCCTGACTTTAAGGCTTTGGTGTAATACAGCTATATAATGTGATACAAGCGCAGGGTACGGCGCCTAGACTATAATGACTCTGTGCGCCATATGGTTGGCGTGCCTCGTTCTAGGGGTGCCCCTAAACCATGTTGGCACACAGCACCAGGGGTAGGAGTCTTTGGTATTTCTAATACCTGCGTGGAAGTCGGATAGTGGTGCCTTGGAGTTACCAGTTTTTTTCACACATAGCAGTACACATAGCCAAAACTGGACACTAGATCCTTAAGCATCCCAGGAAGAAGAAAACAACAACATGGAAAATAATTTGATGGCACAATAACCAGGAGAATATGATGCATACTAAGCATTCGATCCTAAAGGCAATATTAACCTAGAGGTCCAGGGGGCAATAGAAGACAACGAAGAACGCACAGAAATAAACACAGAGCGGATCACATTATACATAAATACAGAAGTGAATGACTAAACGCTCTTTATTCTGCATATACGAAAATCAAGGACTATTAGAGCTAAATCCATCCCAAATGGGATAGTGTATAAATTAATGGAAAGACCGTCACATCAATTGCTTTTATTTTTTAAGTTTCATTTTATTCATCTTTTGTACGTTTGTGCTTAAACGCTTTGGAGTGTTTAAATAGGGAGCATATGAGGGCATTGTTAGCCACAAGATAGGAGTGGAATATACATATATGACCCACGTAGCTCTTATAACGAGATTTAATATGGTGTTAATATATAACCCCATCACTCAATAGGAACTAGGTGAGCGGTATAAATTTCAAAAATATTTTTTCACGTTTTGAATACATAAAGGGTTTTTGACAGAGGATAGGAATAGTATGCATGTTAATAGCTCATACTAATGGGAAGATCGCAGATAAACGATAATCGTTAATATTTTAGTTATGTAGAATTTGAAGGCTACATATCGGAGGTACATATCTCCATATGAGATTCCTTTATGCATATTGGACATATTAACTCAATATCTTCAACATAAGGTAACATTGCACATATATATATAGCACAATATGTCAGCTGGCGTGCCTAATAATTAGATTTGTTTATCCTCTTTTATCAATATATATACCATCTTTAAACATACACAGTGTAGCCAAACATCATGCTTGTTTTAACACACTTTGGTGTATTCAGAAACATAGTTACTGTTAGTCTGTCCCTGTACAGGATTACACGCCAGCATTGTTTAAGTTGTCATGGCAACAAGCGGCTGTCACATTTATTATCACTATTCAATGTATTAGCACAATCGTTTGCACGCTAAGAGTTTGCTTTATGCGTTTAGATAATATGCCACAATGGTTTTATAATTATGGCATTTACATAGAGAAAGCCGATTATTTACGGCTATAGAATTTTGACAACCGGAAGTAGTTTGGCGCACTACTTCCGCCACTTAGCACATTTGGAACGCATTATGCGTTCCAACACCGGTAATTTTGGCGCCAACACAGGTAGTGGTTTGAAATGATTTTGAGTGAGTATGTCACTATTTAAGAGTTTGTTTGTTTTCACTTTATTTATGCTGATGAAGGAGGCAAGACCTCCGAAAACGTTACAGAAATAAAAGTAACCTGTTTATGAAAGTCCTGAGAGTGCATTTTCTTTTGGCTGCATATCTTCTACAAATTTGCACCCAGGCAGTTTTCCTTTGTGGGCGAGTTCTGGTGTTTTGGATATATATATATATATATATATATATATATATATATATATATTATATATATATAATATATATATATTATATATATATTATATATTATATATATATTATATATATATATATTATATATACCTGCTGTTTGTGTGTTATGACGGTCTGTTGAGATATTCTAAGAAAATGGCGTGGTTGAGCAATGCCGGCAAGCAGCAATTTCTCTCCCTTAGAATTCAATGGGATTGTGATGTCATCACCCATATTGCCGCTCGTCCGCATTTTGCTGCAGCTGGGGGCCCTATTCGAAGTGTGCCTATATAGTGCAGAAAGTGCACTCACTGAAACTAAAATTAGTTTCCATGTAACCGCACTTCAAATATTGCCGTGGTGACCTAAGTTTATTTACACCTACACTAGCTAGCTTAGCTGATGTAGATGGGAAGATTGTAGACACCACTACCCTCCTTACAACCTGCACTTTGCTGATTTAAAACGTATTGATCTTGTGTCGATGTGTCTGAATCAAAGTGCAGGCTGCTCCCACTAGCACACCCTGCTAATTCCCCCTGAACATCTATAACTACGTTACTCCTCAGCTAAACTCCACCTGCTCTGCCTCACTACCTCCCACTGTCTGCTTTCACCTATGTCACAGCTCATTTAAACTCCCCCTGCAACGCCCAGCTAACTCCCCCTGACCTCCTACACCTACGTCTAGCCTAACCTACAAGCTCCCTACCTAAAACTCCCTACCTAAAACTCCCCATTATAACTATGAAGCTATATCACTAAACTTATAATCAATGTTTAAATAATATGTAATCAAAAAACGATACAGAAAATTAGAGATCTTATAAGAAAAAGCTGTAAAAATGGAAAATAAATTATACTCTCCTCAGATGTGGACCGCTGCCTTCTCACAGTCTCTCCCAACGGACTGTTAGTATGTAGAAGCCTTAGGGAATAGATGGTGCAGGTCCTATGTATATCACTCTTGGTCAAGTGTGGACAAAGAGACTTCACTTGATGCATGTATATATACCAATTAATATGAGTGCAGTATACTCACTCTGATAGTTTTCAAATGCCGTCCGATCAAGAGGGATCCACTCAATGGATGATGAACAGCCAAGCTGAGAATAAAAAGTACTCCGGTGTTGAAAGTGTAAAGACTCTGAGTATAAAAATAGTATATACTGGGGCGTGTCTGGGCTCTGGCCTAAGATGGTCGCTAAACTGAAGACTCTGCTTAAGAATTTACATTCCGTCATGTAATCCAGATTTGTGTAAGCCATCCACCACTGAATTATATACCTTTTTACAGAGGAGAGTTCACTGGATTGGATGGGATTTATATTTTCGCTTTTATACTGCAAGTCTTTCAGACTAGACCGTTGAGAACCTTGGTGGCTCTCCTAGAGAAGGTACTCAGCATCCCCCCCTGGGACACCAGGTACAGAGAGAACATAAGAAGTTCTCTTAATAATCTTTGTATCATGGAGGAGCTACTTACCCTAATAAAGGCTTTATTGGAAGACCGAGAAAGGAAGATATGTGAGAGGATTGATCGCATTACAATTATTTCTACTGCCCAACATGGCCATAATTGGGGGATTATAGATCATACATCAGCCATACAGTGTTCAGGCTTAGAGATATCTGAGACTGAGGAGGAGAGCACAGAAATGCAGCAAGGCATATCTCAAGATGCCCCTCCTAGCCTAGATTTGGGAGAGTGTGTGGCGAAACGTCTTGTACCTACTATCAGGCAACAATCTGCAGCTTTTGTGGCCGGACGACTGGCTCCTGTGGGCCATGCCGAGACTGCTCGGCGGGATGTTGGCTGGGTGCAGCAGGAGCAAGACTTGCTACTTACTTTGGAAGGGAGCGGGGTGGTTTCCCGACCGCTCACTCACCTCGTTGATCCACGACACCCTGAGGTAAATGAAAGAGAGTTGATCCCACTGTTTGCTGATGTAGGTCCTGTACGATAGAATTCTCTAGGCCCTGAGGCTCTCTATCCACTGGTGGTTGTGAGAGCTGGGGTCGGGTAGGAACTTGCAATGAGGACAATATGACTCATCTGCCCGATGGCAGAAGACAGATTTATCAGACTATGTGGAATGCTCTTCAATGATGCTTGACATGGTTGATATACCTATACCTTCATGCAAAGTCTGGTAACAATGGAGTAATGGCTGTATGGGACATATGTGGTATTATAACTTATTGTTGTGCTGGGACTTTTATCTCCCTCTGATAGTAAATTTGTGAGACCAGCTTCTTTATTTTTTAGTTCTATAGCCTTGATCAGATGGGAATGTTTGGTGCCGCACTTCTTTTCTTAATATCTTCATAAGATGACGCTTACGGTTAAGATAAAATGTATTCTTTATGCCTAAATGTCGCTTTTTGTGCATTATACTGATATATTCATGTACTACATTAATTATGTTATATATCTGTACCTTGTTATACTGCAATTTTCCAAGCTTGTCTTCTTAGCCTTAATATAATACTAGTTCCTATGTAGGAATGTATGTTCCTAATCTTTTTTAATTGGTAGGGGAGGCCTCTCTGGGTTTACAGTTGTTAGCTGACATTTTAGTGAGCTAATGTAGCTGGTAGCTTGCTTAAGCCAGATTTGATATAATTATACTCTTGTCAGGTCCAGTGTTGAAGGCTAACAAGAAGCTTATATCTCATTGTACTAAAGTCACCACGGGATCTGACTGTATAAACTTATCTTGCTGGGTCTCTCTACTCCATAGTTTTTAGCAGCCTTGATGTACTGTCTGCGCCCGGGATAGTATGTGTGGGATGTTTTCCCCCCTAAATTTCTTTGGAGTATTTAGAGATCCAGTGTAAAGTCTTATCATTACTTGTGGCTCTATTATGTTTCAGGCTCTTCAATTCAACCAGCTACATATTAAATTTATAGAGCATAATGAGACTCATTACTTTTAGTCTCCTGGGGAGGCCTAGCTTGTATCTAATGATTACACTAGATTTTTTGGAGTTTTAGCCCTCTGCTTAATAATATTCATTTTATCAGTACTTGCACTTAGCGAATGTACAGGTCCAAAAGTGACCCGTGTCAAATAAAAACCCTCAATATAGAGAGATGTGATAACGGAGGTCCAAAAGTGGCCTAAGCTACTTATGAGGGAAAAAAGGAGGGAGATTTAAAGGTTTGCTTCCCAAATGTTAGATGACTGGCTTATTACTGTATTCCAACAGATTAATGGGTTTGCTGAAGCCAGTGATTATCCTGTATATTCCTATACAACTGTATTGACATGTATGTAGGCGTTTGTTCCCCGACTATTAGATGACTGGCTTATTATTGTTCTTTGACAGATTAATATGTTTGCTGAAGCCAATGATGTTTATGTATATTGATGTACAATTGTATTGACATGTATGTAGGGGTTTGTTTCCCAAAAATGGGATGACTGGCTTATTACTCTACTGTGACAGATTTATGTTTGCTGAAGCCAATGATGTTATATTTTTGTACAATTGCTTGACTTGTATGTTTTATAAGTTTAAGTGAGCAAACTAGATGTTCTGTAACTTTTAACCCTCAATAAAAAAAAAAAGTATATACTCACTCCTTAGAATCCAAGTTCGGCGATGTCACAAAAAAGTAGTAGTATGGTTTAAAAAGGACAGAACATTTATTAATAGCTCAACGCGTTTCAACGATTAGATTGTCTTTCTCAAGAGCACAATTTAAAAGAATAAAAGGTTGCTTATTTCTTAGACCTTGAAGGCGGCCTTCAAGGTCTAAGAAATTAGCATATGAGCCTACCTAGGTTTAGCTTTCAACTAAGAATACAAAGAGAAGAAAGCAAAATTGGTGATAAAAGTAAACTGAAAAGTTGTTTAAAATTAAATGTCCTATCTGAATCATGAAAGTTTATTTTGGAAAAGCTAGCAACATAATACTGTCTCTCACTGGTAGATGGGTAGCTGTCAGAGCTTAGTTTGTCTTCTTTTATTCTCTCTTTCTCTTATTTTACTTGGAGAATAGTTTATTGAAGTCATATTAACTAATTCATATTATAAGATCACAGTGTTTTCTTTATGGTTACTTTAACAAAATATTAAAAAATCAAGGTTTATAATGTGAGGTCCAAAAGTGGTACACGTTTTGTTCATTTTCTATGCTTAAAGGGACACTGAACCCAATTTTTTTCTTTTGTAATTCAGATAGAGCATGCAATTTTAAGCAACTTTCTAATTTGCTCCTATTATCAATTTTTCTTCATTCTCTTGCTATCTTTATTTGAAAAAGAAGGCATCTAAGCTTTTTTTGGTTTCAGTACTCTAGACAGCACTTTTTTCTTGGTGGATGAATTTACCCACCAATCAGCAAGGACAACCCAGGTTGTTCACCAAAAATGGGTTAGCATCTAAACTTACATTTGTGCATTTCAAATAAAGATACCAAGAGAATGAAGAAAATTTGATAATAGGAGTAAATTAGAAAGTTGCTTAAAATTTCATGCTCTATCTGAATCACGAAAGAAAAAATTTGAGTACAGTGTCCCTTTAAGCCTTTTAGTACAAATTGTCTTCAAATCCTTAGTATTCCTGTACTGAATTATGGAGCATACAGTGTTCTAGCTCTGAATTAAACCTCTCTTGTGAATATGTACACCGTTTGTATGACTGTTTTGAAAAACTTCAATAAAAAATATATAATTTTTAAAAAAAATTTAAGAAATGTGCCCCAAAAATTAAAGGGACATAAAACCACATTTTTCTTTCATGATTGCGATAGAGAATACAATTTTAAACATTTCAATTTACTTCTATTATTTAATTTGCTTCATTCTTCAGATATCCTTTTTTGAAGAAATAGCAATGCACATGCGTTAGTCAATCACACAAAGCATCTATGTGCAGCCACCAATCAGCAGCTACTGATCCTTTTTATATATGTTTTTCAACAAAGGATATCAAGAGAATGAAGCAAATTAGAAAATAAAAGTAAATTGGAAAGTTTTTTTAAATCGCATGCTCTTTCTGAATCATGAAAGTAAAAAAGGGGGTTTCATGTCCCTTTAAGTATAGTGTTGTTTTTTTAAAATAAAAAAATAATAGTATTTTTTTTTCTTTTAAATTAACTGCACAAAACAGTTGTGGTAGGGATGGGCGCAATATCCAAAAAATGAAACAAAATTTAACACATTGTTTCAAATTTTGAATGTTTATAGAACATTCTAACATTTGTGTAATGTAATAGTATTTCTAATGCTTTCTTTAAATGTAATATTTGATTTAATTTTTTATTTTTTTTATAAATCAAAGTTTTTTATTGAGGTATTTCTTGAAACATCCATTTTCTCAGTACAAATAATGAGATTACAAAACATGTTGACATATTAATATGCATGAAATATAAAATGAACACAAAACATAAGGTAAATTTTGTTGGTTGAATTTTCCTGGTTGACATATAATTTAGCATATTTGTAAAATTCTTATATTCTATTTTTTATACCTGGATGATAAATATTCATTAAAAAAAACAAAAATGATACCTCATTTTCTAAAAGTAGAGTAATATACATATGACATGTAAACTCTAATGAAAAATGAGCATACAAGCATGTTTTGAAAACAGAATAGAGCTATAACAAGTTGCAGCCAGTACAACTTTTACAAGAATGAGTAGTCTAAATTCTTGCAGCTTGTATCAATGCTAACATATTCAAAGATATTATCTGAGTGTAATGTAGAATAATGATTATTAAGGCAACTTTAAGGAAGAGAGCCACCACTTATATGGACACCTGAGATCAGAGTCCCACCCATTAGAAGGTCACCTGGGTAAGGTGGTAGACCTGGATATTTTTATACCTTACACCATAAACCATTTATAGGCTATGATAATGCACTTAGTCTGACCTAGGAATAACTACTAAAAATATGTTTAAAAATACTGCTCAATGATTAACTAAGCTGCTGCAAGTATCAAGCTTTGTAAAGGAAAAACAATGTGAATAAGCTAATCTTTGGCAAACCTGCATATACAGGGAGTGCAGAATTATTAGGCAAGTTGTATTTTTGAGGATTAATTTTATTATTGAACAACAACCATGTTCTCAATGAACCCAAAAAACTCATTAATATCAAAGCTGAATAGTTTTGGAAGTAGTTTTTAGTTTGTTTTTAGTTATAGCTATTTTAGGGGGATATCTGTGTGTGCAGGTGACTATTACTGTACATAATTATTAGGCAACTTAACAAAAAACAAATATATACCCATTTCAATTATTTATTTTTACCAGTGAAACCAATATAAAATCTCAACATTCACAAATATACATTTCTGACATTCAAAAACAAAACAAAAACAAATCAGTGACCAATATAGCCACCTTTCTTTGCAAGGACACTCAAAAGCCTGCCATCCATGGATTCTGTCAGTGTTTTGATCTGTTCACCATCACCATTGCGTGCAGCAGCAACCACAGCCTACCAGACACTGTTCAGAGAGGTGTACTGTTTTCCCTCCTTGTAAATCTCACATTTGATGATAGACCACAGGTTCTCAATGGGGTTCAGATCAGGTGAACAAGGAGGCCATGTCATTAGATTTTCTTCTTTTATACCCTTTCTTGCCAGCCACGCTGTGGAGTACTTGGACGCGTGTGATGGAGCATTGTCCTGCATGAAAATCATGTTTTTCTTGAAGGATGCAGACTTCTTCCTGTACCACTGCTTGAAGAAGGTGTCTTCCAGAAACTGGCAGTAGGACTGGGAGTTGAGCTTGACTCCATCCTCAACCCGAAAAGGCCCCACAAGCTCATCTTTGATGATACCAGCCCAAACCAGTACTCCACCTCCACCTTGCTGGCGTCTGAGTCGGACTGGAGCTCTCTGTCCTTTACCAATCCAGCCACGGGCCCATCCATCTGGCCCATCAAGACTCACTCTCATTTCATCAGCCCATAAAACCTTAGAAAAATCAGTCTTGAGCTATTTCTTGGCCCAGTCTTGACGTTTCAGCTTGTGTGTCTTGTTCAGTGGTGGTCGTCTTTCAGCCTTTCTTACCTTGGCCATGTCTCTGAGTATTGCACACCTTGTGCTTTTGGGCACTCCAGTGATGTTGCAGCTCTGAAATATGGCCAAACTGGTGGCAAGTGGCATCTTGGCAGCTGCACGCTTGACTTTTCTCAGTTCATGGGCAGTTATTTTGCGCCTTGGTTTTTCCACACGCTTCTTGCGACCCTGTTGACTATTTTGAACGAAACGCTTGATTGTTCGATGATCACGCTTCAGAAGCTTTGCAATTTTAAGAGTGCTGCATCCCTCTGCAAGATATCTTACTATTTTTGACTTTTCTGAGCCTGTCAAGTCCTTCTTTTGACCCATTTTGCCAAAGGAAAGGAAGTTGCCTAATAATTATGCACACCTGATATAGGGTGTTGATGTCATTAGACCACACCCCTTCTCATTACACATCACCTAATATGCTTAATTGGTAGTAGGCTTTCGAGCCTATACAGCTTGGAGGAAGACAACATGCATAAAGAGGATGATGTGGTCAAAATACTCATTTGCCTAATAATTCTGCACTCCCTGTATAACAAACTATTTTGAGGTACAGTAGGGCAATTCCGTACAATATTAGGTGCCTGCTGCCTATAAGAAGTGAGTAGCTGATTCTGAGAAGCTTTGTTGTCTCGGTCGCTGACAACTCAGCTTTAGTGGGGCAGCATATATACTTTTACCATATTAAGAGATAACCCTGTGCTATAATTATAACAAGAATGATCTGTAAACTCTCATAACTCGTCTGTCAACATAAGCATACTGGTGTGTGCAAGTGTGCTAAAGTGTGCGCGAGAGGCACCAAGCTACTCCAACCCTAAAGTCCCTCAAATTAGGGAAAAAAGATATGTGAAAGAATGAAAACGAGGAGAAGCGCTAATAAAAGCTAAAGGTGCTAAACAGATTAAAATAATTGCTATGCAAACAAATTGAGATAAAATAAGATAAATTTACTTGCTTTACAAATATAGTTTAAAACAAACAATCACAGTAGTACATGTCCTGCAAAAAAGAAAAAGACATAGAACATTTAAGAATCGGACGTCTCCGATGTATAAAAAACAGAATAAAAACTGCTGTTGCCAATATAAACCTTGTCTCAGTATTATGAAGAGGAGGTCGGCATCAAAACTAAAGTCCTCAGATGATTCAAAAGAGAACCGAAGCCGGGTAAAAGCAAACCCGTTTTTACCTTTAGGTGTACCGTCCGTGTATCAAGAGTCACCTCCGTGAGGCGTATGCGTGTCCCGTGACATCACTAATCGGGAGGCGTCGTCTCTGTAGGGCAATCCTATTGGTCAGGATAGCTTGAAGATAAACTATAGCGGCCGCTATAATGTAGATGGTGAACTCCGCTCTTAGTGCAGGATCGCACGCAGGGTCACAGTATATCCAGATTTCTTTTGCAGATCTTCTAGTAGACGGATTTTAATGTGTGACTTGAAACCAGCTTTAACTTAAGCGCATGGCCCTTCACAATGTAGTCCTCGTGTTTTCCGTGGGTAGCTGAAGAATCTTTCACTCCAATAAAGAATTACAGTCCTTATAGACAATATATGAAGTGTAAGGCAGCTGTAACTTTCATCAACGCATTTCTCCCTCTTACAGGGCTTTCTCAAGATGAATTAGCTCCAGTTACAGCCTCCTTTTAAACAGTGTAGACTCATACCTATTGGTCAGGTGAGATTACTTTAACTGGCAGGTGTGTTTAATACATTTGATCTATTGGCAACAGTACTGGCAACTTAGGAAATATATATATATATATAATAAGAGACAAAACACTTAAATATAATTAGATTTGAGAATATATCTAGAAATGCTTAAATTTTAGTGCATTTGTATATTAGCCGCAATTTGCAGTCAAATAAAAATAAAGGTATAACTCCAATTCAAAGAGGCTTTCAAAGAACAGTATTACTGTCACTGAAAGGAGGGTTTAAAAGAGCGACAAAGCATCCTCACTAAAGTGGTCAAAAATGTGACTGTGTACTAGAAGTAATCATATACTAATGTGCATAAAGAAAACAAGTAAAAAAATAAATATATGTTTATATATGCTACGGACCAATTGTAGAAAAATTATATATAACTGCAGTTTTCTGCCGATATAAGAAATTATATATGTGCTTACAATGGCACAGATAAGCTAATCTAATTTATAGATAGTGAACAATATTAAGTTATGAAAATGTAGCAAAGGTCTTGTGACTTATAAAAGTGTATACATATATACCCCATAAAACAAAGGTATCAAGATTATCATGTGACTAATTTTAGACATTTAATTTTAAATTAGTGAGAATCAAAAGTTTATTAGAAATTACTAGAAAATAAATAAAAGTAAGAAATAGAATAGTACAAAGTCGTACTTAAACCAAAATTAATCTAAAACAAAGGGTGAGATGTCGAGTTCAGAGTTCAGACCAGCTGGATGTAAAGTGTCGTATTTATATATGTACTCCGCTTCTTTTATACATAGTAGTTTATCTATATTGCCTCCTCTCCAGTGGCACTTAATGTGTTGTATTCCCCAGAAAGTTAAATCCTTTGTCTGCCCTTTGTGTACTTCTTTGAAATGCTTGTAGAGTCTAGTATCTTCTCTTTCTTTCTCTATAAATAACAGGTGCTCCCTGATCCTATCCTTTAGCATCCTTTTTGTTTCTCCAAAGTATATCAAATTGCAAGAACATTGGAGTACATAAATGACCCCTTTTGTCGTGCATCTGATAAGTTCTTTTATTTGAAATAGATCACCTTTAGGTGGAATTATTAAAGAGTTTTTTTTTACAACTATGCTGGCAGGCCTTGCACGTATAGCAGGGGAAAAAACCTGCCACTTTCCTTCCTGCAATATCTAATTGTGTATTCAGACTTATTTTATTCTCTTGAAAAGTACTAGGAACTAATATTTGTTTTAAATTTCTTGATTTTCTAAACACTAATCTTGGTCTATCAGTCAAATTCTTCCCTATAATGGGGTCTGCTTGTAGGATGTGCCAGTGTTTATTAAGAATTTTTCTTACAGTACCATGATCATTACTGTAATCAGTGATGAACGGTGTATCTATAGTATCTTTTTAATTTAAAATGTTTTTTTGTTTATAAGTGAGAAGTGTTTTCCTATTTGATGATCTAGCTCTACTAGTAGCATTATGGACTAGCTCCTCATCATAGCCCCTATCCTTAAATTTCTCCATAAGTGTCCCTATTTGTTCCTCAAAGTCCATTAGTCTAGAGCAGTTCTTACGTATCCTTAAGGCTTGACCTACAGGGATGTTTTCTTTCCATTGTTGGAGGTGACAACTGTCTGAGTGTATAAAGCTGTTAGAGTCTACATCCTTAAAATGTGTTTTTGTCTCAATAGTGTTATTTATCACCATAATTTCTAGGTCAAGGAAAGTAACTTTTTCTTGACTATAATTAAATGTAAATTTAAGGCCTTTATCATTGGTATTCATATTCGTGAGCATGTTATTCAACTCCATTTCGGAGCCCCTCCAGATCATCAGCATATCGTCTATATATCTGCTATAGAGCACGAGGTTTGCACCAAAGCCACTCTCCATGAAGAAATTTTCTTCCCAGTGGCCTACAAATAGATTGGCATAACTTGGTGCAAACCTCGTGCCCATAGCAGTCCCTTCGACTTGGAGATAGAAATTCCTATCAAACGAAAAATAGTTATTGTGTAGTATGAAGGATATACTCTTTAACAGAAAAGAATTTTGTTCTAATTTAATGTCTGGGTCTGCATCCAGATACTTTTTTACAGCCGATAAACCTTGATGGTGGTCAATCACCGTATATAATGAGGTGATGTCACAAGTTACTAGAAACCAATCTTTCTCCCATTTGATTGTATCAAGGATGTTTAAAACCTGGGTTGAATCTCTTAGATAAGAGTTCAATTGCCTTACATATTTCTGCAAGAATACATCCACATACTGTGAGAGATTGGATGAAAGAGATCCCACTCCGGAGATAATTGGCCTTCCAGGGGGGTTCTTAAGATCCTTATGAATCTTTGGAAGGAAATAGAAAACTGGGACCCTAGGGAATTTAGGGTCCAGGAAATCTACCTCCTTATTATTCAGAATTCCCAATTTCTTTCCTTCTATAATAATCTTTTTTAGATTGGCTGCAAATTTGTTCGTAGGATTAAGTTCTAGTTTTTTATAGGTTTTTTTTATCATTAAGTAGTCTTAGGGCTTCAGATTTATAATATTTTGTGTCCATGACTACAATCCCGCCGCCCTTGTCGGCGGGCTTTATAGTCACGTCACCATTCTTCTTTAAGCCTTCCAAAATTAATAGGTCTTGTTTACTCATATTTGATCTCATATATTGTGAAGGCTTGCTTTTTTTTGAGATCCCTAAGTACCATTAACTCAAATGTTTCCAAGTTACTCCCTTTGCAGAAGGTGGGATTAAATGTAGATTTATTTTTCAAATTTGTATGAATAAATTTTTCTTGTCTCACTTCAGTTTCTTTAGTCCTGTCTAATGGGTCTTTTAAGAAATAGCGTTTGAGCGTTAAATTTCTTATAAATTTTTTTACATGTACATGTGTGTTAAACTTGTTCATTTTAGAGCTAGGTGCAAATAAGAGTCCATGACTTAAGATTCTTGTTTCATCTTCTTTTAGCTGAATACTACTAATATTGAACACCCCATTTGTATCTATTTTATTCTCTTTGCCTCTTTTGCTCGTTCCCCTCCCTCTTGTTCCTCTAGGGGTCTTTTTCTGTTGCCCCAGACTTTTTCCAGATTTTCTTTTTGCAGATTTCTGGATGTGCCCTCCCTTGGAGGGCTTTATCCTAAAAAATGAGTGTTATTATCTCCAAATTTAGGGGTCTCAAGATGCTGATATGTTTGTCTATAAGTACTCCTCACAGGTGTTTGCCATCTATCATTATTTTCCCAATGTCTATTTGTATTATACATTGATTTTCTTCTATCATAATTATATCCCCAGTCTCTATTTGTGTTATACATTGTTTGCCTTTTATCATGATGGTAATTCTCGTCTCTAGGGTTATTCGTTCTATAGTCCATATGTCTATATGTATTATGTTGATAATAACCACTATTTTGTCTATTGTATGTGTCTGGCCTCCATGATTGGTTTGTGTTCCTATCCCTATAGTCCCGATCTCTATGGTTGGGGTAATTCCTTTTTTCTTTCTTTTTATAACTGTTCTGTCTGTGGTTTAATTGTGTCTCTGTCTAATTTATTCCATTTTGTTTTCAAAAGATCTTTACTTAAATTATTTATTCTTTCAATCATTACTTTTTGTTTTTCTATGTATTCTTTAGTTTTTTTATTCCTTGAGTTTATCTTTTATTTCCAAGATTTCTTTTTCTAAATCTAGGAGGGTATCCTTTCTAGATCTCTTAAGGATATCTATTAAGTCCAAGGAGGCCTTATTAAGGACGCCCTCCCATTCCAATTGGAATGTTTCTTTTAATGGGAATGCACATTCTTTATTTAATATTAGCCCTTTCGGTACTAGCCCTTTAAGTGTGTATTTATTTAAAAATAAAATCTCAGTTTTTTTGTTTCAATTCCCTAGTGAGCAATTTTTCTAATTTACTCATTATATCATCTAAATTTTCGAAATCAGAATATATAGCAGTATCTCCTTCCTTATTCCCTGACATGGTTTTGTAGAAACTTTCTCTAAATTCAAAGATATCTTCCATATTGAAAAATAAAAAGAACTCTGCTGCAACACTAACAAGAGACTATGAAACAGGTGTGTGCAAGTGTGCTAAAGTGTGCGCGAGAGGCACCAAGCTACTCCAACCCTAAAGTCCCTCAAATTAGGGAAAAAAGATATGTGAAAGAATGAAAACGAGGAGAGGCGCTAATAAAAGCTAAAGGTGCTAAACAGATTAAAATAATTGCTATGCAAACAAATTGAGATAAAATAAGATAAATTTACTTGCTTTACAAATATAGTTTAAAACAATCACAGTAGTACATGATCTATTTCAAATAAAAGAACTTATCAGATGCACGACAAAAGGGGTCATTTATGTACTCCAATGTTCTTGCAATTTGATATACTTTGGAGAAACAAAAAGGATGCTAAAGGATAGGATCAGGGAGCACCTGTTATGTATACAGAAAGAAAGAGAAGATACTAGACTCTACAAACATTTCAAAGAAGTACACAAAGGGCAGACAAAGGATTTAACTTTCTGGGGAATACAACACATTAAGTGCCACTGGAGAGGAGGCAATATAGATAAACTACTATGTATAAAAGAAGCGGAGTACATATATAAATACGACACTTTATATCCAGCTGGTCTGAACTCTGAACTCGACATCTCACCCTTTGTTTTAGATTAATTTTGGTTTAAGTACGACTTTGTACTATTCTATTTCTTTCTTTTATTTATTTTCTAGTAATTTCTAATAAACTTTTGATTCTCACTAATTTAAAATTAAATGTCTAAAATTAGTCACATGATATGAATTTAGAGAAAGTTTCTACAAAACCATGTCAGGGAATAAGGAAGGAGATACACACTTAAAGGGCTAGTACCGAAAGGGCTAATATTAAATAAAGAATGTGCATTCCCATTAAAAGAAACATTCCAATTGGAATGGGAGGGCGTCCTTAATAAGGCCTCCTTGGACTTAATAGATATCCTTAAGAGATCTAGAAAGGATACCCTCCTAGATTTAGAAAAAGAAATCTTGGAAATAAAAGATAAACTCAAGGAAGAAAAAACTAAAGAATACATAGAAAAACAAAAAGTAATGATTGAAAGAATAAATAATTTAAGTAAAGATCTTTTGAAAACAAAATGGAATAAATTAGACAGAGACACAATTAAACCACAGACAGAACAAAATAAAAATGAAGAGATGGATTTAGCTACGTCTCAAAACAATTGGACAACAGTCAGTTATAAAAAGAAAGAAAAAAGGAATTACCCCAACCATAGAGATCGGGACTATAGGGATAGGAACACAAACCAATCATGGAGGCCAGACACATACAATAGACAAAATAGTGGTTATTATCAACATAATACATATAGACATATGGACTATAGAACGAATAACCCTAGAGACGAGAATTACCATCATGATAAAAGGCAAACAATGTATAACACAAATAGAGACTGGGGATATAATTATGATAGAAGAAAATCAATGTATAATACAAATAGACATTGGGAAAATAATGATAGATGGCAAACACCTGTGAGGAGTACTTATAGACAGACATATCAGCATCTTGAGACCCCTAAATTTGGAGATAATAACACTCATTTTTAGGACAAAGCCCTCCAAGGGAGGGCACATCCAGAAATCTGCAAAAAGAAAATCTGGAAAAAGTCTGGGGCAACAGAAAAAGACCCCTAGAGGAACAAGAGGGAGGGGAACGAGCAAAAGAGGCAAAGAGAATAAAATAGATACAAATGGGGTGTTCAATATTAGTAGTATTCAGCTAAAAGAAGATGAAACAAGAATCTTAAGTCATGGACTCTCATTTGCACCTAGCTCTAAAATGAACAAGTTTAACACACATGTACATGTAAAAAAATTCATAAGAAATTTAACGCTCAAACGCTATTTCTTAAAAGACCCATTAGACAGGACTAAAGAAACTGAAGTGAGACAAAAAAAATGTATTCATACAAATTTGAAAAATAAATCTACATTTAATCCCACCTTCTGCAAAGGGAGTAACTTGGAAACATTTAAGTTAATGGTACTTAGGGATCTCAAAAAAAAGCAAACCTTCATAATATATGAGATCAAATATGAGTAAACAAGACCTATTCATTTTGGAAGGCTTAAAGAAGAATGGTGACGTGACTATAAAGCCCGCCGACAAGGGCGGCGGGATTGTAGTCATGGACACAAAATATTATAAATCTGAAGCCCTAAGACTACTTAATGATAAAAAAACCTATAAAAAACTAGAACTTAATCCTACGAACAAATTTGCAGCCAATCTAAAAAAGATTATTATAGAAGGAAAGAATTTGGGAATTCTGAATAATAAGGAGGTAGATTTCCTGGACCCTAAATTCCCTAGGGTCCCGGTTTTCTATTTCCTTCCAAAGATTCATAAGGATCTTAAGAACCCCCCTGGAAGGCCAATTATCTCCGGAGTGGGATCTCTTTCATCCAATCTCTCACAGTATGTGGATGTATTCTTGCAGAAATATGTAAGGCAATTGAACTCTTATCTAAGAGATTCAACCCAGGTTTTAAACATCCTTGATACAATCAAATGGGAGAAAGATTGGTTTCTAGTAACTTGTGACATCACCTCATTATATACGGTGATTGACCACCATCAAGGTTTATCGGCTGTAAAAAAGTATCTGGATGCAGACCCAGACATTAAATTAGAACAAAATTCTTTTCTGTTAAAGAGTATATCCTTCATACTACACAATAACTATTTTTCGTTTGATAGGAATTTCTATCTCCAAGTCGAAGGGACTGCTATGGGCACGAGGTTTGCACCAAGTTATGCCAATCTATTTGTAGGCCACTGGGAAGAAAATTTCTTCATGGAGAGTGGCTTTGGTGCAAACCTCGTGCTCTATAGCAGATATATAGACGATATGCTGATGATCTGGAGGGGCTCCGAAATGGAGTTGAATAACATGCTCACGAATATGAATACCAATGATAAAGGCCTTAAATTTACATTTAATTATAGTCAAGAAAAAGTTACTTTCCTTGACCTAGAAATTATGGTGATAAATAACACTATTGAGACAAAAACACATTTTAAGGATGTAGACTCTAACAGCTTTATACACTCAGACAGTTGTCACCTCCAACAATGGAAAGAAAACATCCCTGTAGGTCAAGCCTTAAGGATACGTAAGAACTGCTCTAGACTAATGGACTTTGAGGAACAAATAGGGACACTTATGGAGAAATTTAAAGATAGGGGCTATGATGAGGAGCTAGTCCATAATGCTACTAGTAGAGCTAGATCATCAAATAGGAAAACACTTCTCACTTATAAACAAAAAAACATTTTAAATGAAAAAGATACTATAGATACACCGTTCATCACTGATTACAGTAATGATCATGGTACTGTATGAAAAATTCTTAATAAACACTGGCACATCCTACAAGCAGACCCCATTATAGGGAAGAATTTGACTGATAGACCAAGATTAGTGTTTAGAAAATCAAGAAATTTAAAACAAATATTAGTTCCTAGTACTTTTCAAGAGAATAAAATAAGTCTGAATACACAATTAGATATTGCAGGAAGGAAAGTGGCAGGTTTTTTCCCCTGCTATACGTGCAAGGCCTGCCAGCATAGTTGTAAAAAAAACTCTTTAATAATTCCACCTAAAGGTGATCTATTTAAAATAAAAGAACTTATCAGATGCACGACAAAAGGGGTCATTTATGTACTCCAATGTTCTTGCAATTTGATATACTTTGGAGAAACAAAAAGGATGCTAAAGGATAGGATCAGGGAGCACCTGTTATTTATAGAGAAAGAAAGAGAAGATACTAGACTCTACAAACATTTCAAAGAAGTACACAAAGGGCAGACAAAGGATTTAACTTTCTGGGGAATACAACACATTAAGTGCCACTGGAGAGGAGGCAATATAGATAAACTACTATGTATAAAAGAAGCGGAGTACATATATAAATACGACACTTTATATCCAGCTGGTCTGAACTCTGAACTCGACATCTCACCCTTTGTTTTAGATTAATTTTGGTTTAAGTACGACTTTGTACTATTCTATTTCTTACTTTTATTTATTTTCTAGTAATTTCTAATAAACTTTTGATTCTCACTAATTTAAAATTAAATGTCTAAAATTAGTCACATGATAATCTTGATACCTTTGTTTTATGGGGTATATATGTATACACTTTTATAAGTCACAAGACCTTTGCTACATTTTCATAACTTAATATTGTTCACTATCTATAAATTAGATTAGCTTATCTGTGCCATTGTAAGCACATATATAATTTCTTATATCGGCAGAAAACTGCAGTTATATATAATTTTTCTACAATTGGTCCGTAGCATATATAAACATATATTTATTTTTTTACTTGTTTTCTTTATGCACATTAGTATATGATTACTTCTAGTACACAGTCACATTTTTGACCACTTTAGTGAGGATGCTTTGTCGCTCTTTTAAACCCTCCTTTCAGTGACAGTAATACTGTTCTTTGAAAGCCTCTTTGAATTGGAGTTATACCTTTATTTTTATTTGACTGCAAATTGCGGCTAATATACAAATGCACTAAAATTTAAGCATTTCTAGATATATTCTCAAATCTAATTATATTTAAGTGTTTTGTCTCTTATTATATATATATATTTTTCCTAAGTTGCCAGTACTGTTGCCAATAGATCAATTGTATTAAACACACCTGCCAGTTAAAGTAATCTCACCTGACCAATAGGTATGAGTCTACACTGTTTAAAAGGAGGCTGTAACTGGAGCTAATTCATCTTGAGAAAGCCCTGTAAGAGGGAGAAACGCGTTGATGAAAGTTACAGCTGCCTTACACTTCATATATTGTCTATAAGGACTGTAATTCTTTATTGGAGTGAAAGATTCTTCAGCTACCCACGGAAAACATGAGGACTATATTGTGAAGGGCCATGCGCTTAAGTTAAAGCTGGTTTCAAGTCACACATTAAAGTCCGTCTACTAGAAGATCTGCAAAAGAAATCTGGATATACTGTGACCCTGCGTGCGATCCTGCACTAAGAGCGGAGTTCACCATCTACATTATAGCGGCCGCTATAGTTTATCTTCAAGCTATCCTGACCAATAGGATTGCCCTACAGAGACAACGCCTCCCGATTAGTGACGTCACGGGACACGCATACGCCTCACGGAGGTGACTCTTGATACACGGACGGTACACCTAAAGGTAAAAACGGGTTTGCTTTTACCCGGCTTCGGTTCTCTTTTGAATCATCTGAGGACTTTAGTTTTGATGCCGACCTCCTCTTCATAATACTGAGACAAGGTTTATATTGGCAACAGCAGTTTTTATTCTGTTTTTTATACATCGGAGACGTCCGATTCTTAAATGTTCTATGTCTTTTTCTTTTTTGCAGGACATGTACTACTGTGATTGTTTGTTTTAAACTATATTTGTAAAGCAAGTAAATTTATCTTATTTTATCTCAATTTGTTTGCATAGCAATTATTTTAATCTGTTCAACATAAGCATACTGCTCAATTGGAAACATAGTGGCACCAACCAGACTTAAGGGCTCAGGCACTTCCACCTCCTCCTGGCTAAACTGCAAGGGCACTTTCCGCTGCCACCACCGTACTTGTGTGGCATGCGAGAGATTAGCCATAGGAGAACATTTCAGTTCACTGGTCACAGGCCAAACATTCCAAATAGATTCCTGTCTCAATTGTAGATCGACATATGTTGTATATGTTATCAATTGTGGGGACTGCTCCCTACAGTATGTAGGGTTAACCACCAGGGAGGCCAGAACCCGCATCAAGGAACACCTGGCAGATATACATGCGGGTGTACTGACTACACCCCTAATACAACATTTTTCAGGGTTACATAGGAAAAATATCTCCACTTTCACTTGGACCATTATAGTAAGAATCCCGCCACTTAGGATGGGTCTGGATAGAAATCGCAGATTGGGGGAGAGGGAGGCCTTCTGGATCTTCAAGTTGAGGCCAGGGTTCCAGAAGGCCTCAACTCAGAGTTTGATCTTATCAATTTTTGGTAAGTGCCCATGCAATAACATTCTATCCAGCCCCACCTAAATGAGCCTCTGCCCTTGTCAGTACTCTAGGGCACTGTCCCACTACAATTTAGTTTAGCATAATCCTTCCCTCCCCATTGTCCCCAAAGTCATGGGTAGGGTTCAATCTAACTATTATACCTGTACAACTACTCACTTGTCCCTTTTGACACGGCACCATTTAAATGGGCTGAGGAGAGATCATATATCCTGCTTGAGCCAAGTTATTTAATTAAACACTAGGGTGCTGAGTACACTGTCATGAGGGCCTCCTGATTAGTGGGTACACATTTTTATTCCCAATCAATTTAGCTTTACATAATCCTTCCCTCCCCACTGTACCCAAAATCATGGGTAGAGTCCAATCTAACTATTATACCTGTACCACTACTCACTTGCCCCTTTTGACACGGCACCATTTAAATGGGCTGAGGAGAGATCATATGTCCTGCTTGAGCCAAGTCATTTAATTAATACTAGGGTGCTGAGTACACTGTCATGTGGGCCTTCTGACTAGTGGGTACACATTTTTATCCCCTAACAACATTTACACTACACATCCTCTTAACATCACAACCCTCTTTTAGCATTTGTAGCACAATAGGATACTTTAGACTTAGTATAGACATCACTGTATTACTTTAGATCAGGCAATGAGGATTGAATACTAAATGATAAAGAAGTAGATGTGTATACATGCACTTAATCAATCTCCCAACTTTGCCCCTTAAGTGGACCACTTGTTTACATATTGAACACTGTCAGTTATAGACCGGTAGATGCACGTACTCACTAATAAACTACTATATTGTATTGCAGTGGGCGTGGACTTGAAAAGTTACTATCAGGTTATACGGAGGCATGTCTGACAAGTTCATTAACTACTGGCAAAAATTATTTACATTGAAATAATAAATTTTGTGTTAAAGCCGATTGATTTAGTGTTTAGCAACCGCACAGATCCCTATTGTTGATTTACTTTATTCATGTTTAGTTTTGAGCTGCTATCTTGTATGTATTGTCCCATTGGTCAATCTTATGAAGGGGGTGTTCCCCGGTTGTCCAATGGGTGAGTGTGGGTGGGTGGTTTTATATGACACTGTATACAATTTTAATCGGGTAATGAGTAAGGCCAAGTGCTGAAACGTGTTTACCTGTTCTTTTTCATACCCGCATTACACGCCTACAGTATTCTAACCCCGGGGTGTTTATCCCCTCCACGTTAAGAGTGCATGTTTGTTTTGGTAACTTTTTTGTTCACTCATGCAGTGCTTTTGCACTACCTGTAAATAAACCTGCATATCATTTGCATCACATTCGTGTCTGTGCTGCTCATTTTTCTTCAATTACATACTGCTCCATATCCATGTAACATAATGCGCAGAACATACCAATATTATTTCTCACAGCACCTCATGTGTAACAGGAATAGTATTATTAATTGGGTTACTAAACTTTATATACCCTACTGTATTGTTACCCTCAACTATATCCTAGCAGTATAAACCAGGTACGATAGGGTGTGAAGCCATATTGGGCAAATAACCTTCCCCAATTTCAAACTTATGAGCCGTCATCTAGGGGCTTTAGGTTAAGAGTGGCCAGTCCATATATATAGAGGAATTAAGTCTAGATAAGTTCCATAGCCGGTAATGTCCTAGATTACCCAGTACCTATGTATTGTCCCCTAAAGCTTTTAGCCGACTCCAGTTTTAATGACTTGGTGAGGTGGTGAAAGTTCCCAATTTGGTGTCCCCTTGCAGGTCAGGGTGATAATCAGATGAGCCCGGATAAGCCAGTGCGAAGGCAGCCTCCCGTGGCGCGTGGGGATCGATAGCCATTGATAATTGTCATTCGAAAAGTTGTGACTGGTCCTCCAATACTTCACCATGTACACAAAATGACGCTCCCACACAGCCTGCAGGCAAACCTGATACGGTAAGTAGGGATTCTTTTCACTTGATCGTGGGATCACCTCCGGGTTAGCTGCAGCTGAAATATTTAGGTTAACTCGCCAATGCAAGCACACGCTTGGGGCCACAGCAAATATAGGTTCTTGTTCAGGCGGGGCTTCTCCGCGTATGCAAGCCTGGAGTACCTTGAATTGTATAGCTAGCCTGTTCTCTATGTTGCGTAGTAGAGCCAGCTCCATATTTGCTATTGTAGTAAGCTCTCTTCCAGCTGACCTTAGTAGAGATGAGGTTAAATTAGAGCATTAATAGCTCTTACATACCCCCAGTTACTGGGGGTTGTTGAGGCCTTCGCTAACACGACCACCGCAGATCTCAACGGTCTAGATCTCCTCCTGATTATAATGTTCAATACTCATAGCAGTTGAAGACAGAATATATTAATTAGTCTAAATTGATAAATTTCAGCTCTGGATGGCAAGGTAGAAAAGCTGATAATCGATGGCTTATCAGAATCCCTCTCAGCCAGCTTAGGAAATGCTTCCAGCCATGACAGCTGCCTGGACACGCGCCACGATTTATTTATTTTTAATAATTTGATTTAATTTATGCAATATTCAAATTAAAAAAATTTGAATTGATATATTTGTAATAGTATTTCTAAAGCTTTCTTTTGTAATATTCAAATTATGCAATATTCGAAATAGAAACATTGAATTGATATATTTGTATCTATTATGTATCAATTTACTAAAATTCCTACCACTATTGACCTTCTGAATAGTATTTGTTAAATAGAATGTTGTGATCAGTGCTCCGGCTCCATATGAGGGCAGATGCCTGATCATTACAGATGGTGACACTATGTGTGTCACCATCTGTAACGATCATTGCTGGTGCCGGCGGGAGGTGTGTGCGGGAGGCGGGTGGAAGAGGGAGGGAGTGGGAGGGCTCTACGCTACGGCAAAAAAAAATAATAAAGGGACAGGGAGGGATGGGCAGCTACATTACAGAAAAAGGGGATGGAGATTGTGTGGGGGGCTCTAAAATAAAAAAAAACCGTTTATAGGTACTGGCAGACAACTGCCAATACCTAAGATGGCGGCTAATAGGTAGAGGGTGCAGGTTTAGAGAGCTGTTTGGGGGGATCAGGGAGGTTGGGGAGTAAGGGAGGATCCTACACTGCAGAATATATATATATATATTTATTATTATTATTTTTAAAAAGCCTTATATTTTCATACTGGCATAATGTCTGCCAGTACCTAAGATGGGAGTGGGCAGTGGGGGAGGAAAGAGAACTGTTTGGGAGGGACCAGGTAGGGATCAGTGGGTGGGAAGTGTCAGGTGGGAGGCTAATCCCTACACTAAAACTAAAATTAACCTTTTAAACTACCTAATTAACCCCTTCCCTGCCAGGAATAATAGAAGTGTGGTGCACAGCTGCAATTAGTGGCCTTCTAATAACTAAAAAGCAATGGCAAAGCCAAACATGTCTGCTATTTCTGAACAAAGGGGATCCCAGAGAAATTTTTACAAACATTTGTGCCATGATTGCACAAGCAGTATGTAAATAATTTCTGTCAGAAACCCAAAGTTTGTGAAAAAAGTAAAAAAAAATAATATTTGATTGCATTTGGCGGTGAAATGGTAGCATGAAATATACCAAAATGAGCCTAGATCAATACCTTGGGTTGTCTAAAAATATATATATAGTTTTGACAGGTAAATTTAAAAAAAAAAACCAAGGCTCTATTTCTGTTTAAATGGAATGATAGCAAAAATTCTAAAAATTCTCTGCTATTTTGGGCAAGTTTTTGTCTGAAAGTCCTGGTAGTGAAGGGTTTAAAGGATTTTCATTCTTATCAACATTCGATTGTCTAAAACAAATGTCCAAAGGACTATTCGTTCTACCAAATTAATTTTCAGCACACTTTCAGCACATTCACCTATCCTTAGATGTGGGGTGTCAAAAAACTAAAATGGCAGCTCTCATTCCTTTTGGAAAAAAAGCAGCTCTCATTCCTATTGGCTGATTTAATTTTTTCAGCCAATAGGAATGCAACAGTGCCCCAATATAAAAGGGGTACCTTGCATTGAATCCTCAGTGTGCAGTGGACAACCGCATGAAGAGGACCTCCACGTCAGACTGAAGGACCTCTGCCTCTGCGCATCCACCGACCTCTCCGCCTCCGCTGGGATGAAGCTAGAAGATGCCGGTCCCAGGATGGATACAGATAGAGCCGCCTGGATGAAGATGCTTCGCCACTGGGATGAAGATCTTTCGCCGGACTTTAGCAGCTACTGAGTACTGATTTTAGGGTTAGTGTTAGGTATTTTTTTTGTTTTTTTTGGGGTGTTTTTTTTTAGATTAAGACTTTATTTATTTTAATGGCCGAAAAAGAGCTGAATGCCCTTTTCAGGGCAATGGGTAGATAAGTTTTTTTTTTAGTTTGAACGCACTTACCCACCATATTTTTTGAACACTTTGATATTTATTTGTGGATTAATTTTTTACAATTTTTGTGGAACACTTTTGCAATTTTTGTGGAACACTCTGATATATATATTTTTTTGGAACACTGTGATTTTCCAAAGAGACATTTTTTAAGAAACTATTTGAGAGACATAAATTTCTTCATTTTTTCAACAAATTCTATTTCCATTTTTACACAATTGGATTTCTCCTACACTTTTATTTATATTGTATTTCTATCACTTATACTTTTATACTGCATCTGTATTGTTGACATCTGTATTATTGACATTGTACTACGCCAATTTTGGCCATTTACATCACATCTGCTGTTTGTAAATATCTGTGCTTAAACTGCACTTTATAGACCATAATACTATGGTCTTAGACTGTTGTCGGAGCTAACGTAATATTTGTTCCAACACCACAGATATAGGTAACACTATATCCTTAAGACTTATATCTCATGGATCCATAGAGATTTTAGGAAGAATTTTAGAAGCTTTTTAATTTGTATGTATTATATTGTATTTTCATTGTATATTAACTGTAATAAATACATTCCATTTTTAACATATCCATACCTCACAGTCCTTTTAAGCTTCCCAGCGCTCACTATATCACACAGTTGTTACTCGATAGCCCTGCTCTTGTTGAAGAGCCTCCCTCCAGAGTTGCCGGCAGACAAGGTCCCTTTGTGCCAGCAGGTCCCAATATGAACTAGGACCATCCAGTTGGGCCAGCGCCTCCGTTGCTCTCCTTAGGAGCTTGGTTCCCATAGTTACCGGCTACTGTGGCACGTCTCCTCTGTCAGCAGAAACTGATAAAAGCAGATCCCACCGCTGCCAGCCAATGTGACTGATACCCCCGGCTACCCCAACTGGGTAGCTCCGCCAAAGGGGTCCTGCTTCCTCCCTGCTGACTGCAGCTATGTAGGTGGCAAGTGGCCACAGCCTGTAGCCACCCCTGATGCTTGACAGCATCAGTACCCAGGGTCCCACCCTGTGGCAGACTCCAGCTACCCAGACTGGGTAGCTCTGCCTGAGGATCCTTTCTCTGCCTGGAACAGGCTGCTATGTAGCCCAGGATAGTGATTTTAGCTGGAGCCCACCCAAATAACTAGACAGACTAGCATTCAGGTGAAAATAGAACTGCTTTATTTCACAGAAAACACAGCTTTTATACATTTCCAACAGAAAAGGGGGTTAGTTATAACAAATATTATACAATGAGACAAACATCAGACCATGGTTAGTTAAACAAGATTATAATCACAAAAGGACAATGGATGACTCACACAATAGCAGAAAGACACATAACAGCAGGAGGTCTCAGCATTCGATTATCTAATCGCAAAAGGACAATGGATGACTCATACAATAACAGAAAGGCACATAACAGCAGGAGGTTGCAATAATCTCAAACATTCTGAGTCTGGGGGGGGGGGTTGGGACAGGCAATACTGAATTGGTCTGTCACCTTATACTCCAACCAAAAAGGGGGAGTAAGAGTTCAACCCCTGCAGCCCAGTATCCGTGACAGTGAGGTTGTAGGGGGGTAGGGGTAGCCTTAGCTGTCTGGTATCCGTGACAATGTTAAGGTTAGGGGGTGTTAGGTTTAAGAGTTAATAGTTTAATTTAGGTTGTTGCAATGTGGGGGCTGGCGGTTTAGGGGTTAATAGGTTTAGTTAGTGTTGGAGATGTTTAGGAACTGCTGTTTAGGGGTAATAGGTTTAGTTAGTGTTGGCGATGTTTGGGAATGGCGGTTTAGGGGTAAATAGGTTTATTTAGTGTTTCAGTTAGTGTCAGCAATGTCGGGGAACTGTGGTTTAGGGGTTAATAGGTTTAGTTACTGTTGGCGATGTTTGGGAATGGCGGTTTAGGGGTCAATAGGTTTAGTTAGTGTCGGCGATGTCGGGGAACTGCGGTTTAGGGGTTAATAGGTTTAGTTAGTGTTGGCGATGTCGGGGAATGGCGGTTTTGGGGTTAATAGCTTTATTTTGTGATTTAGTTGGTGTCGGGGAACTGCGGTTTAGATTAGAACAATGAAAAATTCAGAATATGAATAATGGATCCGAAAATTCGGAAACTGATTTATTCATTTTCAGAATTTTTCCGGATTTTTGTTATGGTTCCGATTCAGAAATTCAGATGCATTCGAATCTCCGAATCAACAAAAATTCGGCCAAATACTGAACCAAAACTGTTGAAAGCACCAATTAAATTAAACTCTTGGGGGGCGCAAACTTATCACTTAATCAACAAATAGTATTGAAAAGTGGTTACAAATTAACAGAAAATATTAACAATGACTATGATTTATAATCTAACATAGGAATAATGATATAGATGTTTGGATCAATTACAAATCAATTAAAAAGATCCTTATCTGTGTTCAAGTTGAGACCATGGCTATAGTCAGTGAGATAAATTAGTCCAAGTCAGGCTGATATTTGTCTCCTGATCAAGGCTGCTCCTCTTGAAATGTGCAATCCCAAGGCTGAATTTTGTGAACAAGAAAATCACAGAGGGCACCTCCTAGTGTGATAATGTGATACAACAGCACAATATGTAGAAATCTTATATTGGAGCTAAACTCACAAAAGTGGCAGCACCCTGTTGTGCTGATTGTGGCAGACTGGGATCTCCTCCTAGTGTACTCCTCCCTGGGAATCCTGATTTTGGCTCAGGAATGAATAAAGTGAGCCGGATTTTTGTTATGGTTCCGATTCAGAAATTCAGATGCATTCGAATCTCCGAATCAACAAAAATTCGGCCAAATACTGAACCAAAACTGTTGAAAGCACCAATTAAATTAAACTCTTGGGGGGCGCAAACTTATCACTTAATCAACAAATAGTATTGAAAAGTGGTTACAAATTAACAGAAAATATTAACAATGACTATGATTTATAATCTAACATAGGAATAATGATATAGATGTTTGGATCAATTACAAATCAATTAAAAAGATCCTTATCTGTGTTCAAGTTGAGACCATGGCTATAGTCAGTGAGATAAATTAGTCCAAGTCAGGCTGATATTTGTCTCCTGATCAAGGCTGCTCCTCTTGAAATGTGCAATCCCAAGGCTGAATTTTGTGAACAAGAAAATCACAGAGGGCGCCTCCTAGTGTGATACTGTGATACAACAGCACAATATGTAGAAATCTTATATTGGAGCTAAACTCACAAAAGTGGCAGCACCCTGTTGTGCTGATTGTGGCAGACTGGGATCTCCTCCTAGTGTACTCCTCCCTGGGAATCCTGATTTTGGCTCAGGAATGAATAAAGTGAGGGTGCATCAACAACCCAAAGTATGTAGAAGCAATGTGTCTGAACAGATTGCAATACGTTTCTCAGCTGTGCTAGCTGTTTCATCAGGCATCTGTTTATGGTCTGGAAGATCTGGCTTTTAAATTTAAACTAACCAATCAAATCATCCTAAAATTCACACACCCTTCTGCCAGGTGTAATTAGTTAATTATAATCTATCTTCATTACATTTAAAAAAAAAAAATCATTAAAACATATGTACATATAAATAACTTACAGCTAGATTATGAGTTGAGCGTTATGAGTAAAATAGCAGCGTTGTTGCCCAAACGCATCATTTTCCCTAACGCAGCCATTACGAGTCTTGTCGGTATAGCTGGACCGCAAGCCTTTTAGCCTGTAATGCAACGTCAGTACAGCACTCTTAAAAATTACTTTTTTTCATGGGATTCCCATAGCGCTGCCTTTACAAGTTTTGCGTTCTGGCTAAAAAACTGGCATTACAGCCTAAAACGCCAAGATCCGTAACGCCATCTTAAGTCAGTAGTTATGAGTTTTACGCTACAAATCTGTAACATAAAACTCATAACTAAAGTGTTAAAAAGTACACTAACACCCATAAACTACCTATTAACCCCTAAACCGAGGCCCTCCCGCATCGCAAACACTATAATACATTTTTTAACCCCTAATCTGCCACTCCCGACATCGCCGCCACTATGCTAAAGTTATTAACCCCTAAACTGCCGCCCTCCCCCATCGCTAACACTATTTAAAAATTATTAACCCCTAATCTGCCGTCAGCCCACATCGCCCCCACTATACTAAAGTTATTAAGCCCTACAATGCCGCCACTATAATAAACCTTTTAACCCCTAAACTGCAAGCCCCCCCACAATGAAATATACTAAATGAAACTATTAACCACTGAACCGAAAGCCCCCCACATGGAAATAAACTAAATTACTAGTAACCCCTAAACCTAACAACCCCCTAACTTTATATTAAATTTACAATTTCCCTAGCTTAAATTAAAATAAAAATTACCTGTCAAATTAAAAAAATAAGTTTAAACTAACAATTAAACTAATATAGTTATTAAACTAAAATTAAACTAACTACCAATTAAACTAAACTACACATTAAAAAAAATCCTAACACTACTCTAAAAATTACAAAGTAATTATAAAAGCAAAAAAATACTACAAGTTACAAAAAATAACAAACACTAAATTACGGAAAATAACAAACAAAATGATCCAAAATAAAAAAGAATTACCCCTAATCTAATAGCCCTATCAAAAAAAAAAAAGCCTGCCCAAAATAAAATAAAAAAACCTAGCCTTCAATAAACTACTAATGGCCCTTAAAAGGGCCTTTTGTAGGGCATTGCCCCAAAGATATCAGCTCTTTTACCTGTAAAAAAAACCACAAAGACCCCCCAACAGTAAAACCCACCACCCAACCAACCCCCCCAAAATAAAAAACCTAATTCTAGAAAAACCTAAGCTACCCATTGCCCTGAAAAGGACATTTGTATGGACATTTAGCTCTTTTACTTCCCAAACCCTAAACTAAAAAGAAAAAACACCCAAAAAAACCTTACAAAAAAGCCTAACACTAACCCCCGACGATCCACTTACAGTTTTTGAAGTCCCGCTTGAACGGTAAAAGAGTTGATATAATTGGAGTAATGCCCCACAAAGTCCCTTTTATGGGCCATTGTTAGTTTATTGCAGGCTAGGTTTTTTTATTTTGATAGGGCTATTAGATTAGGTGTAATTCTTTTTTTATTTTTGATAATTTCGTTTTTTGTGTTTTTTTTGCAATTTAGAGGGTTTTTTTGTTGTAATTTTAGGCTTTAGTGTAAGGCAGGTTAGGTTTTATTTCATAGGTAAGTTTGTATTTATTTTAACTAGGTAGTTAGTAAAAAGTTAATAACTATTTACTATCTAGTCTACCTAGTTAAAATAAATACAAAATCCGTAAAGTGTTACTCTGGTATCAACGCGTTTCGGCTGGACAGCCTTTTTGAAGTTCTCAGAGTAACACTTTACGGATCTGAGAGACACGAGAAGAGTGCTTCCAACTACTTATTAAAGAAATGGGATTTTCAGCTAAACCCATTTGAAAACATAAGTATCCACCAAGCGGCGTATATTTAACCGCATTCAACATAGACCGTTACATTGGTAACTATAAGTAACATCCTTAACATCTTCAAAGCTGCAGATATACACACCAAAGCACCCTGATCGGTCACTGACCGACAACCAAGACACAGAACAGCAGACCGGAGACAGCAGACCGGAGCGGCATAAGAATCACCACCAGACGGTTAGAACATAACCGCACCAAAGATTACACCAGGAACCCCTAAGGAGCTCGATCGGTCACTGACCGACAAAGAAAAAGTTAACGGAGCGGTCACGGGAACCACACAAGCATTCACTTACAAGTGAAACCTTAAACACCAACCCGGACATCTTTTCAGAAGATGGATCACCAACCATAAGAAGGGCACAAAGCGGCATATATTTAACCACCAGCGGCTTATATAGATAACTGCCTGCACGATTCAAAACCGAAGGAAGAGATCCCAAAGTAAAGAAAGAGAAGTAATTTAAGAAATCCAAATAGCGGCATTTATTTAACCGCATTTTCATCAATACAAAGTGTTATCAAGCAGATACACTTCAAGGTACTGTTTCGCACACATTCAATATAGTGTGACAGATATCGCACAAATCGTGCTCCTCTATATGATAAATTAAAGCCAAAAACAAGACCAGAAATTGCAAATCTGAACTATACATAAAGTATTGTTTTCTCCAATGCAACAAAGATATTGTTAAATACATAACTTGTGAAATCAAAACCTGTGAGAACTAAGTTTGTACATATTTTATATATTTTTAAACTACATATAGACACCGGTGTCAATTTGAATTTTATAGGAATTTGTTTATTTTCTGTATATTATGTATTCCTTATTTTTTATTTTTTTATTTAGTTTTACTAACATCTGGTAAACTTACCAGATTTAAATAAATGAGCTTATTTTATATATAACTTGTGTCGACATCAATTTATCCAAAAGAGAATATAAAACTGGGAACTTAATAGTTCAATAAATGCATAGACAATATATATATATATATATATATAGTAGATTTGACTAAACTCTTCCAAAATTCACCCACATACACGGTAGGAATTACTGGGAATAGCAATCTTGTTTTGGGCCACCTACCACGACTATCTGCAATTCTAAAACTTAGGGATAAAGTTTATTTTCAGGTGTGCTTGATTCCCCACCAGCTAGACAGTCTAACCCTGCCAATTAACTTAGTTAATAACTTTAGTATAGTGGCTGCGATATGAGCAGCAGATTAGGGGTTAATAGATTTTTTTTACGTGGCAGCGATATCGGGGGCGGCAGATTAGGGGTTAATAACATTATGTAGGTGGCGGCGATGTCGGGGGCAGCAGATTAGGGGTGTTTAGACTCTGGGTTTATGTTAGGGTGTTAGGTTTACACGTTAGTTTTCTTTCCCTATAGACATCAATGGGGCTGCGTTACGGAGCTTTTCATTCCGCGATCGCAGATGTTAGATACGTCAAACACAGCGCTTGTTTTTGGTGCGGTATGGAGCTCAACGCAACAATATCGCCTGCACAAGCCGGGGTTTTTTAAACTTGTAATGGCTGCGCTATAGGGGGTTAAATAACTCAACTTTTGTTGTGTTCTTTACTTTCCCTATAACGCTCAAAACTTGTAATCTAGCCATGAATCTATTGTATATGGGAAATATGACTATTGTACATGTAAATAACCCCTGACATTAATCACAACTAATCGATCTATATATTTTGCATTATAGTTTATAAGAATACAGCATTTTCAAATTCCTTGCTATACCAAATATGTCACTTACCGTGTAGTTTGTTAATCATTGTAGTTTACCTAATCACAATCCCTTGATGGGATGTTTATTAATGCTATGTTATATTTTATTATATTCATGTTACATGCAGCTTATATTGTTATGATACTTTGTATCAGATACGTGAATAACAAGCTGATTCTGTGCGGTGTCCCCTCTCACTAACACTACATGACCATAGGTCCAGAAGGGAATATCTCCTCCTTTCTAAACAACACAGGCAGCGCTGTGGTTCATCTTCTGGATCCGATTCATTAATTAGCAAATAGAAGTATTTATATAGTTAAAACAAAAGCATTGAAATAACAGACTAGTGATGTTTTATATACACTCCGCCCATGATTAAAATATTACACATCATCCCACGATAAGCACATTACAAGTACACTCTCGCTCGTATCAGCACATTCTTTTATATATTTAGGTAACGTGATATACATTATACACTCCCGCAGGCATGATCGGTTGATCATGCCAGTTATATAGATCTTGCAAATGCCCTTTATTTTAGTGCTTAGGTGACAACACACTAAGAGCGATTATTGGTGGGTCAAGGAAACTCCTTGGAGATCCACACAAGTGACCTCGTTAGTGACACACACGGAAATCACTCAACACCACACATGATCAGCTTATTATTCATGCATCTGATACAAAATTAAAGTGCAGTCTTGACAGGGCCTGAACTCACTGCATTGTCTAAGAAAAAAGGAGAAACCTTGAAGTCTGGAGAGATTAGAGATGTATTCCATAGAAAGTAATAAAGATCTCTAGGATACAGAATCTCCCAAGGGCGAGTGAAGTTAACAGGGGAACAACTGACACAGATTTTGAGTCTCAGTTTTCAGCAAATGCAAATTAAACTGAAATGTTTTTAATATAAATTAACTTGCATTTGCCTCTAGTTTAACATACATACATTTTCTGTCAGTAAAATAAGTGTATTGTGAGACCTGCTGGTGTAAAATGTTTAGAGCCTATCATGATAGTTATAAGAGATATTCATACACACCCTGGAAACTCTCCTGTTCAGCCCAGAGAATTCACCTGTCCCTCATTTCTAAAACTGTCGGTTTTATTTAGCAAAATGTAATTTAAAAAAGAAACATAGAAATATAAAAAAGTATTATACTAATTTGTGAGTTACCCAGAAAATTTGTAAAATCACAATTCTAAATAACTTTCTGTTTTCATATTCTAAATGCTTTTAAAATCAACATAGAAAGTGCAAATATTAAATGTAATAGAACACAGGGCAAAATAATATGAGGTTTAATGTAATATAAAATACAAAATAGAAAGTGTAAATGTAACAAAACTCATGTCATAAGTGCTATATTGCACTGGGCGTGTCTTGTTTAAGCAGAGAGCTTTAGATCATAGGGCCGTTTTTAAGGAAGTCATTTCTCACCTTTCTGGGACTTCCAGGTTCTATTATTTTTCTTAGAGAATTCAGTGAGTTCAGCCCCTAGACCTTTGCAGTATAATTTTTCTCCAAACCAATAAACATCATGTTGGTTTGTATCGTATTGGTGAAGTCCCTGTTCCTGGGCACCTTTCAGATGAACATTGGTTTCTGGAGGAGTGTGTTTTCCCGGGCACACAGATGACGTGAAGATCATACGGCTATAGGAGCGCAATACCTGTAAGTGTTTATATAATTTTTCTCCAAGCTGGAAAATCTTTGATCTTGGTATTGTTTGGTTTTTAGTAACAAGTCTTAAATGTTTTCACAAACATTTTGTTTATATATGTTATGAGTTCAATGCCCCTTTAAAGGAAAGAAAAGACTATAAAAAAGTGATTTATATTTTCCAGTAGCTCTGATGTGTAAATTAGTGCATGCAGAGTATGAAATAATTTTTCAGAGTTGGCAGGTCTGCAATTGAAGTATCAGATTTTATGATAGCCTCCTAGTATATAAACATTATGCACTCTGTTATTATTATTATGATCTATTTATAAGTTGACAACATATTCTGCAGCAATATGACAATAGGTGCAGTGATTACATAACTAGTACAATACACAATTACAGATTGTAAAGACAAGTAGGTCTTTGCCTTATCCTCTGATGTATCTTATGGTATCAGAATAGAATACAATTGTGACCTTTCGTTCTTAAGTATATAGTAGTGGAACAGTAGGTTGTATGTCTCTTTGGACAGGTAGGTTTTAGGGGACAATTGGAAATCTTAAAGCTTAAAGAAATATTAAATACAGTGGATATAAAATGTTTACACAGCCTTATGAATTTTCAGGTTTTTGAAATGTAAAGACAGAATTTTTTTTGTAATGTGATCTTCCAACTAACAAAAATCCAGAGGAAAAAAACAAACCATTAATTATTAAAACATTTTAAATAACAAAACTGCAACATTCTGATTGTATAAGTCTGATCACCCTTTCATAATGGGGGCTCTAGTTGTGTTCACAGTTAAAGGGACAGTAAACACCAGAATTTTTGTTGCTTAAAAAGGTAGATAATCCCTTTATTAACTATTCCCCAATTTTGTATAACCAACACAGTTATAATAATATACTTTTTACCTCTGTGATTACCTTGTATCTATGGCTCTGCAAACTGCCCCCTTATTTCAGTTCTTTTGACAGACTTGCATTTTTAGCCAATCAGTGCTTGCTCTTAGGAGCTTCACTTGCCTGAGCTCAATGTTATCTATATGAAACACATGAACTAACGCCATCTAGTGGTGAACAACTGTCAAAATGCTTTCAGATTAGAGGTGGCCTTCAAGGTCTAAGAAATTAGCACATATACCTCCTAGATTTAGCTTTCAACTAAGAATACCAAGAGAACAAAGCAAAATTGGTAATAAAAGTAAATTGGAAAGTTGGTAATAAAAGTAAAATGGAAAGTTGTTTTTAAAATTACATGCCCTATTTAAATCATGAAAGTTTTTTTTTTACTTGACTGTCCCTTTAACCAATCGAATTCTAAATCATGCCTGCATTTAAATATCATACACCTGCCATCAATAAAAGTGATTCTGATTAAACCCAGATTAAAGTCAGCTATTGCTGTAGGGTTTGCTTAAATGTTTGGGGCTAAATCCTACTGGGAAAGCCATGGTCTGCAAAGTGTTGCTAATGAAACCGCAAGAGCTTATTATTGAAAAGTATGAATCAAGAGAACTATACATAAATAAACACCTTTGACACTTTCCAATCCCACCACTTTTATGTACCATATCCCTTTAATTCTGACATAAAACCTTCTTTTCACTATTTAACATTTGTTTAATTGGTATTAAGTGTAAATTTTACTTAAAACCTTTATTCCCATACAGCTAGATTACGAGTTTTGCGTTATGACTCAAATAGCAGCGTTATGGCCCATAACGCATAATTTTCCCTAACGCAGCCATTACAAGTCTTGTTGGTATAGCTGTACCGCAAGCCTTTTAGCCTGTAACACAACGTCAGTACCGCACTCTTAAAAATTTTGTTTTTTAATGGGATTCCCATAGCGCTGGCATTACGAGCTTTGCGTTCTGGCTAAAAAAAACTGCGTTACAGCCTAAAACATCAAGATCCATAACGCCATCTAAAAGCAGTAATTATGAGTTTTACAGTACAAATTTGTTATATAAAACTCATAACTAAACTTCTACAAAGTACACTAAACACCCATAAACTACCTATTAACCCCTAAATAGAGGCCCACCTGCATTGCAAATACTATATTACATTTATTAACCCCTAATCTGCCACTCCCGATATCGCCACCACTTTAAAAAAAATATTAACCCCTATTCTGCCGCTCCCTTACATCGTCACCACTATAAACTTATAAACCCTTAAACTACCGCCCTCCCGCATCACCAACACTATTTAAATATTATTAACTCCTAATCTGCCGTTCGCCCACATCGCCCCTACTATACTAAAGTTATTAACCCCTAATTCTGCTGCCACTATAATAAACCTATTAACCCCTAAACCGAAAGCCCCCACATCGCAATAAACTAATTTTAAACAAGTAACCCCTAAATCTAACGCCCCCCTAACTTTTTAGATTAAAATTACAATTTCCCTAGTTTAAATGAATTTACCTGTCAAATTTAAAAAAATAAGTTTAAACTAACAATTAAACTAATATAATTATTAAAGTAAAATTAAACTAACTACCAATTAAATTAATTTCAACAAAAACAAATGAGGTGCACAGGCAGCCGGTGGTAAGTTCAAATTTCTTTTATTGCAATTAAAAATCTTTGTCCCAACAGGGGTATAGGATTCTCAAGCTGTGCAGTAGTTGGAGATAGCTTCACTTCAGTGACTGTCTGCTGACATGTTTCGGCAATTAAGCCGTAATCGTAGCTACAGACTCAGGTGAGCACCAGTCCTATATACTGGTTCCTGTTACCTGATTGGTTAAAAAATAATTAAAACCATACCTGGAGTGAAGCTAGATCCAGCCCTTCTCAAATTAGATATAACAGGATAACATTTGTCCCATATCAAAAATCTGTGATAGATACAATCATATGTGAATTCTAAACTATAACAATCAACTATACATAAATGAGAATGAAATAAGCTTAACACTTATTAGAAGGTGAATCCTAATATTAATAATATAATCTAATCAAAGAGTCACATCAATGCTTGTTAGTACATCTGTTAACTGGAAGGAGATAGTTAATTTTCCAAATACCTCCTTCTAATTTATTCAATGAATATGTATAAATACAGGGAGTGCAGAATTATTAGGCAAGTTGTATTTTTGAGGATTAATTTTATTATTGAACAACAACCATGTTCTCAATGAACCCAAAAAACTAATTAATATCAAAGCTGAATATTTTTGGAAGTAGTTTTTAGTTTGTTTTCAGTTTTAGCTATTTTAGGGGGATATCTGTGTGTGCAGGTGACTATTACTGTGCATAATTATTAGGCAACTTAACAAAAAACAAATATATACCCATTTCAATTATTTATTTTTACCAGTGAAACCAATATAACATCTCAACATTCACAAATATACATTTCTGACATTCAAAAACAAAACAAAAACAAACCAGTGACCAATATAGCCACCTTTCTTTGCAAGGACACTCAAAAGCCTGCCATCCATGGATTCTGTCAGTGTTTTGATCTGTTCACCATCAACATTGCGTGCAGCAGCAACCACAGCCTCCCAGACACTGTTCAGAGAGGTGTACTGTTTTCCCTCCTTGTAAATCTCACATTTGATGATGGACCACAGGTTCTCAATGGGGTTCAGATCAGGAGAACAAGGAGGCCATGTCATTAGATTTTCTTCTTTTATACCCTTTCTTGCCAGCCACGCTGTGGAGTACTTGGACGCGTGTGATGGAGCATTGTCCTGCATGAAAATCATGTTTTTCTTGAAGGATGCAGACTTCTTCCTGTACCACTGCTTGAAGAAGGTGTCTTCCAGAAACTGGCAGTAGGACTGAGAGTTGAGCTTGACTCCATCCTCAACCCGAAAAGGCCCCACAAGCTCATCTTTGATGATACCAGCCCAAACCAGTACTCCACCTCCACCTTGCTGGCGTCTGAGTCGGACTGGAGCTCTCTGCCCTTTACCAATCCAGCCACGGGCCCATCCATCTGGCCCATCAAGACTCACTCTCATTTCATCAGTCCATAAAACCTTATAAAAATCAGTCTTGAGATATTTCTTGGCCCAGTCTTGACGTTTCAGCTTGTGTGTCTTGTTCCGTGGTGGTTTTCTTTCAGCCTTTCTTACCTTGGCCATGTCTCTGAGTATTGCACACCTTGTGCTTTTGGGCACTCCAGTGATGTTGCAGCTCTGAAATATGGCCAAACTGGTGGCAAGTGGCATCTTGGCAGCTGCACGCTTGACTTTTCTCAGTTCATGTGCAGTTATTTTGCGCCTTGGTTTTTCCACACGCTTCTTGCGACCCTGTTGACTATTTTGAATGAAACGCTTGATTGTTCGATGATCACGCTTCAGAAGCTTTGCAATTTTAAGAGTGCTGCATCCCTCTGCAAGATATCTCACTATTTTTACTTTTCTGAGCCTGTCAAGTCCTTCTTTTGACCCATTTTGCCAAAGGAAAGGAAGTTGCCTAATAATTATGCACACCTGATATAGGGTGTTGATGTCATTAGACCACACCCCTTCTCATTACAGAGATGCACATCACCTAATATGCTTAATTGGTAGTAGGCTTTCGAGCCTATACAGCTTGGAGTAAGACAACATGCATAAAGAGGATGATGTGGTCAAAATACTCATTTGCCTAATAATTCTGCACTCCCTGTACTTTATTAACAAATACATATGAACCAACAAAAGTGAAAATTTGACTCAATGCTAAGGAGCATACAGCTTACAAACATACCCATATATATCTTTGTTGTATATATATATATGCAAATAATGTTTTTAATGTATAGATATTTCTCTCTCTCTAATCTATACTGAACGGGTATGTGAGGATACAGTGTTGTAATTACATATTTCAGAGCTAAGATATGGAAACACAGACCCAGGACCAGAATTTTTATTCCCAGAAATTTATTAGGTCAAATTCTGAATTTAACCCTTCTGGGACTCTGGTCCTGAGTCTGTGTATCCAAAATACCTCTCTTTTTTCCAGCAATCTCTCTCTGTCACCTCCTCTTTTATTCGTTTTGACCTGTTCTATAATGGTCCATCTAAATGACTTGATGCTTGTTTGATGACAGGTTTTAAAGTGCTGAACCAGAGGTGTAGTTAGTTTACCATTTTTAATATTTGAGATGTGTTCCCTAATCCTTTCTCTAATCTCTCTAGTTGTAAGTCCTGTATACTGTACATTGCATTCGATGCAGGTAAGTAAATAAATTGCGAACCTCGTTCTGCAATTCAGACAAGAGAAATGTCGAAAATTCTCTCCAGTTACACAGCTTCTGAAGCCTTCTCCCTGTTGTAAAAATTCACAGGCAGTACACTGAGTGTAATTGCATTTAAAGGTGCCTTTAAATGTCATCCAGAATGAGCCTACCTCATCCCTAGCTCTGAGCTGTGTAGGAGCAAGTATGTTGCTAAGGCTTACACGTCTGAAGGCATATCTACACCCTTTTGAAACTGTATCTACCAAGCCATCATCCGCTTTAAGAATATTGAAATGTTTTCTAACAATGTTGCAGATCTGATGGAATTGGTTACTATATTGGGTAATAAAAGATACCCCCTCGAATTCCTTTGTTCTATTTTTGATTTTATCTTCAAGATAGATATTTCTTGGATTTGCCCCAATATTCAATCTATGATGACTGACAAGGTCTCTTTTATAGCCTCTTTCGCAGAACCTCTCCTCCAGCTCTAAGGATTGTATTTCATATTCCTTATCCGTTGTGCAATTCCTCCGGAGTCTAATGAATTGTCCTTTAAGGACCGACTTAAAGACTCTTTTCGGATGGTTGCTTTTGGCATGGAGGAGGGTATTGCCAGTGATGGGTTTCCTGTATACTCTACTACTAACATGATTGTTATTTATGCCTGTCAGAGTGACATCCAAATAATTAATATTTGTTTTATTAAATTCAAATGTGAATTTTATGCCAACACCATTTTCATTAAGTAAGGATACAAAGCTCAAAGCTTCCTCTTCAGTACCATACCAGATCATTAGCAGGTCATCAATGTACCTCCTATAATACATGATCTTATGTTTCCAAAGTTCATCACATCCAAAGATGTGGGACAGCTCCCACCAACCCTACCAATTAAATTAAACTAAGCTACACATTAAAAAAATCCTAACACTACTCTAAACATTACAGAGTCTAGTTACAAAAAATAACAAACACTAAATTACGTAAAATAACAAATGAAATTATCAAAAATAAAAAAGTATTACACCTAATCTAATAGCCCACCCAAAATAAAAAAAATTAATTCAGGCGGCCTCTTCAATCTTCATCCAGGTGGCATCTTCTATCTTGATCCCGGCGGCGCGGAGCGGGTCTATCCTGAAGACATCCGGCGCGGAACATCCTCTTCATACGGTCGCCGCCATACACTGAATCTTGAATGCAAAGTACGCAATCCAAGATGGCATCCCTTGCATTCCTATTGGCTGAAAAATTTGAATCAGCCAATAGGAATTAGAGCTGCTAAAATCCTATTGGCTGTTCAAATCAGCCAATAGGATTTAATCAGCTCTCATGCTATTGTAGCAAAATAACTGTTTAATTTAGGGAAATGCCCTACAAAGGGCCCTTTTAAGGGTCCCCCAAAAGGCCCTTTTAAGGGCCCTTGGTAGTTTGGGGGGTGGGGGGTTGTATACTGTTAGGGGGTGTTTTTTTGTTTGTAGCAAAAGAGCTGTTTAACTTAGAGCAATGCCCTACAAAAGGCAATTTTAAAGGCCCTTGGTAGTTTATTCTATATTAGGCTTTTTTTTTTTTTTTTAAGGGCATTAGAATAGGAATACTTTTTATTTTTTGGGATAATTTTGTGTTTTTTTTTTGTAATGGTAGGTTTTTTTATTTTTTGGGATTTTGGTGTTTTTTATTTTTTGTAATGTTAGGTTTTAGTATAAAGTAGCTTAGGTTTTATTTCACAGGTAAATTTGTATTTATTTTAACTAGATAGTTAGTAAATAGTTAATAACTATTTTCTTACTAGTCTACCTAGTTAAAATAAATACAAACTTACCTGTGAAATAAAAATAAAACCTAAGCTAGCTACAATATAACTATTAGTTATATTGTAGCTAGCTTAGGTTTTATTTAACAGGTAAGTATGTATTTAGTTTTAAATAGGAATTATTTAGTTAATAATTGTAAATTTAATTTAGATCTATTTTAATTATGTTAAAGTTAGTGGGTGTTAGGGTTAGGTTTAGGGGTAGGTTTAGGTGTTAATAGTTTAATTTAGGTTGTTGCAATGTGGGGGGCTGGCAGCTTAGGGGTTAATAGGATTATTTAGTGGTAGTGATGTGGGAGGCCAGTGGTTTAGGGGTTAATAACTTTATTTAGTTGCGGCGATGAAGGGAAGCTGCGGAATAGGGGTTAATAACTTTAATATAGTGACTGTGATGTTGGGATGTGTCAGAATAGGGGTTAATAACTTTAGTATAGTGGCGGCAAAATCGGGAGCGACAGATTAGGGGTTAATACCTTTATTTAGGCGTCTGCGATATCGGGAGCGGCAGCTTAGGGGTTAATAACTGTAGGCAGATGGCGATGTCGGGGGTAGCAGATTAGGGTTGTTTATGTTAGGGTATTAGGTTTAAACGTAACTTTTATTTTCCCCATAGATATCAAGGGGCTGCGTTACAGAGCTTTTCTTTCCACTATCGCAGGTGTTAGACTTTTTTCTGACCCGCTCTCCCCATTGATGTCTATGGGGAAAGCATGCACAAGCACGTAAAAAAAAAGCCTGGTGTTTTAAAATTTGTAATGGCTGCGCTATAGGGGATTAAATAACGCCACTTTTGTTGTGTTTGTTAATGTCCCTATAGTGCTCAAAACTCGTAATCTAGGCAATAGCATTTTAATGTGTTTTGTTATGAAAACTAGAAAGTGATAATGGTTTACTTCAGGGGGTCTATTTATAATAGTGCGGACGGAAATTATACGATGTAGCGTATCATGCCTGCCGCACATCGATAAATGGCAACAGCATACACTGTCAGCATTTATCATTGCACCAGCAGTTCTTGTGAACTGCTGGTGCAATGCTGGCCCCTGCAAATTTGTGGCCAATTGGCCGCTAGCACGGGGTGTCAATCAACCCAATTGTATTCGATCGGGTTAATTTCTGTCTGCCGCCTCAGAGCAGGCGGACAGGTTATGAAGCAGCGGTCTTAAAGGGACAGTAAAGTCAAAAAAACTTTCCTGATTTAAATAGGGCATTTCATTTTAAACATCTTTCCAATTTTACTTTTATTACCAATTTTGCTTTGTTCTCTTGGTATTCTTAGTTGAAAGCTAAATCTAGGAGGTTCATGTGCTAATTTCTTAGACCTTGAAGACTGCCTTTAATCGGAAAGCATTTTGACAGTTTTTCACCACTAGAGGGTGTTAGTTCATGTGAAGCTCCTAGGAGTCAGCACTGATTGGCTAAAATGCAAGTCTGTCAAAAGAACTGAAATAAGGGGGCAGTTTGCAGAGGCATAGATACAAGGTAATCACAGAGGTAAAAAGTATATTATTATAACTGTGTTGGTTATGCAAAATTGGGGAATGGGTAATAAAGGGATTATCTACCTTTTTTAAACAACAAAAATTCTGGTGTTTACTGTCCCTTTAAGACCGCTGCTTCATAACTTCTGTTTCTGGCGAGCCAATCAAGGGGCATCAAGCTCCGTACGGAGCTTGATAAATTGACCCCTAGGTCTCAAAAAGAGCTACATTTTAAAAGTGTTTTTTAAAAGCGAATCTTTTAACTCACCACTTGTAATTCGAGCATAATGAGCAAGTTAATAGCGTTCCCTGCACTATCCTTATAAAATTATAGCGCATGCCAAAAAATTTTACAGCTGAGTTAAGATACTCTGGTTAAAATGTTAAACCATGTACCAGATTGTGCATTATTCTTAGTGTTCAACTGAGCTTAAGATAACGCACCCAGCGCTACTGAATTTGCTTCCCTTTTAATCTAGTCCAAAATGTGTAATTATCTGTAGTACATAAGTATATACAGCTTTGTAATAGATTTGTATTATTTATGTTGCCTACTTTTATTGTAATATAAGTCTGAAAACTGTGTTTTTTTCCATTCCTACTAGAAAATCTGGAGTGCATTATGTGGGATGCAGATCCCTGACCCTCCTACACATTGATTTATTGATGTATGCCTAAATGGCTATATTAATGGAAATGTGAATACAATTCGTAACAGGCTTTTCAATGAGATTTTGCAGTGGGCTGCAAAACAATATTAATTTTGCTTAGACATTAGTTTTAAATGCATTGCAATCAATTACTTTGTATGCAGATATTTTGCAAATAAAGGGGCAGTAAATAATAAATCTTTCCTATAAAATTGTAAAGCATGTGCACAATAAAGGCTGTTGGTTGTCTGCTGTTTTTGTTCATCTGACCCTTAGTTAGATATCTGCAATTTACAATTTATTTATCATTTTTGGGTTGATTTATCATGGTCCGGACAGACATGATCCGCTGTAGCGATCATGTCAGCCGCACATTGATAAATGCTGACAGCGATTTATCATTGCACAAGCAGTTCTGGCGAATTGCTTGTGCAATGCTGCCCCAGGCAGATTCGCTGCTTCTTAAAGAGATGGTAAACTATGCCGACTTCAAACATGCAATCGTATGTAAAATAAAAAAAGAAGGTGACTTCCATTCATGAAAATCTCCTAATCGCTTGTTATTTTAAAATATTTAATATGAAAAAGCTTACATTTCACATACCTTAATCCTCCCGTACAACGGCCGCCATTAATTTATTCAGGTCACATTTTTTAACTACCAATGACAGCCCAGGCCAGTCGGGAACACTGATATAAGCAAACACGCCCTATGTTATTAATACGCATGCGCTACATGTTGGATCGCTGACTGACAGTGCTATAGATTCCAATACAATGACGTAGTAAGGGGTGGTTCATCTCTCTCGCCGGCTAAAGAAAAAAAACAGGAAGTAATGGCGGGGGCAGAGCAAGGAGCCATAATGCTCTGTAAGTAAAATATACATTTTTATATAAAGGAATAAGAGAAAAAAATATAGCGATTTATCTGGGACATACTTGAGGATTAAGAATTTATTTGCCAATTGCTCTAAATTTACCATCACTTTAACTTCTGTTTCCCGGTGAGCCTGAAGGCTTGTGCGGAAATAGTTGCATCAAGCTCCATTAGGAGCTTGATGAATAAGGCCCTTTGTGTCAATGTTTGCTAAAAATCATGAAAGCTAATCCTTTATGATTTAGATAGAACATGCAATTTAAAAAATAATAATTCTATGCACACTTTACATTTGTGAGGCTGTAATTCGCTAATGGCTGTCACATGAGATAGGGGGAAGGGAAATTTAGAAACTTTGAAATTTGTATTTAATGGGTCTTTATGAAAGTAAAGCATAAACAAACTGATGTTAAAATATTATGGCTAACTATGTTTTTATAGTTTTATTACCGTGTGTCCTTCCTGAAGATGCCCAGAACTGCCCACTCCTCACCCAACCCCACCCACTCTCCACCCCAACTCTGCCCCTAAAGTGATGTGACTCCGCCCCTAGATATCCATAACTAAGATACTTAGCTTCCTATCATGAATAGTCTGTGGGAAATGTTGGGAGTTATTGTTATTTATACTAGATTACTAGTACTGCGCTAGCCACAAAGATATCCCACCCCTCTAAAAAACACAGCTTCCTCTAAGTTGTGTCAAATGATATGATGGAATAAAAAATAAACAGGTATTTAGAAGGCGCTAAAAATAAGCTTAAAGGGACAGTCTAGGCCAAAATAAACTTTCATGATTCAGATAGAACGATTTTCCAATTTACTTTTATCACCAATTTTGCTTTGTTCTCTTGGTATCCTTAGTTGAAAGCTTAACCTAGGAGGTTCATATGCTAATTTCTTAGACCTTGAAGCCCACCTCTTTCAGATTGCATTTTAACAGTTTTTCACCACTAGAGGGTGTTAGTTCACATATTTCATATAGATAACATTGTGCTCGTGCACGTGAAGTTATCTGGGAGCACTCTTTGAAACCAAGGCATTGCTTATTAACAGTAAACACAACAAGTATCTAAGAGACCAATCAGATTATGATAATAACAGAGTATTTGTTTGGAACAGGAAAGACAGATCAGAGGGAGGCAGGGCGTACAATAGGTCACGAGGAAGAGGAAGGGGTAGAGGCTCCTTTAATAACAAGGGGAATAGGGGCACAGATAATTCAAACCAACTAGAGCAAGATCCTGCAAGTAATAGGGGAAAGAGAGTTCAGTTTTCAGAAAGCGAAGCAGAGTCTTACGACGATAGCTCAGCATCAGGAGGTGAGGATAATGAGACTGGAAACCAGGATACACCATCTGTTGTCGCACAACCGGTGGTAAGGCCCAAAAATTCAAATATAACCATACCTTCAATCCTAAAGAAACATCAGGGAGGATCTAAATACACTCCAGATGATGTTACACTCACTGAAGGAGCAATGAGATTAGATCAAAGTGACAGACAGGACTTAGAACAGGTTTTTTGCCTTCCCCCCAAGAAACCGGAGGGAGGGGGGAGAGGAAGAGGGGACCAAGTAGGTCAAGTGAGACAAAACCGCAAGTCAACCAGGCGAGGCAGACAAGGGAGCAAGTACCAGTAATTAGTGATATGAGTGTGATCAATTTATCTAATTATGTAGTATCAGACATGGAGATAAAGGTTTTGAGTTTACGCTTAGGATTTGTGCCGTCACAGAAATTCAATTTGTTCAGCACACTGATTGATGTAAATAAATTGATAAGAGGCTTGACAGTAAAAAAATATTTTCATAATACTGAGGATGGTGAAGCTTTTATGAGTACTACTGAGAATTTGGTCAATCAGAGTGACAGAAACGAACTCATCTTTAATGAGAACTGTGATATAGTGGGCATGGAGTCACTATTGTCTGAAGGAGCAATTGAAGAGTACAGGGATGTATATCATCTACCTAAGTTTAAGGAAACCTCCAGGTTTTACCCCATTCACCATAGGGGTAATATACTCGAGGCCTTCCAGGAGAGAGTTGAAAAGGACCTAACATTGCTACACCAAGCCCCCCTTAGTAAACAGCACAATTTGAGCTTCAAAGAGAGAGAAGCCCTAAAGAGTTTACAGACCAATGAGGGTCTGGTTATTAGGAGTGCGGACAAGGGGAGCTCGGTTGTGGTAATGTCAAGGGAGCAATTTGTGACCGAAGCGGAAAGACAGCTTCAGGACACACGCCATTACCAAATTTTAGGGGGTGATCCCACGAGTAGGTTCAAGAGAGAACTTACACAGATTATTGATGATGGCAGAGAATTGGGTATTCTGGATGGGTCTACCTGTGACTTTCTCCTGGTGGACAATCCCATTGTACCTATTTTCAATCACCTACCTAAGGTCCACAAGTCCCTGGAGGGAGTCACAGGTAGACCCATTGTGAGTGGTATAGGATCACTTCTTGAAAGAATCTCACAATGGGTAGATAGTGTATTGCAGCCATTGGTAGGTGACCTTCCTAGCTTTTTACAGGACACAACCCTGTTTTAAAACTGATGAGGAATTTGAACTGGGAGGATGAGGATATGTGATTAACCATAGATGTCAGAGCGCTGTATACTTCCATTCAGCACGACAAAGGTCTAATGGCTATTGAATTCTTTTTGCGAAGAGATATACGTTTTTCGGATGATTTGATACAGTATGTATTAAGGGTTGTGCGATACTTACTAACACACAACTATTTTTTCCTTTGGGGGGTGTTTTATCTCCAGAGATGCGGGACAGCAATGGGCGTGAAATTCGCGCCCTCTTTCGCCAACCTCTTTATGGGGTGGTGGGAGCTGTCTCGCATCTATGGAGATGAGAACCCCCACCGGGATAACATAGAGTTTTTCAAGCGGTATATAGATGATCTGCTCCTGGTGTGGCGGGGCACTGAGGAAGGTGCGGAGGCCTTTGTGGAATGGCTTAACAACAACAACATTGGTTTGGAGTTTACCTTTGAACTCAATAGAACAAGAATTAATTTCTTAGATCTCACTTTGATTGGGATCCCCAATGTCCGTGTTGAAACTGAAGTTTACAGGAAACCAATATCGGGTAATATGCTCCTCCATGCCAGGAGCAGTCATCCTAAACAGGTGTTCTGGTCTGTGGCTAAAGGCCAGTTCACCAGACTGAAACGGAATTGCAGTAACAATGATCAATATGAAAAACATGCAGATCTATTGTCTGAACGACTTTCAAAAAGAAGATACAAACCATATGTAATTAACAGAGTTAGAAAAGAAGTTCTTTGTTCTAACAGGGAGACACTATTGGAAAAAAGCGAACCAAAGATCAAAAAGAGTGGAGACATCTTTTTTGTTACCGATTACAGCACGCAGTACAATAAAATTTGCCAGATAGTGAGGAAATACTTCAAAATGCTGGCGGCTGATGAGGCTTTATCAGATATTGCAGGTAGAGGATGTAGATGCTCTTTTAGAAGAGGGGTCTCTGCGGGAAATATCTTGGCCCCCACACAGCTCAAAAATGTACAAAGAGAGGATACAAGCTCTTGGTTGAGATTCAAACGAGTCTACAGGTGTAGTAACATCACATGCAAAGCATGTGAACATCTGCAGACAGGTGAAGGCTTTATATGTAGTGTCACTTATAGACACTACAATCACAGAGAATGCATGAACTGTAGAAATACATTCACAGTGTACCTAGTGGGCTGCGAGGCCTGCAGTTTGCAGTATGTAGGGATGACCGCAAGGGAGACCAGAGTGCGCATCAGAGAACACCTCTCTGATATCAAGGCTGGTACCCTAACAACCCCACTCGTCCAGCATTTCAAATTGGTCCATAACAAAAACAATTCTAGTTTTAAATGGACCATAATAGAGAGTGTAAAGGCTGGCCGAAGGGGGGGGGATAGGAAGGCAGCACTTGCACGAAGAGAGATTTTTTGGATATTTCAAATGAAAACAAGACATCCTACTGGATTAAACTCAGCCTATGACCTCATAAATTATTGGTACTAAGAGAAAGCAAGGTAGAAGGCTGGGATAATACATCTTTTGTGAATACCATTTAGAGTTTATTCACTTAATTGCTTATCATTTTTCATTTAATATTTCAGGGCCATTCATGCTCATAGGTATTTATAGCATAGGTCTATTTTGCCAATACATTTATTTATAATGTTGATATTAAATGGTTTGATTGAAATATTTTTGCCCTATATAAATTGAGAAATATGAATAAATAAGTATGTATATAAAAATATATAAAAACATAAAATTGTAAATTGTATATTTAAAAGTCCAGTTTAGGAGTAGGTGTAATACAGAATACAATATGCCTAATATGTATAATATAAAATTTACCTATACACTGATTCCTCTTTCCTATTAAAATGAAATAAGAGGCAAATAGGTAGTTAAAATTGAATTCTCGTTGTCAACATTGGATAAAACCATTATATGGTATTATAATAACACTTGGCAATAGTGTCGATATTATGACAACATTTAAACATATATAGGAGTCATGTTTCTGTATATTTTCTTGCACAATAGTTAAGTATATTTTCTTGCATAATAGTTAAGTCCTTTATTAGATTCACAGGTAGATTATATGGTAATAGTTTATGTGAATAGGTAACATTGAAATTCACAGTGTAAGAAAGAGTTAAGTAATTAATGCCCATCAGCCAATCCGGTGGTTTTTATTCCTTTATTAGGCCCAACAGTTGTAAGGGATTTTGAGAGCTATGAATACGGCGATAATGCCGAAACGCGTAAGCTTATCAGTCAACTCAAGGACATGTTTGTGCTTTTGCTGTTACCAGACCTGTTTTATGGATAAATAAAGATATTACACTTTATTGCTGCGGCTCCGGACTTTTCTTGAATTATCTGGGAGCAGGCACTGATTGGCTAGACTGCAAGTCTGTCAAAAGAACTGAAAAAAGGGTTCGTTTTCAGAGGCTTAGATACAAGATAATCACAGAGGTTAAAAGTATATTATTATAACTGTGTTGGTTATGCAAAACTGGGAAATGGGTAATAAAGGGATTATCTATCTTTTAAAACAATAAAAATTCTGGTGTAGACTGTCCCTTTAAGATATCACAAATACCAGTATTATTTAAAGGATTACTTTCTGTTATAATTTTTAAGCTAAACAACTAACATATTAAAGTTTATAAACATTAATTAAAACCTACTGACCTATATTTTCTCCAAAACAAAGTTTCCTAACGTTCTAAAAGTTATATCTTTTATTCGCCGATGATGTCACGTTATCCTGCCCACTATTTTCAGCACTGCGTGTTCAAAATACTTAAACCAATAACTTTGAGTTTAAAGCACCATTTTGAAACCTAGGTATTGTAAGCGGATTGGTACAGAGCAAAGTATACCCACGGAGTGGGTTTGGAAAACAATTAAATTTGCAGATAAGATTTCTAATATACAGTAGAGATATGGTAATGAAATGCTATTGATAAAAAGCGTATTTGGGGTAGTTAGTTAGTAACAGGCATAGAAAATATTTACTTACAGTGGCCCTTTAAACAAAACTATAGCAGAAACTCTTAAAAAAAAAAATAGCAGTACCAATAGTATAGTGCTATAGCACTATACTTGATGATAGAGTGCTGACTTTGGAAGTTGTGGAGAACTTTTAATAACCCGGGTTATTCTTTCATTCACTATTGGTACTACTTGTATGCTATTAGCACTAAGTGCAAGTAAGCTCATCTTTGAATATATCTTATCTGGATTTTGCTACTTCTACAAAGGCTAACACATTATATCCACTGCATCTACAAGTAAAAAACTGAAGTCGCCACACGGAGGATTCCGTAACTGTGACATAAGCAGTAGTCACGTGAGCTCCAGCAGACGACCGGAGTAAGACGCTAACAGCAGCGTGGAAAGGACCACAGTAAGGAACTGAAGTACAGAGCAGAGCTCACGCAGGTAGTAAGATCCATTGAACCTGCAGGACGGTCTTTTATTACTCAAAGGTAAAAAATTCAAATGAACACCTTCCTTCTTTATGTGATCGATTGGTAATATGGAAAATTTTCACTAAGAGACTTTTTCGTCCTTTGGTCCAAAGATATATTAAGATAAGGCGTTTTGCAGTAATAGAGTTTAAAAAAAAAATCTGCTCGTCTGTATACAAAAACATTTAAAATTGGATGAGGAATCCATGTCTCTATATACATTACATTGATAAACACAAAAGTGGCTCAAATAGTGACTTATAGGTGGTATGCTCTAACAATGCTCCATTATTAAATCTATGATTTTAGCGTTCAACATTATTTATGCATTATAAATCATTTTGTATATAAAATAATTTCAACTATCAAAGTTCTTTTTTATCACTAAGCTTTTATATCTTGTCATTGTTTTATATTGTGAAAAAAAATATTTTTATGTCTAGGATCGATATTGACCGATATGGGAGACATTTCATTCATATGTATATTTGGTAAATAAATAATTTTTTTAAGAGATTTTTTTTTTTTAAGAGTTTCTGCTATAGTTTTATTGTTTCTGTTATTATTTATTTACATAAATACCTGTTTAGTTATTGTTATTTGTTTACTGTGTTAATGTGTAAATTAAATTAGAAAGCTATCATGTAATTGAAATGTAAATTACGCCTACCTGATATGAAACAATTTTTTTCATGATTCAGAAACAATTTTAAAAGTTTCAAATTGGCATCAATTATCAAATTTGCTTCGTTCTCATTCTATTTGTTGAAAAACATGATTAGGTACATAGTTTGCATCTCACATTTTTGGAGCAATACATGGCAGCCATCTAGTGCTATTTCAAATGTATAAAATTGTCAAACCTATTCTTGCAAAACCTATCTAACTGTTTTTCAACAAAAGATACCAAGAGAATAAGGTAAATTACATAATAGAAGAACATTGTAAACTATTTTTTTTAATTGTACTCTTTGGACCCCATGTACCAAGCAATCAACTTGCTTTTCGTGTCTAATCTTGTATCAAAATTTGCGTGCGGATTATAATCCATATGTACAAAGCAGTGAACAAGTCAAAAAGTTCTGTAAAATCCACATTTTTAAAGACGTGAGCGTACTTCTCTGTGACTATTCGATCCAACCGTTTTTTTCGGGCAAATATGTCATCATTCGCCAGTAAACTCTACAGAATCAAAAGTTATCAAAAAATCTACATATCCGCTCGTTCCAATTTCTGCGTCAACTTTGTGTATTTTCCCATGACACCATTTAAGTGACAAAAACTAATAGAAATGAATAGGGGGTCTGAGACTGACACCAAGGTAGAGTAGTATAATTGTGTCTCAACTATTTTATACTTACATAAAGTAAATGTTAGCAACAAAAGTGTCATATATAATGGATTAATAGAAAAAAAATAACAGGATGTGTGTCAATTTGTACCAATAATTGTATTTTTTTTGTCGCTGTCACAATCTTCATTTATTCCCGGAATTACTTTGGGGTTAGTCGCTGTACCAATTTTTGCTCAAAATCTGTTATTTCTGCGACATAAGCAGAGCCTCCACCGGTACCCCTGGCAGGATTTTTCTCACTTGCCAATTTTTGTTTTGCAAATTGTTTTATATAAGTAAAAGGTTTCTTACAGTGATCAATGTCCTTTTTTACAAAGCCATGTGCACTTACTGCATTGCTGATTTTATGCCATATTATTTTCTTAGGAGCAGTAGGGATTTGCTTTATGCTACAACCAAAAAGGTAATCGTAGGACTCTAATATCATGTCCATGAGTACTACATTTTTATGAGGGTCTACACATTTATCTGCCTTTACTTCCCGCTACTATGACATTTATGACACCTTGTAGGTCACGTGGTACAAATTGGCTTTAGAAAACGTCAGACATAATCATACATTTGATTCTTCGCAGTGGCGTCACTAGGGTTGGTGTCACCCGGTGCGGTACGTTATGGTTTCACCCCCCTTCCCCCCAGAAAGCAGACACACACAAACACAAAAACACAGACACACACACATACAAACACTCAGACACACTTAAAAACACACTCGGATGCACACACAAACACTCGGAAACACACTCAGACACACACACAGAAACACTCAGACACACACACACAGAAACACTCGGACACACACACATACAAAATATGTAAACGGCACTGCATTAATTATACAGCTCATGCCTAGAGATGCTCTCTGGCTCAGCAGAGCATCAAATGAAAGATAAACAGAGCACTCTAAAAAGAAATCGCTAAAGAAAAGGTTTAGGTGTGCTAACTATGAAAATTCTGCTCTCTGACTCCGTTCCAAGTCTGTCAGTGCACAGCCCCGGGCCGCGTGTCTACCGCTTATTATGGCCAAGCACCTCTGCTCTCTGCCCACCCCCAGACCCCCACCTGCCCTCCCCTACTACCTCTTCAGTGTGAACTTAGTGTACCGTAACCGTACCGGTCTGGTGGGCATCATACGTGGCTCCTTCGCTTTAGAGACAGTGTCAGACAGTCATGCGGTCAGGTGCCAGGCATCCCCCTCATGATTTCCCAGTTCCCAATTAGAGAGACAGCACAGCAGTGAGTGACTCCACTGCTCCACACGCCACTGAGCAGTGAGCACAGATAGGCAGGCAGGTTTAGGCTAGCAGCGCAACTTTGCAATCCCCAGGGCACGCCCACAACATTCATAGTGAAATTGGGCAGTGGAGGAGCAAAGTACAAACAAGCAAAAGCAGCCGGGAAAACTTCCCCAGTCCCACTAATGTTCACAAATGCTTGCCCCTCTAATAAAAAATATATGCACCTCTACATTGTATTTCTTTGAATTTCAATAAAATTAAAAAAAAAATTAAAAAATTTTTTTTTTGGTGGTCTCACCCCCTGGAGGGTGTCACCCAGGTGCGGCCTGCACCCCCCTAGTGACGCCACTGATTCTTCGCATTGAGCAAAGCTTCAAAGTTATCAATTGTGTGTCCTTGCTCGCTGTGGATTTGACGAAACATTTTTCAAGCAGTTTTTTAGTACATTCATGTCTGGAGCTTGATTTAGTTAGCTGTGAGCAACAGTAAGATGATCCATTTGTCGAGTGGCGAACAAAATGATGCTTTAGTACATGGAGGCCTTTATCTAAATTATGAAAGACAACTTTCGTGTTTAAAAGACAAAACCAAAAGCCATGCAAAAAAGGCTAGATGTGACGTGAAAATTGTCAAAAGGATCAAACTTTTTTTTTTTTTTTAACTGTTTTTCTAATGTAATGAAAAATCTTTTAAAATTCAAAATGACACAGAGCTCCTCATTTAGCTGTGCACAAAAAAATCATCAAGGAGGTTGAAATACATTTACCGTAATAAAAGAATTAAAATATCATTAACTTGCATAAAGCCACACATTAGGCCCTGAAAATATTGTTATGAAATTGTCTCTTGCAGTGCTACTATGTGAACCAGCAAAGCCTTGTCACTCCCCCATAAGCAAAATATATATATTTGTAGAATGTGTCATCTCAAGGTTACTGCTGCTGTTTCTTTACAGTGAGTCAGACAAAGCTTTAACTTGACTGAAAAAACATATTGCTCTTGCCTTGTCCTTTTCTATTAGTTAAGAAGGATGAAAGAGACACACATTTAAACAATTGGTCTAGATTACAAGTGGCTAGCTATTTTTTTTTTTTGCGCATGCACACACTTTACTAGAAGTTTTCGTTTAACATGGGATATCATTAACTTCTTCCCATAGACTTTCAATGGAGTGCACTGAATAAGAATATAACCCAACACACTTTAGGCCTACAGCGCTAAATTCGGAGTGAGTTATGAATATTTTACATTCCAATGTTTTTCACAAAAAAGAAAATGTTCTTTTTATTTTAAAATATTTATTTCTACATATGGCTGAAGATTTTCTGTATACCTACATGTCATTATATATATATATATATATATATATATATATATATATATATATATATATATATATATATATATATATATATATATATAGATATGTAGATATATAGATATCAAAATAACAAGAGTATTGCATTGAGCAATGATACTTTTTTTATTGGACTAACTATACATTTATAAGTTGACAAGCTTTTGGAAGAGTTCCTTCCTTTATCAAGTCTGAAGCAATACTGACCAATTCAATGGAATTTACAGATTGTATCTTAAAACACAGAATAGCTAAGAAGACAGAAAGTGCAGGGAGAGGAGGAGGTGTCGTAAAAATCATGAGGGGGGCTTAGGTAACAGGCAGACAGTATCCAGTGTAGGAGAACAGACAGGGGAAATATATAGCTTTACATGGAGCATATACTGACATAAAGTTATATATCAACATTGAATCAATATCTATAAAGATGTGAAATTGTATATACAGGGGGAATACAAAAGTTAAAAAAAGACAAAAGTGTGGACATAGGCTTACCTGTGTACCTATGTATAAGGAATGTGGAATATACAATGTAATTTACTAAATGAGAGTACATTACAAAAAATTTTGATAATGTGTTAAGAATCCAGAGTCCACATTTAGTCCAGAATTGAACAGGTTGAAGTGCATTATCATTTTCATTTCAAAGGTTTTTCTTTCCATGGTGTTTTTGAAGTTGCCTCAGAGAATTTTGAATTTGAGGTTTTGGATGGAGTGGTCAGGTTCGGTGAAATGGTGACCAACAGGGGTGCAGTATTTTGTTTCACAGTGGTTTTTTGATTGAGTGTCTGTGTAAGTTCATCCGAAGGTGCAGTTTTTGGCTTGTTTCTCCAATATAGCATCCCACTTCACATGCAGTGCAATGTATCATGTATACCACATTTGCAGATATACATGAATATGCCCCTTTAATGTTATAAGATTTATTATTGTGATTTGCTGTGCTGCTTTCACAAACGTGTTGACACAGTTTGCAGAGAGCTTTATAGCAGCACTTGGTTCCATTCTGAGTGTTCTTTTTCTCAAGGGGTAGCTTCCTATGTACTAGTTTCTGCTTTAGGTTAGGTGGTTGTCTGTATGCCAGGATTGGGGGTTTTGGAAAGATTTTTTTTGAGTGTGGGATCCTCTAAGAGTAGTGGCTGTAAGTCTTTTATGATTTTTTCGTATCCCTTCCACAGCAGGGTTGTATTTGACTACTAGTGGGATACGTGATATGTTTTTCTTCTCCCTGTATTGTAGTAAGTGTTCACGTGGAGTATTGAGGGCAGAGTTAATTTTTTTATTTATAATCCTTGTTTTGTAACCTTTTTCTCTGAATGATTGGGACAGTGTGATGAGGTGTTTGTCACGGTCCTTGGTATCTGAGCAAATTCTGTGGTATCTTGTAGCCTGACTGTAGATTATGGATTTTTTAATGTGATTGGGGGTGGGAGCTGGAGCTGTGGAGGTAGCTGCATCTATCTGTTGGTTTCCTGTATACAGATGAGTGCAGTTTTCCATTTGTGATGGATATTGTTGTATCCAGGAAGCTGACACAGTCTCTAGAAAAGTTCATTTTAAGCTTGATTGATGCATGAAATTGATTAAATGATTTATGAAAATGTTCAAGGTTTTTTTCTCCTTCTGTCCATATGATGAAAATATCATCGATGTAGCGAAAGTATTTGAAGGGTTTGTGAGGGTGAGTGGCTAGGAATCTCTGCTCTAAGTCAGCCATGAAGAGGTTTGCGTACTGTGGTGCCATTTTGGTGCCCATGGCTGTTCCCATGGTTTGTAAGTAGATGGAGTGGTTGAAGATGAAATAATTGTGAGTAAGTATAAATTCTGTAAGTTTTCTGACTGTAGAAGCACTATATGTCTGGTTAGGGCTGTTGGAGGAAAGAAAGTTTAAGCAGGCATCAATACCATCTTTATGTGGAATATTGCTGTACAGGGATTCCACATCCATTGTCACAAGTAGAGTATCCTCTGGCAATTCTGTTATCTGGCTGATTTTGTTAAGAAAATCAGTGGTGTCTTGTATAAAGCTAGTGGTGTTAATAACTAAGGGCTTAAGAATATTCTCCACTAGGCCCGATAGTTGCTCAGTCAGAGTGTCCATGCCTGTTCTTTTTTTAACTTTTGTATTCCCCCTGTATATACAATTTCACATCTTTATAGATATTGATTCAATGTTGATATATAACTTTGTCAGTATATGCTCCATGTAAAGCTATATATTTCCCCTGTCCGTTCTCCTACACTGGACACTGTCTGCCTGTTACCTAAGCCCCCCTCATGATTTTTACGACACCTCCTCCTCTCCCTGCACTTTCTGTCTTCTTAGCTATTCTGTGTTTAAGATACAATCTGTAAATTCCATTGAATTGGTCAGTATTGCTTCAGACTTGATAAAGGAAGGAACTCTTCCGAAAGCTTGTCAACTTATAAATGTATAGTTAGTCCAATAAAAAAAGTATCATTTCTCAATGCAATACTCTTGTTATTTTGATATCTAAATCTCTGGACTAACACGGCTACTCCAATCAATATATATATATATATATATATATATATATATATATATTTATATATATAATATATATATATATATATATATATACAGTGTACATTATAGCCCTTTCCAGTCAAAAAAATTATTCTTAGTGAAGAACATTGGAATGTAAAATATTTACATTAAAACATACATACATTAAAAAAAAAATCATGTTTAAATTTATTTGAGTTGAAAGGGCTCCAAAGTGTGTGTATGTATGTATATACAGGGAGTGCAGAATTATTAGGCAAATTAGTATTTTGACCACATCATCCTCTTTATGCATGTTGTCTTACTCCAAGCTGTATAGGCTTGAAAGCCTACTACCAATTAAGCATATTAGGTGATGTGCATCTCTTTAATGAGAAGGGGTGTGGTCTAATGACATCAACACCCTATATCAGGTGTGCATAATTATTAGGCAACTTCCTTTCCTTTGGCAAAATGGGTCAAAAGAAGGACTTGACAGGCTCAGAAAAGTCAAAAATAGTGAGATATCTTGCAGAGGGATGCAGCACTCTTAAAATTGCAAAGCTTCTGAAGCGTGATCATCGAACAATCAAGCGTTTCATTCAAAATAGTCAACAGGGTCGCAAGAAGCGTGTGGAAAAACCAAGGCGCAAAATAACTGCCCATGAACTGAGAAAAGTCAAGCGTGCAGCTGCCAAGATGTTACTTGCCACCAGTTTGGCCATATTTCAACATCACTGGAGTGCCCAAAAGCACAAGGTGTGCAATACTCAGAGACATGGCCAAGGTAAGAAAGGCTGAAAGATGACCACCACTGAACAAGACACACAAGCTGAAACGTCAAGACTGGGCCAAGAAATATCTCAAGACTGATTTTTCTAAGGTTTTATGGACTGATGAAATGAGAGTGAGTCTTGATGGGCCAGATGGATGGGCCCGTGGCAAGGGCAGAGAGCTCCAGTCCGACTCAGACGCCAGCAAGGTGGAGGTGGAGTACTGGTTTGGGCTGGTATCATCAAAGATGAGCTTGTGGGGCCTTTTCGGGTTGAGGATGGAGTCAAGCTCAAGTCAGGCTTTTGAGTGTCCTTGCAAAGAAAGGTGGCTATATTGGTCACTGATTTGTTTTTGTTTTGTTTTTGAATGTCAGAAATGTATATTTGTGAATGTTGAGATGTTATATTGGTTTCACTGGTAAAAATAAATAATTGAAATGGGTATATGTTTGTTTTTTGTTAAGTTGCCTAATAATTATGCACAGTAATAGTCACCTGCACACACAGATATCCCCCTAAAATAGCTATAACTGAAAACTACTTCCAAAACTATTCAGCTTTGATATTAATGAGTTTTTTGGGTTCATTGAGAACATGGTTGTTGTTCAATAATAAAATTAATCCTCAAAAATACAACTTGCCTAATAATTCTGCACTCCCTGTACATGTATATATATGTATATATATGTGTATATGTGTATGTATATATATATATATATATATATACACATATAAACACATAAATACACATATTATATATATATTATATATATATATATATATATATATATATACACACACATGTTTAGACACACACACACACACACACACATATATATATATATATATATATATATATATATATATATATAGATAGATAGATAGATATGCAGTGTACATTATAGCCCTTTCCATTCAAATACCTTGTCATATACCATATACATTTTAAACCTGATAAAAAAAGTTATGATATTTATATGAAATATTTTAATCAGAAAATGTATATATGAGTGTAATAGCTTATTTTAATGTACTTATGTTGTGTTCTGGTAACATTTTTTGTTAGCATTTACCATTTACCCTAAGGGGGATATTTATCAAAGCGTCAACTGATAATACGCTGAAATATCGTCATATTTGATGCGAGATTGATCCACCATAGTTAACAAAGCGTCAAGATCGTCAGATGTTGAAATGTGTGATGAAATATACGCTCCCGCGGTCTCAATCCGACGCAGATTGATGCTTGCATCATTACAGATGTTTCGAATTCACAGCCGACTCTATTTGACCCTTTTCCCAATTTATCAAACATTTAACAGGTATGCTCGTATCTATTCCGATGCAGCGTACCTAGTTTTCAAACCGCTACCCTTCAGGCACAGATGCCATAGAAATCAATGGGAGTCTGAAAACACAAAAAGCTTATGTTCAAAGCTGCAAGAGAATTAAGCATATTACATAATAAAAGTAAATTAGAAACTTTATTAAAATTGTATACCCTTTCTAAATCAAACAATTTTATTGCTCCACATTTGGCTCACTAGTAGATATAGGGATAAAAATGAAAAATAGATTACTACTTATGGATTATGTTACATCTTTGTCTCTCATTACAAAGCAAGGGGACAATATTATTTCTCCAAATTTGGTGCAAAGTTTTGCCTCAAACTTGTTGCACTAATAGATATAGAGATAAAAATGAAATAAATAAACAACATAATATAGCTAACTTCCTTTTTATTTTTTTGATAAATCTATTTACATCATGTTTAAGGCATATAATACAAGTCCCACTCTCCACTTTGCACCAAATTTGATGCAACACTTTTCGCACCAATTATGACGCAAACTCCTAAACAACCCATAAACTAGTGAATTTTTTAACCACTTTTGATTGGATTATGCATAATCACATGATTTATGACATCAGCCAATCTGATTCAAATATACATTTTGAACTATCACTAACGAATCAAATTGCTCGATACTTGTGTCATTGATCACTCATCAGAACTTGTAAGTGCCATTTGTTACATTGTGTATTATACTTTGAAGGTATGTATATGTGAAATTAGTATTAAAGATAAACAATGATGATGACATTAGGACACACAGTGTAATATTTTAGATAATGATTTTAAAATTCGAATGATGTTTTATTCAATATAATCTTAAACTGATAGCTCAAAGGGATAGCCCACCTAACATTAAACTGTCATAAATCAGATACAGCAGAAATTAAAATCACCTCTTTACTATCATGCTATTTTCACTGTATTTCTTCCTTCTCTTGAATTTCTTTTTCAGTAAGAAATGTAATTTTATATGCCAGACCATTTTAAAACTAAATTGCAATCAGGAGGGGTTACACAGGTACAGAGAGAAAACTGGCCCATCTCTTAAAATATCCGTTGATTGCAAATACCGGTAAATGGATATGATTCCCTGATTACAGGTTATATTCGCAATTATTCCTGCTCAGAATATAAATAAATTTACACTATATACATATAGTGGTATAAATAAACACAGAGATATGAAAGACAACATTGTTTATAACAAAAAAAGGAATTTAGGGACATGTAAATATGTTTGCAAAAAATTCTGACATAACACACACACACATATATATATATATATATATATATATATATATATATATATATATATATATATATATATATATATATATATATATATATATATACACACACACACACACACAAATATGTGCAAATATATATGTACAAATTCTAGCATTAATAATAATGTATAAAATAAAAACATGAGATAAAAGCATATAATGATTTCTAGAAATACAAATACATATTAATTTATGTGAAAGTATCGTATAACAGATTTTTTATTTTATAACAAATATAAAAATAACTTTCTATGATATATTGTTTGTTGAGATATAAATCTAGCTATTTCTTGGACATTAACAGATGAAAAATAAAAGATTTAACTTCAGAGAAATAAGCTTGTTCATGGACAGTAATGAAATGGTATAAATAAAGTTGGGAAAAAAACAGAATAACCGCGACATCGATGACTGTTAGTTAACAGTCCGATGCTCATTGCGCCGTACTTGACGCGCGTGTTTTTGACTGTTTTTTTATAAATAAGGGCATCGTATGCAGATCCGCGGCAGCGTTGTCTGGCGAGCGTATTGATACCGGCGAATGCACCGAGATTGACACTTTGATAAATATCCCCCTAAGTCTTCAGGAGCCGCTAATCCATTGAGTGCAAATTTTGCTTGAGCTATAAAGAAGCTATAGAAACTGTTTCATTTGTTTTTTGTTTTATTTTATTCACAAAAAAATCTATCGGCTAGATTTAGAGCTCTGCGTTAGGGTTAAAAAGCAGCGTTGAGGGGTCCTAACGCTGCTTTTTAACGCCCGCTGGTATTTAGAGTCAGGCATGAAAGAGTCTACCGCTCACTTTCTTTCCACGACTCGAGGCTACCGCAAATCCCCTTACGTCAATTGCGTATCCTATCTTTTCTATGGGATTTGCCTAACACTGGTATTACTTGCTAAGATGGCGTCCCTCGAATTCCGATTGGCTGATAGGATTCTATCAGCCAATCGGAATTAAGGTAGGAAAAATCTGATTGGCTGATTCAATCAGCCAATCAGATTGAAGTTCAATCCGATTGGCTGATTGGATCAGCCAATCGGATTGACCTCACATTCTATTGGCTGTTCCGATTCGGTTTTCCAATCGGAATTCAAGGGACGCCATCTTGGATGACATCATTTAAAGGAACCGTCATTCGTCGGGAAGTCGTTGGCCAGGATGGATGTTCCGCGTCGGAGGTCTTCAGGATGCTGCCGCTCCGCTCCGGATGGATGAAGATAGAAGATGCCGCTTGGATGAACATTTCAGTCACATGGAAGACCTCTTCTGCCCCGCTTGGATGAAGACTTCAACCGGATGGAGGACCTCTTCTGCCCCGCTTGGATGAAGAATTCGGCTCGGCTGAGTGAAGAGGACTCATGGTAGGGAGATCTTCAGGGGGGTTAGTGTTAGGTTTTTTTAAGGGGGGTTTGGGTGGGTTTTAGAGTAGGGGTATGTGGGTGGTGGGTTGTAATGTTGGGGGGGGTTGTATTTTTTTTACAGGTAAAAGAGCTGATTACTTTGGGGCAATGCCCCGCAAAAAGCCCTTTTATGGGCTGGTAAAAGAGCTGATTACTTTGTAATTTAGGATAGGGTAGGGCATTTTATTTTTTTAGGGGGCTTTTTTATTTTATTAGGGGGCTTAGATTAGGTGTAATTAGTTTAAACTTCTTGTAATTTTTTTTATTTTCTGTAATGTAGTGGGGTTTTTTTGTATTATAGTTTAGTTTATTTAATTGTATTTTAGTTTAGCTAATTGTAGGTAATTTATTTAATTAATTTATTCATAGTGTAGTGTTAGGTGTATTTGTAACTTAGGTTAGGATTTATTTTACAGGTAATTTTTGCAATTATTTGAACTAGGTAGCTATTAAATAGTTAATAACTATTTAATAGCTATTGTACCTAGTTAAAATAAATACAAAGTTGCCTGTAAAATAAATATAAATCCTAAAATAGCTACAATGTAACTATTAGTTATATTGTAGCTATATTAGGGTTTATTTTATAGGTAAGTATTTAGTTTTAAATAGGAATAATTTATTTAACTATAGTAAATTTATTTCGTTTTATTTAAATTATATTTAACTTACGGGGGTGTTAGGGTTTCGACTTAGGTTTAGGGGTTAATAACTTTATTATAGTAGCGGCGACATTGGGGGCGGGAGATTAGGGGTTAATAATTGTAGGTAGGTGGCGGCGATGTTAGGGAGGGCAGATTAGGGGTTAATAAAATTTATTATAGTGTTTGCGAGGCGGGAGTGCGGCGGTTTAGGGGTCAATACATTTATTATAGTAATAAGTGTAGGTATGTGGCGGCGATGTTGGGGGGGCAGATTAGGGGGTAATAAATATAATATAGGTGTCGGCGATGTTAGGGACAGCAGATTAGGAGTTCATAGCTATAATGTAGGTGGCGGCGGTGTCCGGAGCGGCAGATTAGGGGTTAATAATATAATGTAGGTGTCAGCGATAGCGGGGGCGGCAGATTAGCGGTTAATGAGTGTAAGGTTAGGGGTGTTTAGACTTGGGGTAATACACAAACCCCTGCAGAACCTGCAGTTTGATTTACTATATCAGTAATTAGCAGCTGAGCTCAGGATTTCTGTTCATAGAATTACCTCAAGTGTTATGTCCCAGCCAGCTAACTCAATGTAAAGGAAAGATCTATGACGGGTGATGGTTAGGTACATAAGTATTTGGACAGTGACACAATTGTCATAGTTTTGGATCTGTACGTTACCACTAGTCATTTTAAAGGGTCATTAAACATTTTGAGATGGTAATATATTGTCAGGGTTTTTCCCTGTTTGTTTGCCATGTGCTGCTGGCAGCCATTTTACTCACCTCTCTTCCTGACTATGGTGCATTGTGGGGGATGCTGCTCATTTCCTCCACTTCTTTTATGGCCAGACTGGTGTGCATCATCCATGTGAGACAGGATGCAGTCTCAGAATTGTGATGTCATCACTTATTATTTAAAGGGCCTCTGTTCACTATGCTTTGCCTTTGTGTTGTCTCAGACCTGTTTGTGAGAGCTCCTGTGTATTACCTGGCTGCCTGATGTCCCTCCTGGTTCCTGATCCCTGGCTTGTTCCTGACTCTGCTGTTTTCCTTGTTCCTGATTCTGGCTCGTCTGACTATTCGCTTTGGCTCCTGACTCGGCTCGTCTGACTACCATCTCTGGTTTTGTCTCCTGGCTTGTTATTTGTCTTGTGGACTTTTTATTATTTTTTGCTATTAATAAAGGTGTGATTATTTTTGCACTTCTCGTCTCAGTCTGATTCCTGACACCCTGACAAATATAAAATGAGAAATCGTTATTTATATTATAAAACTCTACAATATACTTTCATTATTTATTTTTTCACCTTTTCCTGTGATTCCCATTATGACATTCTGATCATTTTTTTTTTAATTTAATTTTTTGATTGAAGTTATTCCAAAAAAGGAGGTAGAAGTTCATCACAAAACAAACATTCAGTAGCTTTTACATCAAGTACATCAATAATTGCTTCACTGTTACATGTACATACAACAATAATTCAAAATGACACCGTCAATAAGGGTACTACTGAATAAAAAAAAGAATGGAACCTCGTTTTTAAAGAGTGTGTGTATATATATATATATATATATATATATATATACACCTCCTAAAATTTCAAGGCCACTTATGGACCCAAATAAGTTTAAAAATCTCTGTGGAGGAGTTTCTATGAATTTTACATATGTGTACATCAGTATGAGAAAAACATGTCATGGAAACTGAAGAATTACAGGGGTTCAAAATCTCTATATAAATGCTGTATCCAAAACACGTATATAAGGGAATATGATTGCAATTACGGTCTTTGCAAAAGAAACCCCTAAATGATACTCTGAGCACAATTAAAGAGTACCAGAGAATATAATGGGGGGGGGGGGGCATAAGCATATAAAGAGATAGCTAAGCGTCTTAAAGGGACATAAACCCACAATTTTTCTTTTGTGATTCAGATAGAAAACACAATTTTAAACAACATTCCAATTGATTTCTGTTATTTCATTTGCTTCATTCTTTAGATCTCCTTTGCTGAAGAAATAGCAATGCACATGGTGAGGCATCTATGTGCAGCCACCAATCAACAGCTACTGAGCCTATTTAGATATGTTTTTAACTAAAGGATACCAAGAGAATAAAGTATATTAAATAATTGAAGTAAAATAGAAAGTTGTTTCAAATTGCATGCACTTTCTAACTAATGAAAGACAAAAAATTGGTTTTATGTTCCTTTAAGTGCTAAAGTAGAGATGGCCTGTATGGGTTATTGTAGAGAGAATAGCTATTAATATAAGCCAGTTACATTCTAATATAAGTAAAGCAAATACTACATATTGCGTGTGCTGCTAAACCGAATAAAACATATAGCGCTGCCTCGGCCGTTGGCTATGCCTCAGCTCTAAGGAGTTGCAACAAAGAAAATAGTGTAGATGTGTTTCCTAACATTCCCCCCCCCCCCTTTTTCTTAAAAAAAACAACAACAAAAAAAAACAAATAGGTGTGTATTCCACTGAAGGGTTCCTAGTTGTAGGGGGTGATAGTTACCTGCCTGTAACAAGGATTATTTCTAAGTAGGCTATAATCAATAGGTTAAGTATATGCACTGGACTGCATAAACTATTTTCCTTACCTTTACATGTTTTGAATTGGAGTTTACTACTGGAAATTAACTTGTGCTATTTTTGACAGAATATATCAAACAGGTATGAGCATAGATGTATTAGCATTCCACTGGTTATGGTAATTGAAACAATACAATTAGCCTTGAAAATAGAACTGTTATGAATTTCAAAATATCCATATTTCAAAAGGTACTTAGGTTAGTATGTTTCATAACATAAATCAAAATTATAATAAAATTAGCCTTCAAAGCAGAACTGTTATTGATCTCAGAATATCCACCCTTCCAAAGTACTCAGGTTAACATGTTCTATAACGTAAATCAAAATAATAAAATTAGCTTTAAAAACAAAACTGTCATGAATCTCAAAATATCTACATCCCAAAGGTATTCATATTCACATATTCTATAATGTAAAACAAGTTTAACAGCTTAAATTAAGAAATTACACCATTCAACTGTAACATATTTCTTTAGTGTAAGTAACTAAGCTAAGCTGGCCAATGGGAGAATGTGGGACATATATGGGTGGACAATCAAGTGTAAAACACAATAACACATACCAATCTTGCGGGATGACCATAAGTTCTTAGTATTATAAATCGTATCTCTATAGGAAGATCTATTTATGTCCCTCCAAGGCTAGCATTATACAGGGTATCTGTGATAGCTGGACTTCCTCTAAGTATTGTAGTGACTTGTAGCAATCTATGTCCTCCAAAAAGGTAGAAATCTGGCTATTCACTGGAGAAGGCTTCTGGCTATCAAGACCATACAAAACAGTAGAAAGTCTAGCACACACTGTGGAAATATTGGGTGCAAGCTATAGCAGGGCACTGCACAACCCTGTATCAATATCCAAATGTTCAAAGAATAGCAGCACTCCAACAGATAATATTTACCAAATCTTTATTGCAGACAGGAGCACAAAAAACAGCAGCAATGTTTCGGACTACATGTCCTTAATCATTCTATACATGCATCACTTCCTCTTCCACCTTATATACCCTAAAAGACACACCTACCTTACATCAATTAACTCTCAATATACCACAAACAGTATTTTTTTTTTTTTTTTTAGAATGGCATATGTATATATCCTAACAATTTTCTTAAAATTACTATATACACCGTATCACTTTATTCTCCTAAACAAAAGAGAAATGAAACAATACACAGTTATATGGAAAAATCAATATATATCAAGAATATTTTTACTATTTAAAAAAAAAAATCAAAATGTATTAATGTGCAGTAATAACCATTCTATGAGAATAATATTCTCAAAAGACAATTCCCTTAATTATCAATAATATACTATATATATAAAAAATCAAAGTATAATCTTTCATAGGAATACTGACAGGTCATAATCCTTATTCATACCCATTGGTGCTAATGAGTTCAAATTAAATATCCAGAATGCCTCTCTTTGTTTAAGCTACTGCTCTCACCCCCTCACCTACAAGGGGGAATATGCTCTATTACTTGGAATCTAAGTTGACTGACTCCATGTTGGGCCTCTAAAAAATGAGTAGCTACTGGTGATTTTAGATTTTTTCTCCTAATACTTGACTTATGCTCAGTAATCCTATCCCTAACCCTGCGGGTCGTTTCACCAATGTAAATAAGCCCACACGGGCATTTAAGAAGATATATTACAAAGTCAGTATTACAGGTCAAGAAATCTTTAATCCAAATTTCTTTCCCAGATTGAGGATGTACAAAATTTGACCCGTTAATCATGTTATTACAATGTGAGCATCCCAGACAGGGGTAACAACCCTTATTTATTTCTGTTATATAATTTTGCCTGTTTGTTTTGGCAGTGCCAATATCAGCTTTCGCCAAGGTATCTCTCAAATTAACCCCTCTTTTATAGGCTGGCATTGGGAAATGTTGGAACTCTGCTATATTTGGATTACAGTTCTTTAAAATATACCAATGTCTACAGATAATCCTCTGAAGTTTCGTACTTAATTCATTATACTTAGAAACAAATACTATCCTGTCTTTACTATTTTCCTTGATTTTTACATGTGGTTTTAGCACATATTAACATAGAATTTGACGGTAGATAAGAACCAAAAAGGCCCATCAAGTCTACCCATATTACGCTACTTAGGATAGCCTTATGCATGTCCCAGGCATTTTTAAATTCCTTTACAGTCTTTGTGTTTACCACCTCAAATGGAAGTTCATTCCATGAATCCACCACCCTTTCTGTAAAAAAATGCTTCCTTAAATTTCTCCTGAATCTGCTACCCTCTAACTTTAGATTGTGACCCCTTGTTTTGGCATTTATTTTTTTGTGAAAAATGCTTTCAGGTTCTATTTTATTAAGTCCCTTCATATATTTGAAGGTTTCTATCATGACACCTCTTTCCCTTCTATCCTCTAAACTATACATATTTAGATCATAGAGTCTTTCTTTGTACGTTTTATATTTTAGACCATGTACCATTTTAGTAGCCCTCCTTTGGACAGCTTGTAGTTTATTTACATCTTTCTGAAGATATGGTCTCCAGAACTGTACACAGTATTCCAGATTTGGTCTAACTAATGATCTGTAAAGTGGCATAAGAACCTTGCTATTTCTGCTACTAAAACCTATTCCAATGCAACCAAGCATTTGACTGGCCTTGCTGGCTGCACTGCGGCATTTTGTACCAAATTTTTAATCATCTGAAATAATAATTCCCAAATCCCTTTCTTCTTTAATTACAGTCAGTAATGTACCATTGAGACTATAATTGGCCTTTGGGTTTGCATATGGGATCCTATATGCATAATTTTGCTCTTGGTAATATTACATTTCAGATCCCATTTATTTGACCAGTCCTCTAGTTTATTAATATCACAGTTCATTTGATAAACTCCTCCTGGAACATCTACCCTGTTACAAATTGTTGTATCATCAGCAAACAAGCAAACCTTTCCCTTAAGCCCACTTCCAATATCACTTATGAACATGTTAAACAAAACAGGCCCAAGAACTGACCCTTGGGGAACACCACTAGTAACTGATGCCTCATTTGAATGTACTCCATTAATTGAAACCCTCTGTCATCTATCTTTAAGCCAGCATTCTACCCACTTAACAATCTTAGCATCTATTCCAAGGCAATACATTTTGTGAATAAGTATGTTGTGTGGGACGGTGTCAAATGCTTTGCTAAAGTCTAGATATGCAACATCTACGGCTCCTCCCTGGTCTATTATTTTAGTTACATGGTCAAAGAAATGAATTAGATTAGTCAGGCATGATCTTCCAGCAGTGAAACCATGCTGTCCTTTGTCTTCTAAGTTGTTTGTCTGAATGAAAGATACAAGTCTTTCCTTTAAAAGAGTTTCTATTAATTTCCCTGCAATTGAGGTCAAACTGACCTATAGTTAGCAGAATCTTCCCTACTACCCTTTTTATGAAGCAGGACTACATTGGCAATTTTCCAGTCTTTTGGAACAACTCCTGTTAGAAGTGACTGATTAAATAAATCAGCTAATGGAGTAGCTTTTATGGATCGAAGTTCTCTTAGAACCCTTGGATGAATATTATCTGGACCCACAGACTTATTAACTTTTATTTTTGATAAAGCCCTTGAAACCTCTTCCTCTGTAAAAAGATAAGTACTACTCACATTATTTACAGTAACATCCCTTAATAGCATCTCACTATCTTTACCATCTGTTGTAAAGACTGAACAAAACATTATCTCTGGGGATCTCCATAACATTACTAATCCCTTTCTTAATTAATTCTCTGTCATATCCTCTGTCCATAAAGAGATTACCCATTTCCCTAAGTCTTTCTTCACTTCTTTTGTCATCTGACACAATGCGGCAAACCCGTAAAAATTGACTTTTGGGATGGGAATTCTTTAAGGACTGAGGATGGGCACTACTAAGAGTAAAAATGGTATGTAGTGGACAGCGCCAAAGAATAACAAAGTACTAGACTCAACTTCTAGAAAACAGCCGCCCAATACGGTCGTTATATATTACAGCGAGAAATGGAAAGAATTGCAAGGAGCGCTAAACAAAGACACTTTAGTACTTGTTATGTAGTTAGAAATAATAATGACTTAACCTTTTCTTCCTAAATAGCTCTTGGGCTAGACAGATTAGGGTTAAGGTTTATCCCTATAGGTTATGTAGATAGCAATAATGTGAGAGGAAACAAGGAGTATTCTAATAATCAATGGATGATTGATTAATGGGTTAAACACTAATTGGATGAGGAATGGATCACTCTAAAATGTATGTTAAAAGATATATTTGATACAATTATAAATAAGTTCCAATAAACATAATACATATATGGTTAGGTTACCAAACACAATTTAAGAAACATCTGCGCTAATCACTTTATATGCGCAAAGTACAATTTAAAAAGCCTAAAATGCAATCTAAAATATCTTATGAAATCTGTGAACAAGTGAGTCCACTAGAAAGGTATCTAATAGAACAATAATACAAATGAGTGTAATTTCAAAAAACACATAAATATAGTGAAACAATGTTATCAATGTGAGAACGACCACTCATTAAGTGTGGATAGAAAAGATGCTATGTATCAGTGCAAGAACGATAATAGAGGATTTTATGAGAACACTTATTGTGTGTAAATAACAGGAAAAGTTTAAACGTTATAAGAGAACGTTGCTGAGGAATATACTTCCAATGTGCTAAATATTTAGATGTGTAAGATGCAGAACGAGAGGACAGCTGGTTGGCGTGGCAAATAAGAATGGGCGTGAACGCTATTGAATAATGTGCTTAGAATCGATACTTATTGTAACTGGATAAAAAACGTTACACTAATGCAACTGCGTGATAAATAGAAAAGCGTTACACTAATGTAACTGCATGATAGTAGAAAGGTTTGTATCCAATATTGTTGTAAAAATAAATATGTGCTCAATGTTTGTGGAATATTTATAATGGATAAGTTAAGTATCCAGCAAAAGAAAACGATTGATTTGCGACAAATTCAGTAAATAGAATTATTTTTGAACATGAAGGAGATGGCACTCCTATAGATAAAACTCTGGTTAATAATAGGACGTAAAAAGATTTTTCAAATTATGACAATGTATAAATGGATTGGTCAATCCGACACAGATTTGTGTTATTAAAACAGCCGTTAGATCTAATAAGCAATGAAACTTAAAAACCACATTAAAAATACAAATAATGTCAGATAATCTTAACTATAAACACATAGATAGAAACTACCTTATGGGCACAAAATTAGTAATGGCGATATAGAATGCTATAGGGAATAAAAGTTTTGTGGAATAAAAGTCCAAAATAAAGTCCTAGTAGAATCCTAATGTATCCAGATAGTTGCTGATTTTTAAAGGACAGTCGGAACTGAAAAGGATCCAAATGGCAAATATCCAAGCAGCCGATATCCAAGTAAATTGTTAGTAGAATATTTGGCCAAGGCTTTTAGAAGGCAAATATCTCTGTTGACCTGTTTGGGGAAAAAAAGAAAAAAAAAGGCGACTGGCAAAGCGAACAATGCTCCAAAGAAAAATAGTTTTGCTTACCTATCTATAGCTAATACTCAGGCTGGTCTGTCGGGATTCGTCTACGTGTTTCAACCTCTACCGAGGTCTTTATCAAGACTAGTACCAGCTCTTTTGCTATGTTAGAATTTGTAGTTTTCCACAGCCTATAGCTTGTGGGAGGTGTGGCTTGAAATTACGCCACTTTTTGATTCTGTGGCGGCCATATTAAATGAGGGCACCAGTGTGGGCTGTGATCTATTATTTGAACATGATATTAGAATATTATCTATGACTAGCAGGATTTACTATTAATGGATGTATCGTATGTTACATTAGAATAAGATTTCAGACTACAACCCGAAGTATTAAATTGCTGCGATAGGTAAGTTACAGGTGTTTGGAAATATTTCTCATGGAAACCAAATACAAATTGCAAATGTCACATATCACTGTTATTGTTTGTAAAGAGGGGAAGATCTTACAGGATATTCTAGTATATATCTCCTATGTCAATGTATATGTACAAACTAAAAAATGATGATCTTTAGAAGTACTTAAGATATGGTCGTTGAAGGACCAGTTTATATCTTGTTGGCTAGACTAATATAAAATCGAGAGAAACCTATAAAGATATATGATGTATTTCTTACAAAGATACTTTTCAAGGGACACATTTTCCAATAAGAGTACATCAGGAGGGGATGGTCTTTAGGGTATTTTTAGTATATGTCACCTGTTGCAGTGCATCTGTTTACAGGAAGAAAGATCTTGGAAAATTTAGGTCATAAAAAGACCGATGTGTATTATATTATCTGAACAGAGTTATTATGATTTATCTTTAAATCCTAACTACACCCTATACATTAAATGTATTGTGAATCATGAAAAAAATATATTGGAAAAATTGTTAAAAAATATACTTAGAAAGAATATTGAAAGTATAAAAAATAATAATAAATAATAATAATAATAATAATAATCTAACTTCTTGTTTGGTGTACTTGTATTGTTACCCATAGTGTTACTGGAATGTTAATAGAACTTGTAGATAATACCTATGAAATGTTAGGAAACCAGAAAATGTAATTGGGTTATCTTGAAATATCCCTAAATTCTGTCTTTAAATATTAGATCCCCAAACAACTTAATCATACGTTATAAGCTTGTGATTGCAACTTGATTTAATTGTTATAACCAACTGATGGCTGTCTATTTGTCTATTTGGAGAATAATTTATAGCTGTGTCTGGTATAGGTTATAGAAGATGTGCTATTTCAAATTTAGCATTTAAACCCTTAGGATATATCGTATCCATTTCAAAAATCCATTTGTGTTCGGTTTTAAGTAGCCTTTTCTCAAAATTTCCCCCTCTCCAATCTTTTTCGACTATCTGCAGACCCATATATTTCATCGTCTTGATGTCACCATTGTGCTTTTGTGTGAAATGTTTATATAGGGGTACATCAATGTTTTTGCTTCAATTTTAAGTAGGTGTTCCCTTATTCGGTCTCGTATTGGCCTGCTAGTTTGTCCTATATATTGCAAACCACACGGACATTCAAGGAGGTAGACTACACCTTTGTCCTTGCACCTAATCATCTGTTTCAGTCTGAATTTTTCTTTGGTGTTAAAGGACTGAAGAAAGTTCATTTTTAGGCCATGTTTACATGCCTTACATTTCATGCAAGGATCAAATCCTTTTAGCTTATTTCCTTGGACCCCTGTTGTCAGACTTAGCTTCTTAGGCTTTGTAACACTTGGTGCCAACATTGATTTTAGTTTTCGTGTTTTCTTGTATATGAAGTGTGGATGTTCACTTATCTTATCTCCTATAATGTTGTCTTCTCTTAGTATGTTCCAATGCCTTCTAATTTTTCTCTCAATTTTATACTTATTTTGAGTATATTCAGTGATAAACGGTACATTGAGGATATCCTGGTTAGTCGATTGTTTTTTATTGTTGTATTTCAGTAGGGACTTTCTATCTATTTTATCCACTTCCTCCATGGTTTTATTGACCTCATCCATATTGTATCCTCGCTCTTCAAAGCGTTCCAATAGGGTCTTTGACTGATTTTCCCAATCTTTGTTACTGGAGCAGTTTTTCTTTACTCTTAAGAGTTGTCCCTTTGGTATATTTTTAATCCATTTATTATGGTGACAACTCTTTTGATGTAAGTAATTGTTACAATCAACTGGTTTAAAATACGTAGAGGTATTTATGGTACCTTTGTGTAAATTAATTTGGAGATCCAAGAAGGTTATTTGTTCACTCGAGTATTGGTAAGTGAACTTTAAGTTGGTCGTATTTTGATTCATTACATGGAGTGTGTATTCCAGGTCACTAACACTTCCTCTCCATATCATCAAAATGTCGTCTATATATCGGCGATAGAGTACCAAGTCCACACCCGTTGGGCAGGAGTCCCAGAATATGGACTCCCAATATCCCATATATAGATTAGCGTAGCTGGGTGCGAACTTGGTCCCCATCGCCGTTCCGCACATTTGATTATAGAATATGCCGTTGTGGTTGAAATAGTTGTGTGTGAGAATATACTCAATCCCATCTAATATGAATTCCTTCTGGATCTGTGGGATGGATGGATCTTTATCCAAGAAGTATTCAACCGCTTCTAGGCCCTTGGAGTGTGGTATAGAAGTATATAGTGACGTAACGTCACAGGTCACCCACATGAATTTGTTTTCCCAGGTGATCTTATCTAGGATGTTCAATACTTCGGTGGAATCTTTTTGAAAAGATGGTAGACTTTTGACGTATTTCTGTAGATGTTGATCTATATACTCAGATATATTGCTGGTTAGGGATCCAATCCCTGAGATGATCGGTCTACCAGGGGGATTGTTGATATCCTTATGGATTTTCGGTAATTGGTAAAATACTGGTATATGTGGATGGTTGATGCTGAGGTAGTTAAATTCTTTCCCATTTAAGATCTTGTTATCTCTTGCTTCGAGTAGAAGTCTGTCTAATACTTTTTGTAAGTCTCTGTTGGATCTCCAGGTAGTTTTTTATATGTATCACTGTCTTGCAAAATTCTCAGTGATTCTTTCGTGTAATCCTCTTTATTCAGGATCTCTAATCCCCCTCCTTTATCGGCGGGTTTAATGATTATTTCCTGGTTGGTCTCTAATTTTCTGATGACAGCCATCTGTTTTTTTGAGAGGTTCTGTTTGCAGTTACTTCTTTATTCAATTTCCTAATGTCGAGACATACCAGTTTTTCGAATATCTCGATTGCTGAGCCTTTACTGGATATAGGGTAGAAAGTTGATTTAGGTCGTAATGTGGTATGTGAAAATATACTGTTGCTTTGTGTGTCTTGACTATAGAGGGACTGTTCTAATGGAGATTTAAGGAAGAACCTCTTTAGGGTTAATTTCCTCACCAGATCCTTAGTGCTTAGATAGGTTTGAAACTTGTCCATTTTGGGCGTTGGGGCAAATGACAATCCTAAGGAAAGGACTTCTTTATCCTTTTCTTCTAATGTCATATTGCTTAGATTAAATATCCCTTTTCAGGAATTTTTTGGAGATTCTGTTGTCCTCGTACTTGAACTAGCAACCTCGATGGGGTTCACTTCTGGAACAGCAAATTTTATATCTTCTACGGTGTTTTTAAGTATGTGTTTCTTTATTCTACTTCCTCCTCTTCTTCCTCTATGAGTCTTCGCTTTGGTGTATCTGAGTTTTCCAACATTCCTCCCTTCCTCTTTATAGTTTGAGACGGGCGATTTGGATTTCCATTCTGGCCCTCTCCTAAAAAAGAGGAAGATGCCATAGAGGAGGAGTTAGATGTGGGTCTGGAAGTTCTAGTAGTTTCCATCCTCATAGAATGGTAATTAGTATCCTGTCCCATAGAGTGGTTGTTGTTCATTGGGACCTGTGAGCTAATGGGCCTTCTGTTTATATTTTTAGGCTCATCTCTCCAGGATGGACAGTTATACCTCGGTGTCCCTTCTTGTCTCCAATTAGGATTATAATATGTAATTGATTCCTGATTCCAATTGGAGTGTTGATTATTTTGGTTGGGACAATCAGAAGTTCAGATAAAATGGGGAGCTCTCTTCTCAAATTGATACGCCATTCTTTGTTTGTTAGGTCCATAATAGGATTTATCATAGATGTAGTTATGATAGTCTCTATCGTCTTGTCCATAGTGATAATTCTGATATTTAGGAGTGTGATGGTATTAATGAATTTGTTGTTCTGATAGCTCCTGGAGATAGAGTAATATCTTTCTGACTTATCAGTCCTATTACCATAATAACTGTGAGGTGTAACCTTTATAGGTCTCCTAGGTGGCATCCTTGGTTGATTATAAGTATTTTCATACCTCTGTCTGCTAGGTGGTCTTTGTGGTGTTTCTTCCCATCGGGACATCTCATTTGACTCTGGGTTATTTTTAGGTTCTATAGTCAAATCTTCTCTAGATTCATTTTTTGCTAGTATATCTCTATTGAGTTTTTTTAGTCTTTTTAGACATAATATTGTCTTTAAAGGTATTCATTTTTTTGTAGAGATTGTTTAGTTTCTCTTTAAAGGTTTTTGAAGATCTAAAGTTGTCAAATTTAGTTTCTTCAAGAGATATTTCTTTATCGAGATCTTTGATTAGACTCTCTCTATATTCAATAATAATCTTCATTAATTTAAATGAGGCTTCTGAGGTGACATTAGTCCACTTTTCGGTATATTCTAGTGTGTTAAATGGGAAAGCACAATCTTTTTGAATTATGAGACCCTTAGGTATAATTTTTAATTCAATATATTTCCTAAGGAAAGAGACTTCTGTATTTAGTCTGATTTCTTTAATTAGGAGTTTTTCTAGAGTATTGAAGACCGTGTTTATATCTACAAGATGTGTGTCCAGACTATATTTTTGTCTTGTAGTAGGACTGTGGAAATTTAGACCTTTTCTGAAGTCCCTGATAATAGGAGAATTAGAAGAAATGTCTTCATTACATATTTTGATTTGGTTATTAAAAAGAAAATAGATATTATAAAAATGTCAGCTAAAGTCTACTACTTATTGGGTATCAAAATAACTAAGAGTAAAAATGGTATGTAGTGGACAGCGCCAAAGAATAACAAAGTACTAGACTCAACTTCTAGAAAACAGCCGCCCAATACGGTCGTTATATATTATAGTGAGAAATGGAAAGAATTAGAAGGAGCGCCAAACAAAGAGGCTTTAGTACTTGTTATGTAGTTAGAAATAATAATGACTTAACCTTTTCTTGATAAATAGCTCTTGGGCTAGACAGATTAGGGTTAAGGTTTATCCCTATAGGTTATGTAGATAGCAATAATTTGAGAGGAAACAAGGAGTATTCTAATAATCAATGGATGATTGATTAATGGGTTAAACACTAATTGGATGAGGAATGGATCACTCTAAAATGTATGTTAAAAGATATATTTGATACAATTATAAATAAGTTCAAATAAACATAATACATATATGGATAGGTTACCGAACACAATTTAAGAAACATCTGCGCTAATCACTTTATATGCGCAAAGTACAATTTAAAAAGCCTAAATTGCAATCTAAAATATCTTATGAAATCTGTGAACAAGTGAGTCCACTAGAAAGGTATCTAATAGAACAATAATACAAATGAGTGTAATTTCAAAAAACAAATAAATATAGTGAAACAGTGTTATCAATGTGAGAACGACCACTCGTTAAGTGTGGATAGAAAAGATGCTATGTATCAGTGTAAGAACGATAATAGAGGATTTTTATTTTATATATTTATTTTATATCGCTATTACTAATTTTGTGCCCATAAGGCAGTTTCTATCTATGTGTTTATAGTTAAGATTATCTGACATTATTTGTATTTTTAATGCGGTTTTTAAGTTTCATTGCTTATTAGATCTAACAGCTTTTTTAATAACACAAATCTGTGTCGGATTGGCCAATCCATTTATACATTGTTGTCATAATTTGCAAAATCTTTTTAAGTCCTATTATTAAGCAGAGGTTTATCTATAGGAGTGCCGTCTTCTTCATGTTCAAAAATAATTCTATTTACTGAATTTGTCGCAAACCAATTGTTTTCTTTTGCTGGATACTTAACTTATCCATTATACATGAATTGTAGTTGAGAGTGGCGCTACTAAAAGCTAAAAAGTATTAAAAACTAGGATATGAAATAAATATGTTACCTACTGATTTTATGTATATATTTTACCCAAATTAATAAAAAATCAAATTTCCTTAAAAAAATACGTATACCTCTGATAGATTATGAATTTAGAAAAAACACAAATGTTCTATTCATATAAATTTCAAATACATTTTAGTATAATCAAAAGTTTTTATTAAATTACAATCATATGCTAAAAATAAACTAAAATTTATCAGATAAAATACACAGCTGTATAAGGGCATCACAGACCTGTTATTGCTCGATCTCGCGTGGCTGAACGCCACTTGTCCCTCTAAGAAGTTGGACGCCGACCGCCGGGGGTCGCGTAACTAGTTAGCACGGAGGAGTGGTGGTGCATGGCCGTTCTTAGTTGGTGGAGCGATTTGTCTGGTTAATTCCGATAACGAACGAGACTCCTCCGTGCTAACTAGTTACGCGACCCCCGGCGGTCAGCGTCCAACTTCTTAGAGGGACAAGTGGCGTTCAGCCACGCGAGATCGAGCAATAACAGGTCTGTGATGCCCTTATACAGCTGTGTATTTTATCTGATAAATTTTAGTTTATTTTTAGCATATGATTGTAATTTAATAAAAACTTTTGATTATACTAAAATGTATTTGAAATTTATATGAATAGAACATTTGTGTTTTTTCTAAATTCATAATCTATCAGAGGTATACGTATTTTTTTAAGGAAATTTGATTTTTTATTAATTTGGGTAAAATATATACATAAAATCAGTAGGTAACATATTTATTTCATATCCTAGTTTTTAATACTTTTTAGCTTTTAGTAGCGCCACTCTCAACTACAATTCATTTTAATTTCGTGACCAGGAAGGGGGTTCATAGAGAGAGGCAAAAGTATTTTAAGTCCAAGCGTTGTTTTATATATATCTTTATCCATTATACATATTCCACGAACATTGAGCACATATTTATTTTTACAACAATATTGGATACAAACCTTTCTACTATCACACAGTTACATTAGTGTAACGCTTTTCTATTGATCACGCAGTTGCATTAGTGTAACGTTTTTTATCCAGTTACAATAAGTATCGATTCTAAGCACATTATTCAATAGCGTTCACGCCCATTCTTATTTGCGACGCCAACCAGCTGTCCTCTCGTTCTGCATCTTACACATCTAAATATTTAGCAAATTGGAAGTATATTCCTCAACAACGTTCTCTTATAACGTTTAACCTTTTCCTGTTATTTGCACACAATAAGTGTTCTCAGAAAATCCTCTATTATCGTTCTTACACTGATACATAGCATCTTTTCTATCCACACTTAACGAGTGGTCGTTCTCACATTGATAACACTGTTTCACTATATTTATTTATTTTTTGAAATTTACACTCATTTGTATTATTGTTCTATTAGATACCTTTCTAGTGGACTCACTTGTTCACAGATTTCATAAGATATTTTAGATTGCATTTTAGGCTTTTTAAATTGTACTTTGCGCATATAAAGTGATTAGCGCAGATGTTTCTTAAATTGTGTTTGGTAACCTATCCATATATGTATTATGTTTATTGGAACTTATTTATAATTGTATCAAATATATCTTTTAACATACATTTTAGAGTGATCCATTCCTCGTCCAATTAGTGTTTAACCCATTAATCAATCATCCATTGATTATTAGAATACTCCTTATTTCCTCTCACATTATTGCTATCTACATAACCTATAGGGATAAACCTAAACCCTAATCTGTCTAGTCCAAGAGCTATTTAGGAAGAAAAGGTTAAGTCATTATTATTTTTAACTATATAACAAGTACTAAAGCCTCTTTGTTTGGCGCTCCTTCTACTTCTTTCCATTTCTCGATTGCACTACTAGCCAGTAGTAGATCATTTCTATTGGTGCTTTTTTTGAATAGATCCACCCTAATTCTTCCATTCTCTTTAATCACCAGGATGTCTAAGAATGCTAAACTCTCCTCATGGACCAATGTGAATTTAATATTCAATGTTGCTGAATTTAATGTCTCTACAAATTACAATAAGGCTTCCAATGTCACCCAGCCATATGCCAAACACATCATCAATATAGCGCCACCATGTGGCACCATATTGCTTAAATAAATCGTTATTGTATACTAATATCTCTTCATATATACTCATGAAAATGTTGGCATATGTAAGGGCTACATTGGAGCCCATTGCTGTACCCTGTTTTTGTATATAAAAGTTGCCTTTGAATTGCATTCTACAACATTAGCAGAATATTACCGGGTGAGAAGAATTCCCCAGGGGCTACAAATGAGTGCGAGACCAACTCTGATGCTGGACAATACAGAGTACTGCAAGAAGTTTGAGCTGATATTAAATAAGGGCTCTTTTGATCTAATTGTACTGTGGATTGCCTGCAAAAGAGCTTGATCTACAAAGAACTGAGGTGAATCGGTTAGAGACAGAGTTGAGGGCTTCACTCACCGTAGATGAGATTTATGGATTTCTGGCAAGTGTGAATTCCCAAGTGGCGGAGTTGCTCAAAATGCTGGAGGAACGGAAACGTTCCAAATTCCTCCGTGATGAATAGAATTACTCGACTGATTGAGTCTATCGCTGGAAGTATGACCCACTCCTTTTGCCATCAAAATAAATGTAATTTTTTTCAGCTTGATCAAAATTTGTATCGCCTGTTTAGAAATATTAAAGTCATTTTTTGCATTGAAAAATGAGGGGAATGCTATTCCATCAGGTAATCACACAATAGATACATCTAGTGCTATGGGAATGTTAAGCATTAAACGATTACATTTAAAAACCAAGAAGAAATTTAACCCCCAGCATTATCATAAGTGTTGATACATTTATGTCCCTAGTACATTCAGATGTCAATAAACTGTGGAAGAAGAACAGTGATATTGATGCTAAATTTGAACATAGAGTATCAAACTTCTCTAGAAAGGAGAGAGACAGTTTATTGAATATTAAAAAGAATGATCAGATAATAATTAAATCAGCCAATAAGGGGCGGGCCACAATAATCCAAAATAAAAGTGATTATGTATCGGAAATTTTATGCCAATTATCTGATAGAGAGATATTTCAGCCAGTCTCATATAATCCTGTTTTTGTTGTTCAAAAATAAATTAATAATTGTATTGATTGTGCAATCCAGAAGGGCATTATTGGGCTGGAGGAAAAAGAGTTTCTGATCAATAAACATCCGAGAACACCAGTCATATATACATTACCAAAAGTCCATGTTAAAACCCCCAGGTCGCCCAATTGTGGCAGGTGTGGACTGTGTGTTCTCGAATGTTTCAGTATATTTAGATTTAATACTAAAGAGGTTTGTGATTGAATCCCAATCATATATCAAGGATACTGGAGACTTCTTAAATAAATTGGAAAATATCTCTGTCCCTTTAAACAAACGTATTTTGTTTAGTATGGATGTCTCCAGCCTCTATACCTCCATCAGTCATGATGGGGGTGTGGGAGCTGTAAAAAAGATAATGACAGACTCTAATTTATACACCAGAGAGGAAAAGGAATTTATATTAAAATTATTAGACATCATATTAAGGTGCAATTACTTTTTATTCCAGGATCAATTTTATATACAAAAACAGGGTACAGCAATGGGCTCCAATGTCGCCCCTACATATGCCAACATTTTCATGAGTATATATGAAGAGAAATTAGTATACAATAACTATTTATTTAAGCAATATGGCGCCACATAGTGGCGCTATATTGATGATGTGTTTTGCATACTGTATGGCTGGGCGACATTGGAAGCCTATTGCAATTAGTAGAGACATTAAAATCAGCAACATTGAATATTAAATTCACATTGGTCCATAGTGAGGAGAGTTTAGCATTCTTAGACACCCTGGTGATTAAAGAGAATGGAAGAATTAGGGTGGATCTATATAAAAAAGCACCGATCGAAATGATCTACTACTGGGTAGTAGTGCCTATCCTCAGTCCTTAAAGAATTCCCTTCCCAAAAGTCAATTTTTGCGGGTTCGCCACATTGTGTCAGATGACAAAAGAAGTGAAGAAAGACTCAGGGAAATGGGTAATCTCTTTATGGACAGAGAATTAATTGAGAAAGGGATTAGTAATTTTATGGAGATCCCCAGAGATAATGTGCTAAAACCACATGTAAAAATCAAGGAAAATAGTAAAGACAGGATAGTATTTGTTTCTAAGTATAATGAATTAAGTACGAAAATTCAGAGGATTATCTGTAGACATTGGTATATTTTAAAGAACTGTAATCCAAATATAGCAGAGTTCCAAAATTTCCCAATGCCAGCCTATAAAAGAGGGGTTAATTTGAGAGATACCTTAGTGAAAGCTGATATTGGCACTGCCAAAACAAACAGGCAAAATTATATAACAGAAAAAAATAGGGGTTGTTACCCCTGTCTGGGATGCTCACATTGTAATAACATGACAATCTGGGAAAAAAATTTGGATTAAAGATTTCTTGACCTGTAATACTGACTTTGTAATATATCTTCTTAAATGCCCGTGTGGGCTTATTTACATTGGTGAAACGACCCACAGGGTTAGGGATAGGATTACTGAGCATAAGTCGAGTATTAGGAGAAAAAAATCTAAAATCACCAGTAGCTACTCATTTTTTAGAGGCCCAACATGGAGTCAGTCAACTTAGATTCCAAGTAATAGAGCATATTCCCCCTTGTAGGCGAGGGGGTGATAGAGAGCAGTACCTTAAACAATGAGAGATACCTTAGTGAAAGCTGATATTGGCACTGCCAAAACAAACAGGCAAAATTATATAACAGAAAAAAATAGGGGTTGTTACCCCTGTCTGGGATGCTCACATTGTAATAACATGATTAAGGGGCCAAATTTTGTACATCCTCAATCTGGGAAAAAAATTTGGATTAAAGATTTCTTGACCTGTAATACTGACTTTGTAATATATCTTCTTAAATGCCCGTGTGGGCTTATTTACATTGGTGAAACGACCCACAGGGTTAGGGATAGGATTACTGAGCATAAGTCGAGTATTAGGAGAAAAAAATCTAAAATCACCAGTAGCTACTCATTTTTTAGAGGCTCAACATGGAGTCAGTCAACTTAGATTCCAAGTAATAGAGCATATTCCCCCTTGTAGGCGAGGGGGTGATAGAGAGCAGTACCTTAAACAAAGAGAGGCATTTTGGATATTTAATTTCAACTCATTAGCACCAATGGGTATGAATAAGGATTATAAATAAAAAGAGAGAAGCGCTCAACATGGGAACGAACAATAGCATAATAACTTGTTCTATGGCTAGTTACCACCCTAGAAGCAGCCTCTTTTTGCTCAATATATGCCTTTCACAGAGAAGAACTTTCCTGTAGCATATCAGTCTGATCCTGACTTCACAGTACAGTCCAGCCCCGAAATACCAGGCAATCCCTCTCTGAACAAGAGAAATAGCAAAACCCCAGACGTACGTTTCGGCCTATTGTGGGCCTCGTCAGTGAGGTGCAGCCATATCCCTCTAGGCAAACTGAGCAACGGGTCCACATCTGGATTCCTGCATCACACTTAGGGAGACTTCCCTAAGTGTCATAATTTGCATAAATAAAAAGAGAGAAGCGCTCAACCTGGGAACGAACAATAGCATAATAGCTTGTTCTATGGCTAGTTACCACCCTAGAAGCAGCCTCTTTTTGCTCAATATGTGCCTTTCACAGAGAACTTTCCTGTAGCATATCAGTCTGATCCTGACTTCACAGTACAGTCCAGCCCCGAAATACCAGGCAATCCCTCTCTGAACAAGAGAAATAGCAAAACCCCAGACGTACATTTCGGCCTATTGTGGGCCTCATCAGTGAGGTGCAGCCATATCCTTCTAGGCACACTGAGCAACGGGTCCACGTCTGGATTCCTGCATCACACTTAGGGAGACTTCCCTAAGTGTCATAATTTGCATAAATAAAAAGAAAGAAGCACTCAACCTGGGAACAAACAATAGCATAATAGCTTGTTCTATGGCTAGTTACCACCCTAGAAGCAGCCTCTTTTTGCTCAATATGTGCCTTTCACAGAGAAGAACTTTCCTGTAGCATATCAGTCTGATCCTGACTTCACAGTACAGTCCAGCCCCGAAATACCAGGCAATCCCTGTCTGAACAAGAGAAATAGCAAAACCCCAGACGTACGTTTCGGCCTATTGTGGGCCTCGTCAGTGAGGTGCAGCCATATCCCTCTAGGCACACTGAGCAACGGGTCCACGTCTGGATTCCCGCATCACACTTAGGGAGACTTCCCTAAGTGTCATAATTTGCATAAATAAAAAGAGAGAAGCGCTCAACCTGGGAACGAGCAATAGCATAATAGCTTGTTCTATGGCTAGTTACCACCCTAGAAGCAGCCTCTTTTTGCTCAATATGTGCCTTTCACAGAGAAGAACTTTCCTGTAGCATATCAGTCTGATCCTGACCTTACAGTACAGTACAGCCCCGAAATACCAGGCAATCCCTCTCTGAACAAGAGAAATAGCAAAGCCCCAGACGTACGTTTCGGTCTATTGTGGGCCTCGTCAGTGAGGTGCAGCCATATCCCTCTAGGCACACTGAGCAACGGGTCCACGTCTGGATTCCCGCATCACACTTAGGGAGACTTCCCTAAGTGTCATAATTTGCATAAATAAAAAGAGAGAAGCGCTCAACCTGGGAACGAACAATAGCATAATAGCTTGTTCTATGGCTAGTTACCACCCTAGAAGCACCCTAGAAGGGTGGTAACTAGCCATAGAACAAGCTATTATGCTATTATTCGTTCCCAGGTTGAGCGCTTCTCTCTTTTTATTTATGCAAATTATGACACTTAGGGAAGTCTCCCTAAGTGTTATGCGGGAATCCAGACGTGGACCCGTTGCTCTGTGTGTCTAGAGGGATATGGCTGCACCTCACTGACGAGGCCCACAATAGGCTGAAACGTACGTCTGGGGTTTTGCCGTTTCTCTTGTTCAGAAAGGGATTGCCTGGTATTTCGGGGCTGGACTGTACTGTGAAGTCAGGATCAGACTGATATGCTACAGGAAAGTTCTTTTCTGTGAAAGGCACATATTGAGCAAAAAGAGGCTGCTTCTAGGGTGGTAACTAGCCATAGAACAAGCTATTATGCTATTGTTCGTTCCCAGGTTGAGCGCTTCTCTCTTTTTATTTATGCAAATTATTACACTTAGGGAAGTCTCCCTAAGTGTTATGCGGGAATCCAGACGTGGACCCGTTGCTCAGTGTGCCTAGAGGGATATGGCTGCACCTCACTGACGAGGCCCACAATAGGCTGAAACGTACATCTGGGGTTTTGCTGTTTCTCTTGTTCAGAAAGGGATTGCCTGGTATTTCGGGGCTGGACTGTACTGTGAAGTCAGGACTGATATGCTACAGGAAAGTTCTTTTCTGTGAAAGGCACATATTGAGCAAAAAGAGGCTGCTTCTAGGATGGTAACTAGCCGTAGAACAAGCTATTATGCTATTGTTCGTTCCCAGGTTGAGCGCTTCTCTCTTTTTATTTATGAATAAGGATTATGTCCAGTGTTCCCTCTAAGACCAGTTTTGTGTGCGGCCCTGCAGTGAAACAGTTAATTAGGTAACCACACCCTGCAATAAGCAAACACTACACAATGCAGATGGCAAGGTATGGTTCTCTTGTTAACTGTTTCACTGCTGGGTTGCACACAAAACTGTCCTCAGAGGGAACACTGATTATGACCTGTCAGTATTCCTATGAAAGATTATACTTTGATTTTTGATATATATATATAGTAAAGTTGCTTACTGATGATTAAGGGAATTGTCTTTTGAGAATATTATTCTCATAGAATGGTTATTACTGCACATTAATACATTTAGATTTATTTATTTTTTAAATAGTAAAAATATTCTTGATATATATTGTTTTCTCCATATAACTGTGTATTGTTTCATTTCTCTTTTGTTTAGGAGAATAAAGTTATACTGTGTATATAGTAATTTTAAAAAAAATTGAATACTGTTTGGGGTATATTGAGAGTTAATTGATATGAGGTAGGTGTGTCTTTTAGGGTATATAAGGTGGAAGAGGAAGTGATGTATGTATAGCATGATTAAGGACATGTAGTCCGAAACGTTGCTGCTGTTTTTTGTGCTCCTGGCTGCAATAAAGATTTGGTAAATATTATCTGTTGGAGTGCTGCTATTCTTTGAACATTTGGATATCAAGACCATACAAGCACTTAATAGAATACACATGTGCATAGTGTAGTCCAGAGAGGCTAGTAAGGGTAAATGTGTTCCCAGAGGCTCCAAACACCATCATGGAGTATTTCCCTTAGTCATGTTGTAGAGCATTTTAGCCACATCTTCGTGCAGCAGCGACTGCTGGGGCCCCAAGGCGTCGCCACAGCCGTGGTATATAGCGTTAGAGCAGGCTTGGCCCTCTTGTCCGAAGGGATGTAAGGGGCCTTGCAAAGCTTCTAGAAATGTGGATTGATAGCCCTGTAGTAAGTTACCGATCTCCGTCAGGAGGTACTCCGCCATTGCTTTAGGAACGTTTAACAAAGCTTATTGTAAAAAAACAGATATATCTAAAGATAGAGATATGTTTAAAGAACCTACTATCTCAGTCTAAGATATATCAAAAGTGCATTGGTCACAAATAAAATCTATAACTCTCTTCAAGAGGAATATCTCCCAAAAAACCCTCTATATAACAGAAAAAAATACTAAGGCCTAGATTTAGAGTTCGGCGGTAGCCGTGAAAACCAGCGTTAGAGGCTCCTAACGCTGGTTTTAGGCTACCGCCGGTATTTGGAGTCAGTGATTAAAGGGTCTAACGCTCACTTTTCAGCCGCGACTTTTCCATACCGCAGATCCCCTTACGTCAATTGCGTATCCTATCTTTTCAATGGGATCTTTCTAACGCCGGTATTTAGAGTCGTTTCTGAAGTGAGCGTTAGAGCTCTAACGACAAAACTCCAGCCGCCGGAAAATAGCAGGAGTTAAGAGCTTTCTGGGCTAACGCCGGTTCATAAAGCTCTTAACTACTGTACCCTAAAGTACACTAACACCCATAAACTACCTATGTACCCCTAAACCGAGGTCCCCCCACATCGCCGCCACTCGATTAAAATTTTTTAACCCCTAATCTTCCGACCACCACCTACGTTATACTTATGTACCCCTAATCTGCTGCCCCTAACCCCGCCGACCCCTGTATTACATTTATTAACCCCTAACCTGCCCCTCACAACATCGCCGCCAGCTACTTACAATAATTAACCCCTAATCTGCCGACCGCAAAGCGCCGCCACCTACGTTATCCTTATGTACCCCTAATCTGCTGCCCCTAACACCGCCGACCCCTATATTATATTTATTAACCCCTAATCTGCCCCCCTCAACGTCGCCGACACCTGCCTACACTTATTAACCCCTAATCTGCCGAGCGGACCTGAGCGCTACTATAATAAAGTTATTAACCCCTAATCCGCCTCACTAACCCTATCATAAATAGTATTAACCCCTAATCTGCCCTCCCTAACATCGCCGACACCTAACTTCAATTATTAACCCCTAATCTGACGACCGGAGCTCACCGCTACTATAATAAATGGATTAACCCCTAAAGCTAAGTCTAACCCTAACACTAACACCCCCCTAACTTAAATATAATTTACATCTAACGAAATTAATTAACTCTTATTAAATAAATTATTCCTATTTAAAGCTAAATACTTACCTGTAAAATAAATCATAATATAGCTACAATATAAATTATAATTACATTGTAGCTATTTTAGGATTAATATTTATTTTACAGGCAACTTGGTAATTATTTTAACCAGGTACAATAGCTATTAAATAGTTAAGAACTATTTAATAGTTAACTAGTTAAAATAATAACAAAATTACCTGTAAAATAAGTCCTAACCTAAGTTATAATTAAACCTAACACTACCCTATCAATAAATTAATTAAATAAACTACCTACAATTACCTACAATTAACCTAACACTACACTATCAATAAATAAATTAAATACAATTGCTACAAATAACTACAATTACATAAACTAACTAAAGTACAAAAAATAAAAAAGAACTAAGTTACAAAAAATAAAAAAATATTTACCAACATAAGAAAAAAATTACAACAATTTTAAACTAATTACACCTACTCTAAGCCCCCTAATAAAATAACAAAGACCCCCAAAATAAAAAATTCCCTACCCTATTCTAAATTAATAAATGTAAAAGCTCTTTTACCTTACCAGCCCTGAACAGGGCCCTTTGCGGGGCATGCCCCAAGAAAATCAGCTCTTTTGCCTGTAAAAAAAAACATACAATACCCCCCTCCAACATTACAACCCACCACCCACATACCCCTAATCTAACCCAAACCCCCCTTAAATAAACCTAACACTAAGCCCCTGAAGATCTTCCTACCTTGTCTTCACCATCCAGGTATCACCGATCCGTCCTGGCATCCGGTGCTGAAGAGGTCCAGAAGAGGCTCCAAAGTCTTCCTCCTATCCGGCAAGAAGAGGACATCCGGACCGGCAAACATCTTCTCCAAGCGGCATCTTCGATCTTCTTCCATCCGGTGCGGAGCGGGTCCATCTTGAAGCAGCCGACGCGGATCCATCCTCTTCTTCCGTTGTCTCCCGACGAATGACGGTTCCTTTAAGGGACGTCATCCAAGATGGCGTCCCTCGAATTCAGATTGGCTGATAGGATTCTATCAGCCAATCGGAATTAAGGTAGGAATATTCTGATTGGCTGATGGAATCAGCCAATCAGAATCAAGTTCAATCCTATTGGCTGATCCAATCAGCCAATCAGATTGACCTCGCATTCTATTGGCTGTTCCGATCAGCCAATAGAATGCGAGCTCAATCTGATTGGCTGATTGGATCAGCCAATCGGATTGAACTTGATTCTGATTGGCTGATTCCATCAGCCAATCAGAATATTCCTACCTTAATTCCGATTGGCTGATAGAATCCTATCAGCCAATCGGAATTCGAGGGACGCCTTCTTGGATGACGTCCCTTAAAGGAACCATCATTCGTCGGGAGACAACGGAAGAAGAGGATGGATCCGCGTCGGCTGCTTCAAGATGGACCCGCTCCGCACCGGATGGAAGAAGATCGAAGATGCCGCTTGGAGAAGATGTTTGCCGGTCCGGATGTCCTCTTCTTGCCGGATAGGAGGAAGACTTTGGAGCCTCTTCTGGACCTCTTCAGCACCGGATGCCAGGACGGATCGGTGATACCTGGATGGTGAAGACAAGGTAGGAAGATCTTCAGGGGCTTAGTGTTAGGTTTATTTAAGGGGGGTTTGGGTTAGATTAGGGGTATGTGGGTGGTGGGTTGTAATGTTGGAGGGGGGTATTGTATGTTTTTTTTTACAGGCAAAAGAGCTGATTTTCTTGGGGCATGCCCCGCAAAGGGTCCTGTTCAGGGCTGGTAAGGTAAAAGAGCTTTTACATTTATTAATTTAGAATAGGGTAGGAAATTTTTTATTTTGGGGGTCTTTGTTATTTTATTAGGGGGCTTAGAGTAGGTGTAATTAGTTTAAAATTGTTGTAATATTTTTCTTATGTTGGTAAATATTTTTTTATTTTTTGTAACTTAGTTCTTTTTTATTTTTTGTACTTTAGTTAGTTTATGTAATTGTAGTTATTTGTAGCAATTGTATTTAATTTATTTATTGATAGTGTAGTGTTAGGTTAATTGTAGGTAATTGTAGGTATTTTATTTAATTAATTTAATGATAGTCTAGTGTTAGGTTTATTTGTAACTTAGGTTAGGATTTATTTTACAGGTAATTTTGTTATTATTTTAACTAGGTAACTATTAAATAGTTCTTAACTATTTAATAGCTATTGTACCTGGTTAAAATAATTACCAAGTTGCCTGTAAAATAAATATTAATCCTAAAATAGCTACAATGTAATTATAATTTATATTGTAGCTATATTATGATTTATTTTACAGGTAAGTATTTAGCTTTAAATAGGAATAATTTATTTAATAAGAGTTAATTAATTTCGTTAGATGTAAATTATATTTAAGTTAGGGGGGTGTTAGTGTTAGGGTTAGACTTAGCTTTAGGGGTTAATCCATTTATTATAGTAGCGATGAGCTCCGGTCGTCAGATTAGGGGTTAATAATTGAAGTTAGGTGTCGGCGATGTTAGGGAGGGCAGATTAGGGGTTAATACTATTTATGATAGGGTTAGTGAGGCGGATTAGGGGTTAATAACTTTATTATAGTAGCGCTCAGGTCCGCTCGGCAGATTAGGGGTTAATTATTGTAAGTAGCTGGCGGCGACGTTGTGGGGGGCAGATTAGGGGTTAATAAATATAATATAGGGGTCGGCGGTGTTAGGGGCTGCAGATTAGGGGTACATAGGGATAACGTAGGTTGCGGCGGTGTACGGAGCGGAAGATTAGGGGTTAATAATAATATGCAGGGGTCAGCGATAGCGGGGGCGGCAGATTAGGGGTTAATAAGTGTAAGGTTAGGGGTGTTTAGACTCGGGGTACATGTTAGAGTGTTAGGTGCAGACGTAGGAAGTGTTTCCCCATAGGAAACAATGGGGCTGCATTAGGAGCTGAACGCTGCTTTTTTGCAGGTGTTAGGTTTTTTTTCAGCTCAAACAGCCCCATTGTTTCCTATGGGGGAATCGTGCACGAGCACGTTTTTGAGGCTGGCCGCGTCCGTAAGCAACTCTGGTATCGAGAGTTGCATTTGCGGTAAAAATGCTCTACGCTCCTTTTTTGGAGCCTAACGCAGCATTTGTTTGAACTCTCGATACCAGAGTTAATTTTATGCTGCGGCCAGAAAAAAGCCCGCGGAGCGTTAACAGCCCATCTACCGCCAAACTCCAAATCTAGGCCTAAGAGAGTTACAGGTAGAAATATGTTTACAATTCTACTATTTTATTAACATCTATATAAAAACATGTAATTGCTGTACCACCGGTGATTTCACATATAAAAAGCTGATAATTCGGTAAGAAACTCTTTATAAAACATGGGAATATTTTCCCTTTTTTCAAGGGTATATGTATATAAAACAGTAGAAAATACTGGTTTAAAAATAGGGCTAATGAAACCTTTTTAGGCAAAGTCTTATTAAAAATGGGTCAGGCATAACACTTTTTTTTAAAGTCTCATTTAGATCGTTGATAAATACTATTGGATTCAGTTCATTGTTTACAAGTCTGTTTTATACAAGTGCCCTTAAGCCACTATGTGTTCACTCACTCTTACCCCACTTGTAGTTCCTGGTGATAGATACCCCAATCACAAACACCAACCTCCAACGGAAATCTCGTGACCGTACTATTCGCCGTCTCTCACTCTAAATCAGAAATTAAACGCCATTTTAAAAAATACAGAAGAAATTAGCATTCTAAATAAAAAAGAACGCAAATTCATCATAATCACACATCCAAGAACACCCATCTTTTTCTTCCTCCCTAAAATCCACAAGTCCCTAGAAAACCCCCCAGGTCGCCCAATAATTTCAGGGATTGACTCAATTACCTCCAATCTATCAGAGTATATAGATCATTACCTTCAGAGATATGTAGTGACACTCCCCTCCTATATAAAAGACACCACTCATTTTTTAAATTAAATAGGACAAGTTAACTCGGATAAAAATTACACCCTAGTGGCATGCGATGTGAATTTGCTATATACAAATATAAAAAATAACTTGGGTATAAAAGCAATGGAATATTATTTGAACAAAGACACATCAATAACTAAAATTCGATCAAATTGTCTTTTGGAATGTATCAAGTTTATCCTAACAAATAATTATTTTAATTACAATGGTAATTATTATTTACAAATAAAAGGAAAGGCGATGGGCACCAAGTTTGCACCAAGCTATGCAAACCTATTTATGGGGTGCTTTGAGGAATTTTTCCTCCCAGCTTGATGGGAAAACTTGGTGATCTATCGTCATTTCATAGAAGGTATTATAGTAATCTGGATTGGAGACACAGAACTCCTAGATATGTTTCTTGAGGACATGAACTTTAATGAATTAGGATTGCCATTCACTCATGAATTAAGCAAACAAACAATAAGTTATCTAGAAATAAAGGTTGAAATAAAAAACAACACTATAAAGACCACAACTTTCTTTAACCCCTTAATGACCACAGCACTTTTCCATTTGCTGTCCGTTTGGGACCAAGGCTATTTTTACATTTCTACGGTGTTTGTGTTTAGCTGTAATTTTCCCCTTACTCATTTAATGTACCCACACATATTATATACCGTTTTTCTCGCCATTAAATAGACTTTCAAAATATACCATTATTTTCATCATATCTTATAATTTACTATAAAAAAAATTATAAAATATGAGGAAAAAATGGAAAAAAAACACACTTTTTCTAACTTTGACCCCCAAAATCTTTTATACATCTACAACCACCAAAAAAAAAACCATGCTAAATAGTTTCTAAATTTTGTCCTGAGTTTAGAAATACCCAATGTTTACATGTTCTTTGCTTTTTTTGCAAGTTATAGGGCCATAAATACAAGTAGCACTTTGCTATTTCCAAACCACTTTTTTTCAAAATTAGCGCTAGTTACATTAGAACACTGATATCTTTCAGGAATCCCTGAATATCCATTGACATGTATATATTTTTTTTTAGAAGACATCCCAAAGTATTGATCTAGGCCCATTTTGGTATATTTCATGCCACCGTTTCACCGCCAAATGCGATCAAATAAAAAAAATTGTTAACTTTTTCACGAACTTTAGGTTTCTCACTGAAATTATTTACAAAAAACTTATGCAATTATAGCATACATGGTTGTAAATGCTTCTCTGGGATCCTCTTTGTTCATAAATAGCAGACATATATGGCTTTGGTTTTGCTTTTTACTAATTAGAAGGCTGCTAAATGCGACTGCGCACCACACGTGTATTATGCCCAGCAGTGAAGGGGTTAATTAGGGAGCATGTAGGGAGCTTCTAGGGTTAATTTTAGCTTCAGTGTAGTGTAGTAGACAACCCCAAGTATTGATCTAGGCCCATTTTGGTATATTTCATGCCACCATTTCACCGCCAAATGCGATCAAATTAAAAAAAACGCTAAATTTTTCACAATTTTAGGTTTCTCACTGAAATTATTTACAAACAGCATGTGCAATTATGGCACAAATAATTGTAAATGCTTCTCTGGGATCCCCTTTGTTCAGAAATAGCAGACATACATGACTTTGGCGTTGCTTTTTGGTAATTAGAAGGCCGCTAAGTGCTGCTGCGCATCACACGTGTATTATGGCTAGCAGTGAAGGGGTTAATTAGGTAGTTTGTAGGGAGCTTGCAGGGTTAATTTTAGCTTTAGTGTAGAGATCAGCCTCCCACCTGACACATCAGACCCCCTGATCCCTCCCAAACAGCTCCCTTCCCTCCCCCACCCCACAATTGTCCCCGCCATCTTAAGTACTGGCAGAAAGTCTGCCAGTACTAAAATAAACGTGTTTTTTTTTAAAAAAAATAAAAAAAATCTTTAGCATATTTACATATGCTTTGTAGGATCCCCCCTTAGCCCCCAACCTCCCTGATCCCCCCCAAAACAGCTCTCTAACCCCCCCTCTGCATTATTGGGGGCCATCTTGGGTACTGGCAGCTGTCTGCCAGTACCCAGTTTACAATATATTTTCTGTTTTTTATTTTATTTTTCTATGGTTTTCTGTAGTGTAGCTTCCCCACGACCAACCCCTACCCCCACCCCCTCCCAGATCCCTTAGATTACTTTTTTTGGGGCATGTATTCCCCCTCTTCCTCCCACTTACATAGTGTAGTGTAAGTGGTTCCCACCCGCTCCCTCCCCGTGCACGCGCCCGCCCGCCGCCCCCCGTGCACGCGCGCGTGTCTGTGCGCGCCCCTGACTTTGCCGCCCCCGATCCCGCCCCCCTCTGTGTGTCAGCAACCATCGATGGCCGCCCACCCGCCTCCCACTGCAGCTCCCACCCACCAACGATTGCGGCCATCGATGTCCGGTGTAGAGAGGGCCACAGAGTGGCTCTCTCTGCACCGGAGGGGTAAAAATTGTTATTGCAGGATGCCTCGATATTGAGGCATCCTGCAATAACCGGAAAGCAGCTGGAAGTGATCAGGATCGCTTCCAGCTGCTTTCCAAACCGAGGACGTGCAGGGTACGTTCTCAGGCATTAACTGCCTTTTTTCTGAGGACGTACCCTGCACGTCCTCGGTCGTTAAGGGGTTAAGAAAATTGAGGCAAATAATTAAATCCATCAGGACAGCTGCCACCATAAAAAATGGGTGGAAAATATCCCCAAAGGACAGTTCCTTAGAATTAGAAGGAACTGCACTGATATAAAAGATTTCAATGAACAAGCAAACATTCTAGAAATGAAATTTAAAGAAAGGGGATATGACGATACATGCATAGAGAAAGCTAAGAATTTTGCATATAAACAAAATAGGGAGACACTTCTAATTACTAAACCTAAAAAAGATAAGGAGGCAAATTTAGACTTCACTATTCCTTTCATAACAAATTACAAATGTAAATCATAGACAAATAAAAACAATTTTAAACAAACACTGGTACATTATGAAAAAAAAACCTATTATTGGCAAAGAACTACCAATACATCCACAAGTATTTTTCAGAAAAGTGAAAAAACTTAAAAGTATGCTAGCTCCCAGTGAGTTTAAATCAGAGAAAAATAACACAAGAACTTGAAAGGCCAGAAATTAACAGGTTTCTATCCATGTATAAGTTGTAAAGCCTCTAAACATGGGACAAAAAGAAAATAAGGTAGTATCTAGAGCAGTGTTTTTCAACCAGTGTGCCGTGGCACACTAGTGTGCCATGAGAGATCCTCAGGTGTGCCGCGGCAGACTGACAAGAGTGAGGGGGTGTCCCTCTTTCAAATTTTGAAATATTGGGAGATATGTGACAGGCTCATCAGGCATCATTTACAACCATGACATTGACATTCATTCACAGACAATCATTATGATTGTTTGTGAATGAATGTCAATATGTCATGTATAGTTTGTAGGAGGCATGGCATGAATGCACAGCACAGTGTGTGTGTATATATATCCTGTATTAGGCTACAATGTGTGATTTTCTAAAATTTTGGGATGGTGGTGTGCCGCAGGATTTTTTAATGTAAAAAAGTGTGCCACGGCAAAAAAAAAGGTTGCAAATCACTGATCTAGAGTAACAGTCAGAGAATTTGAAATAAGAAAGAACCTTATCAGATGTAGTGATAAGAAGAACATGATGGGTTAAAATATTGGGGAATAAAGAAAGTACACAAAAACTGGAGAGGAGGACATTTTGAGAACAAACTGCTGAAAGCAGAAGCAGAATTAATAAACCTCTTCAAGACACTTCACCCAAGAGGTTTCAATAAAGAATTTTATTTAAGCTTCATTTACTAAAGAAAAGAATAGACACAGTTTTTATTTCCTTTTTATTTTATTTATTTCACTGCAACAGATTAATACAGCCATATTTTGTGCTCCACTCGTAATCTGGCCCTTAAAGTTTAAAAAGGATTCGGTAAAGGAAAGACAATTTTTTGGAGCTTTTACAGAATATTTTTTGATAAAGTTGATCAGATATGTAAGTTATATTATTTAGTTTGTCATTCATTTTTTGGTGGTTTTATCATTTCTGTCACAGAATAAAAAAGTTTAGGTGGTTTGAGAATGTTTTCTTGGAGCTTTATTAATTTACTATTTTTATCAGGCAGTCAAATTTGGACATTTATGATAAGGGACATTCTTTTCTTTTTGTCTATATATTCCTCAGTTTTTAATGTTAGCAATTATTTACTGTTCTGTCCTTGGCTCCAGAATAAAAATTTAGAGTGTCCCCAACCTGTATCCATAAAGGGTTAAAATAGGAGACGTCTTTAAAGTGATCAGAAGGATAAACACTAATATGGTGAGCAGTTTCCGTGCTAATGTAGTTGTGGCCAGCAGTACCTCAAGTAATGCATAATATAACCATGCATATTGCAAGTACAATAGAATAACTGGCCTTAAAGCTGCACTCTGTGTGGGTACCAAACATGTAAATAAATCTGAGTATATAACATCATAGATATACCAAAATATCTTTAAATAATTTTATAAGTTGAGAAGAAATGTATTAAACTGTTAGCTAATATAACCATTATCAATATAGCTTATAATTCATTGAATTCTATAGTTGCACTGTCCTTGAAAAAAGCCAAAAAGCACTTCCCATAACTTTAAAAGGAAAACATTTTAGGTGTGATGTATCTGAAAGAAGAACGTTTTTGTGCTTTGTCTTTGTCTTCCAATACTAATGTGATAGTCCCCTAGATGCACTAAGTCTGGAATGATCTTTACAGTCTCTTCAAAACCTATTATCATTCTGCCCAACATTTCCACTAAAGCTCACTCATTTATAATAAAATCCATTTTAAAGTTTATATCACATTCAAAAAAATAACTTTGAAAATACTTTCATTCTTTATTGTGATTGCTTTCCCTATAATTTAACTCTAAAATTTTTTCCTCTGTCCCCATAAAGACTATAGTGACAACTAACCCTGCAACATCCGAACAGTGATTGCTTTATCAGTTCAACATGAATAATTTATATATATCCCTAATTGGGCAACACAAGGGATATAGGATAACTATACTCAAGAGGATTTAGCTGAGAACATTTTTTTCCCCTGTGGATCTGTTACCATGCCATATCTATCTGTTTATATATTGTTTATATATGTTATGCATATGTTTAAAAAAAAAACAATATCCCTTTAACAATTAATCCTTACCGCTACATTTTATACCTAACCCTAATCTCTAAACCTGTACTAACCACTAATACCTGTAATTTCTTCCTAGGGGATATTTTGTTTTGTTTTGTGCTTTAGCTCCTGAATGCGTTTGAATTTGCCAATATCCCAGATAAATGATTTCACTTTCTAAGAGTAAAAAATTGATCAAATCTATTTATTAATAGTTGTGGCTGCCCCAAAGCTTTCTTAAGCTTGGTATATTATTTATATAAATGTTTATATATTTTCTAAATATTTATTGAGGGTGACTGAAGGTAACTATTCTACACTCAACATTCTTAAAGTATCAAGTATCAACATTGTATTACTGTGTTTTTAGTCATAAAGAAACATCACTTTCTAAATACTCGGAGCTATAGAAAATGAATTAAGATTAAATGAAGATGAATTACATTATTGATTATGTAAACCAGAAACATATTGATAAAATAGATGTTTTTATAAACACTGAATTGTGGCTAGAAGGAGAGGAAAGTTTGCTGATAGACCACTATTCACTTTCAAGAGACATATAAATGGATTTAGTTATTTACAGAAGCTCTTGACAAAATCAACACTTTACAGCAAGTGTTTGCCAGATCTTTCAAAACAAAACAAAAAATGAAAAAACATGTATCCATCTAGTGAGGCATTGCAAATGCTTCTTTAATTCTATGGGGACTGTTTTTTTTCAGTTAGGTGTCCTTGGTTTAAAGGGTATGTAGGGCAAACATCATGAGCTATAAAATCTGACAATGAACATAAGAGTACAATTAGGAACTGACATCCAGAAAGCTCTTGAGAAAATGTTTTTTGAAATTTTGTAGAACGTGGCATAAATGAGTAAGATTTTGAATGGAAATAACCCATACATCTTCACATTAATCTCAACAAAACACTGCTGGGAAAAATGTTCATTGTAGGTGATGATGTTAAAGTTTTTCAATAAATGACTCATCAACTTCCCTTAAAAAACTGAGATTCAATATTGAACATATGATTTTAACTATGGCAAGTGTAATGTTTGTGTTGTGTATGTGTGGTGTGTAGTGTGTGCTTTGTATGTATTGTGGGTGTGTAGTCTTAGTAGTGTGTGTAGTGTGAGTGAGGAAAGTGTGTGTAATGTGTGTGTGTTTGTGTTGTGTATGTTTGTGTAGTGTATGTGTGAGTAGTTTGTATGTGTAGCATATATGTAGAGAGCATGTGGGGGTAGTGTGTGTTTGTGTGCAGTGTGTGGAGAATGTGTGTAGTATAGTGTGTATCTGTTCTGTGCATGGTTTTTATGCAGTGTCTGTGGTGAGTGTGATGTGTGTGTTTAGTCTGACTTCCCCTTATACAGTGATACATTAAATAGATTTAATGGAAAGACAGGCGGCTTCATATTTTGCACCAAATCTTTACTGAACAGCAGCAAAGAAAATGTACAGAGAAAAAAATAACATACTAACAAGACTTCACCAATCAGCACCCTAATAAACTGTTATGAACAAGTCCATCACTCCCTCTTTTCTTTGCTGCTTCCAGACAGCAGGTCATGTATTCATTTTCCCCTTCAAATTTTAATGTATTTTGATTATCTTTGCTTAAAGGGCCATGATACCCAAATGTTGAAACACTTGAAAGTGATGCAGCATAGCTGTAAAAAGCCGACTAGAAAATATCACCTGAACATCATTATGTAAAAAAGAAAGACATTTTACCTCAAACATTCCTCAGTAGCTACATCCCATTGTAAAGGACTTCTAAGCAGCAAATCAATATGTCTGTCCCGAGACAGCTAAGGAAGTGAGCTTTCGTAAACACTCATCTTATTTCCCTATTCAGTTTAAGGAAGCTTACTATGAAATCTCATGAGAGTTAAGTGAAATCTCATGAGATCACAGTAAAAGAGTTCATGACCTCAGCACTGTTGAGGCTGATTGGCTGCTGTTCATTTCTTCATTTTTTATTTTTTTTACCTGCAGCTGAGTATAACTTTTTACACAGAACTTACTCTAGTGAGCTGAGGAAGTTGTGAGGTAAAATATTTTCCTTTTTTACATAGAGATGCTCAGGTGATATTTTCCTGTCAGCTTTTTACAGTTATACTGTATCAGTTTCAAGTGATTTAGCATATGAGTATTATGTCCCTTTAAGATCACTAATCTGTTTATCTTTGTTTTAGAGTATACTATAAACCATTATATACAGGTGAAACTCGAAAAATTTGAATATTGTGCAAAAGTTCATTTATTTGCCTAATGCAACTTAAAAGGTGAAACTAATATATGAGATAGACTCATTACATGCAAAGCAAGATAGTTCAAGCTGATTAGAGTGGGACACTTTGAGCCTAGAATATTGCACCTTTTCACAATATTCTAATTTTCCGAGATTGTGGATTTGGGGTTTTCATGAGCTGTAAGCTATAATCATCACAATTATGACAAATCACGGCTTGAACTATCTTGCTTTGCATGTAATGAGTCTATCTCATATATTAGTTTCACCTTTTAAGTTGCATTAGTGAAATAAATTAACTTTTGCACAATATTCTAATTTTTCGAGTTTCACCTGTAGGTTTCTTTCCTAGGTTCTTTAGTCTCTATTCTGTTTATCTTGTTTAAGACTTTTCTGTAAAACTATTATATATGGTTTCTTTCCTAAGTTCTTTATATTCTTATCCCTTTATTTTTCATATTCTTACCCTATATAAAATTGTTGTTTTATATTGGAGCAGGCAATAGGTTTACAGCCTGCTTGCCTGCATGATGTTTGTATATTAGGCCGGTTTCCAGGCCTTATTTCTTTTCTTGCAAAGCTTTATTTAGTACAGTGTGCAGAGTGTGTGTGGCCAGTAGCCAGGCCTCATTTTATTTTTCATAGAACTTCTTTCCATCAGGTGCCGTGCTTTTTTCTGCTCATATTAAATTTAGACAAGTCTGTATTTGCTAAACTTGTTTTCTAGCTTGCCTTCACATGGACGCGCCCCTGACCAGTGTTATAAACCGGTCGGTCACGTGAGACACGCCTCAATACGACCCTGGATGGCTGTGTGGCGGTAGTGTTTTAGGCCCTCCTTATTGTCTTAGTATGATGTCAGCCTTATGGTCTAAGATTATATATAGTAATTTTAGGGCCGTGTCACTCCTTTTCTAGCAGCCCCTGGCAGCCCCATCTGAGTGACCTATCTATTTATATAAAAATCTCTCTTAATGATATGAAATCCTTTATGCCTTGCCTTCCAGAGCTTTCATATGGGGGATTTTTAGACTGTTTTAATCTAAGCCCTTTCACTTGTTAGACCCAGGTTTGATGGCCCTCTGGGTCTGACAGAATTAAAAAGTATTTCTTGTTATAGACTGTAAAGTATTATAGACTCAGATGCTGATCTAAGGATCCAGTATTAACCTTTTAAAAGCCTGCAGGAATCTGTATTTAGGTGAATATTTGTGTGTGTGTATGTATATATATATATATATATATATATATATATATATATATATATATATATATACATACACACACACACACACACAGGTCTTTGTGTCTAGATGTACTAGATGTACCTATGCATGTTTTTATGTAGGTATATTTATGTGTGTATGTACATATTGATGTGTATGTGTGTTCCTATACATGTTTTTATGTAAGCATGTGTAGGTGAGTATATGCGTGTATGTGCGTGTATATTCACATGTCTAAGTGTATACATGTACATGTTTTTATGTATACATATGTATGTATATGTACGTGTGTATTTTGTCTCTTAAGGCTTGGTTTGGAGTCTGTGGAGTCGTCATAGAATAATGCTATAGAAGCTTGTTTTACTTAAATAGTAATATACGTTCAAATTGTTTTTTATGCACATATATACGGCTTAATTTTGGAAACTTGTATTGCACAGGCTATTCAACCTAAATTACTCTTAATACATCTCTATCAGAGCGCAGTTTTAAATTCAATAAAAAATGTCATATATATATATATATATATATATATATATATATACACACACACACACACACATACACATTCAGCTGCTTCATATTCAGCTGCTTCAGTTTCATTGAATATAAGGTGTGCTGCCTCAATGAGGCATAGAATATTACATAGCCTCTGTTATGTTCATGTTGTTATAGTTAAGAAATCATATATTTTATGCCATTGTTTTCAAGGCTTCCCTGTGTTTGTTCTGTACTGCCATCTAGCGACCCTTTTTGGTAATGCTCCTGTTTTCTAGAATGTCTAACCCCTGACCATATTATGCATTTCCTTTTTGTGTATTGCTCCACCCTTGTAGTTTTATGATGTTTTTCCTGTGTCATGGCCACAGCTAACAGGCCTCATGTAACAAGCACTCATGTTAATTCATTGCAAGCTACGATCAGTATCATCTTTTGACCGCAAAATACTTTAACCATTCATTCATCTGCTGTATTTATTATCTGCTGTAACCTGATATTCAGAATAAAGCAACTTTGTGGATGAACAAGGTATTGGTGAGTTCAGCTTTCTGACAAGGATTGTCTGCAGTGATTGTATCTTCTTATACAGGCCAGGCATAGAGGTCTCAGCAAGGGATAGATCATTATTACAACTATCTGAGTCAGAATAGTCAAAAGATGTATAGAATTCCTACAGCCTGCTATGTATATGTGTGTGTTTAATCTGCAATCAAGCTCAGGGTCATCCGCCATCTTGTGAAAGCACATGTCGCACAAGTTTACTGCACTTCATCTGAATGTTAAAAACTGTTTCTCTGCATTGAACTGTTACCCCACCTGTCTAAGCTGCTGTTTGTCTTCTTAAAGAGACAGTACCATTTTTTGCAAAACTTGAAAAAATATCTAGACAAGGCTCTGAGCACTCTTTTATAGCCGAACCTACGCAGATACATCATGCCTCTGAACCCACAGACGTACAGGAAGCAGATCCTGCAGATATTGCTGAACAGAGTTTAAGACCCAGACGTACAATAAAACCGACACATAAACTCAGAGAAAACTATGAATTCACTAGAGATGAGTTCTCCAGCAATCTGTCAGACCTATGGGACAGAATTTCACAATGCATGTCAGTTTTGTCACACTTTAATGATCAACCAGCCAAATTGAGAGACTCTATAGATCACCTATCTGCTGCATATGAACGCTACTAGCGGCTGTCTGCAAAATACACAGCCTTCTTACAGGACTTTAATATAGAGGACTCTTCAGCAGAACTTACTAGGACTGATGCACTGGACCAACATAGAGATCTCTTAGTACAAATGGCTAAAGAAAAGGCAGAGTTCCGTATTGCTCAACTGCAAGAGACCAGATCTCATAGATCCACATCAACTAAGCTCACTGCACGTTCTTCTAGATCCTCTCGCTCCAGAAGTTCAACATTAAGCGACAAGCTAATAGAGGCCCGTGCTGATGCAGAATAAAAAAAAGTGCAAATCTCCTTTATCAGAAGGGAAGCAGAAATGGCTGCCCAGCAAGCAGAAATGGCTGCCCAGCAAGCAAAGGTGGATTCCCAAATAAAGGTTTTGCAAATGGAAAAGAAAGAAGCAGCAGCCATAGCAAGGCTGAAAGTCCTTGAACAAGCAATGGGAGAAAGTACTAATTCAGATTGCCATATCCCAGCAGATCTGGAAGACCCAGTTGAACGCACTAGTAAATATGTGCTAAAGCATAATATTTGCAACGATACAGAGTCATCTCTTGTGCCTACTACTAACACCATCGTTCTCAATCTCAACACAGAGACCTCTCAGCACCAAATGCCTGAGCCTCTTCAAATCCACAACACAAGTGCATCTAAGCAGCAAACCGCATCACCTCCCGCTGACAATAAGGTGACTTCCAGTGACAAGCCACAGCTCAAGCCACAGCTAGCAGAAGCCTTAGAGACTACACCACAGTTGAATGCTCTTGCAACATCATTTTATCCTGGTAAACTTCACCCTTCTTCACCAAAGAACTTTCACACCCAAGGGGTTCCTCAAGTTACTTTGGCACCAAAGAGTGAGAGATCAGACTTGACTGACTTTGCCAGATACATGATACGCCGTGAGCTCATTAACACAAGCCTCTCAAGGTTTGACGACTGTCAGGAGAGCTACAGGGCCTGGAGATCAACCTTCAAGGCTGCTACCGATGATCTCGACCTTACAACCAAGGAGGAACTTGATTTGCTCATAAAGTGGCTGGGGCCAGAATCTGCAGATCGTGTTAAGACTGAGAACAGTACATGTTGACCACCCAGATGCAGGCCTTGTTGCTGCATGGGCAAGACTTGAGCAAGCCTATGGTAGCTCTGAAGCCATAGAAAGCGCTCTGTTCAAGAGACTGCAAAACTTCCCAAAAATAGGAAACAAAGACTATCGCAAGCTCCAAGAATTAAGTGACCTCCTCATGGAGCTAGAGTTGGCAAAGACAGACTCACGTCTACCTGGACTAAGCTTTCTGGACACTGCTCATGGTGTCAATCCTGTGGTGTCTAAACTGCCATATAACCTGCAAGATAAATGGGCACAACAGGGCTCAAGATACAAAAGAGACTATAACCTATCCTTTTCACAGGAAGCCTCACCCTCTTAAGAAATGTCGTGGGCTTAGGGCAAAGACTTTACAAGAGCGCAGGGAGATTCTCCAGAAACTTGGAGTATGCTATAGGTGTTGTGCTTCTTATGGTCACTTTGCTAAAGACTGTAAAGATGTTATAAAGTGCACAGAATGCAGTAGCGACAGACACGTTACAGCTATGCATCCTACTCCACTTCCAGACAACCCACAGCAGCTAACTGACTCCACCCCTGTCGCAATTCATGGTGGGGAGCAACAAAGTCGTGCTCCAGTCACAGCGAGTGTTTCCTCTGCATGCACAGAAGTTTGTGGAGAAGGCTTAGACTACAAATGCTGTGCCAAGGTATGTCTAGTCAAGATTTACCCACAGAATCAACCTGAGAAAGTTGCTAGGATGTATGCTATAATAGATGAACAGAGCAACAGATCCCTGGTTAAGCCTAAATTCTTTGAGATCTTCGGCATAGAGGGTCATGCAACACCGTATACTCTTAGAACCTGCTCTGGTCATGTAGAGGCCTTTGGCAGAAGGGCCAATGGATTCATGGTCTCTTATATCAAAGGAAATGAAGGCATACCCCTACTAACATTAGTCGAGTGTGACCAGATACCAGGCGAAAGGGAAGAGATTCCTACTCCAGAGGCTGCCTATCACCATCCTCACTTAAGGCACCTTGTTGATGAGATTCCGGCAATGGACATGAATGCTGAAATCTTGGTCCTGCTAGGAAGAGACATTCTCAGAGTACATAAAGTACGCGAGCAGTGCAATGGACCTGACAATGCCCCTTATGCACAAAGACTTGATCTAGGCTGGGTGATAGTGGGCGATGTAAGCTTGAATAGTTTGCATACATCATCTGAGATCCACTCCTTCAAAACTTACATATTAGAAAATGGACGTGCATCCCACTTCAAACAGTGCTCTCGCCATCATGAAGTAAGGGAGAAGCCTCCTGACATCATCCAAATACCTGATGTTACTCCTATCCTTTGTGATGACAATCCGGGTACCACAGTGTTTTGTACTACAAGTGATGACAACAAAATAGCCTTGTCAGTTGAAGACAGGAAATCATCTAAGCCCAAACAATGGCATTATGTTCCATCTGAAATTAATCCTGCAGATCATGCCACCAGGCCAGTGTCTGCAAGTGTCTTTGCAAATTCTTCTTGGTTAACAGGCCCTGAATTCCTGCTGGATCATCCAGAAGAAACCACAGCTGATGTCTTCAGTCTTCTAGAACCTGACAACGATCCAGAGATTCGTCCTGAAGTAAAAACCCTTGTCACCAGAATTGAACAAAGACTCGTCTTGGGCTGTCAACGCTTTGAACGTTTCTCCAAGTGGACAAGGCTTGTACGTACCATTGCAAGGTTAGTCCACATTGCACACTGCTTTCACACAAAGCCCACAGATGCTCACTGTCAAGATTGGCACATGTGCCAAAGGTTTCTTTCTGCAAAGGATATTGCTGAAAGTGAACTGTTCATAATACGCAGTGTACAACAGGATGTCTTTGGCTCTATCCGTGACAAGAGGGGCATTCCAAAAAACAGTCCTATAGCTAACCTGAACCCATTCTTTGACAATGATCATTCAGAGCCAGCTCCACCACTTCAAAAACTCCAAGAGTGCTGGTACCTGCCTTTCTTCGAAGTGTATCATCCACATAAGCCAAAACAAATCAGGGTAGTGTTCGACTCCGGTGGCCAAGCAAATAGCAAACGATGGGCAGTGCTGTTCACTTGCATGAGTGTGCGTGCAGTACACATTGAAGTAATAGAATATATGGATGCCTCAAGTTTCATAAATGCTCTAAGGTGATTCCTTGCCATCAGAGGACCAGTCAAAACATTAAGATTTGACTGTGGAACTAATTTCGTTGGAGCTTGTCGAGAGCTACATCTCAACACTAGGCCAATTCAAGACCTTTTAGCTGAAAGGGGCTGTACATGGATTTTCAATCCTCCTCATTCTTCCCATATGGGTGGCTCCTGGGAGAGAATGATAGGCATCACACGTAAAATACTGGACTCCATGCTTATGGACTTGAAATCCACAAGACTCACCCATGAGATTCTAACCACTTTCCTGGCAGACGCATCTGCCATAATCAATTCAAGACCACTTGTTCCAGTTTCTGTAGATCCAGAGGCCACAACTCTCCTCTCTCCAGCTACTCTCCTTACCCAGAAGCTTGGGTCTGTTCCTGTTCCCCCTGGAGACTTTAAAACAGGAAATCTGTGCTACAATCAGTGGAAGCGAGTACAACACCTTGCCAACTGCTTCTGGAATCGTTGGAAGATGGAGTATTTCTCTACTCTGCAAGGACGCAGGAAATGGCAACGTCTGATCCCTAACATCAAGGTTGGAGATCTTGTTCTCCTCAAGGACCAGCAAGCTGAAAGAATTGAATGGCCCATGGGACTGATTGTAAAGAGCATTCCTAGTGATGATGGAAAGGTGCGTAAGGTGGAGGTGAAAGTTGCAAGACAAGGGACTATAAAAACTTTCATCAGACCGATCACGGATCTTATCTTGCTCTTGCCCCTTGGAGACTGAACTTACTTATGTATGCTGTTGGATCCTTCCTGTGACTTCAAGAAGGAAGTATCTTGATTCTTGAACTTTAATTGACACAACTTGAAGTTTATATTATAGTAGTTGCATTATATGTATGTTCTCCTTACATCTTTCAGGTCTTCAAGACATCTCTGCAAATTACATTGTTATGCATAACTTCCGTTATGATTTAAATAGTGACATTTATTATGCCAGACGGGGAGTGTGCTGCCTCAATGAGGCATAGAATATTACATAGCCTCTGTTATGTTCATGTTGTTATAGTTAATAAATCATATATTTTATGCCATTGTTTTCAAGGCTTCCCTGTGTTTGTTCTGTACTGCCATCTAGTGACCCTTTTTGGTAATGCTCCTGTTTTCTAGAATGTCTTACCCCTGACCTTATTATGCATTTCCTTTTGTGTATCGCTCCGTCCTTGTAGTTTTATGATGTTTTTCCTGTGTCATGGCCACAGCTAACAGGCCTCATGTAACAAGCACTCATGTTAATTCATTGCAAGCTACAATCAGTATCATCTTTTGACCGCAAAATTCTTTAACCATTCATTCATCTGCTGTATTCATTATCTGCTGTAACCTGATATTCAGAATAAAGCAACTTTGTGGATGAACAAGGTATTGGTGAGTTCAGCTATCTGACAAGGATTGTCTGCAGTGATTGTATCTTCTTATACAGGCCAGGCATAGAGGTCTCAGCAAGGGATATATCATTATTACAACTATCTGAGTCAGAATATAAGGAGATTATCTTGTATTAGGCTATATATATATATATATATATATATATATATATACACACACACACATACTCATTCAGCTGCTTCATATTCAGCTGCTTCAGTTTCATTGAATATAAGGAGATTATCTTGTATTAGGCGCTATATATATATATACACACACACATACTCATTCAGCTGCTTCATATTCAGCTGCTTCAGTTTCATTGAATATAAGGAGATTATCTTGTATTAGGCTATATATATATATATATATATATATATATATATATATATATATATATATATATATATATATATATATATATATTTATTAGGTCTTTATTTTCATTTTTTAGCCTATATGATCCTATATTATAAGTTCTTTTGGCCTGTTTTCAGGCTATATATTTTAGGTTATATTTATATAGTATTTTAGCTGGTATTATGTCTATATTAGATATAAGTCAGTATAAAGGTTTTTCTGAATATAGTAGATCTGCCTAATTGAGGCATCATTGTATAATAAGCTTGTATTAGGATACTTTGAATATAAGTATATTAGGCTATATTATGCAATGAACCCTTATTAAAGGGACAGTCTACACCAGACTTTTTATTGTTTAAAAAGATAGATAATCCCTTTATTACCCATTCCCCAGTTTTGCATATCCAACAGTTATATTAATATGTTTTACCTCTGTGATAATCTTGTTTCTTGGCCTCTGCAGGCTGCCCCCTTATCTCAGTGCTTTTGACAGACATGCATTGTAGCCAATCAGTGCAGACTCCTAAATAACTCCACAGGAGTTAGCAAAATGTTATCTATATGACACACATGAACTAGTACTGTCTAACTGTGAAAAGAGTTATAATGTTCAAATAAATAATTTGCACCTACTTGCAGTTTCAAATGATCCTTCTAATATATATATAAAATTTAGTTTTAAAATCTTCTAATGATGTAGGCTAAGACAGCCCACAAATATGGGCTATACAATCGTCCGTATATTCAACCAATAATATTCAGCTTTTATGAATCTAATTAAATGGATGGATATTTTGGAGTTTGTTTTGTTAATGACTGGTTCTGCTGTCTTATGATCAAAGAAAAAAAGCAAGTGCTGGACTTGTTCATTACAGTTTATTAAGCTGCTGTGTGCTGATTGGTGCAGTCTTGTTACTATGTTATTTTTTTCTCTGTATGTTTTCTTTGCTGCTGTTTGGATTCAGTAAAGATTTGATGCAAAATATTTGCCTCCTGTCTTTAATAAAATCAAGATTATTTATTCACCATAGGCTATAATAATCTGAATTAGTGCAGCAGGAACTCACTGCCCTGCAGGCTAAAGCCCCAAACAGACCAATATCCGTTACTTCAACTCTCAAAAACTTCTGCTGCCAAACCACAAATTAGCATGTTTAGACTTATTTTTAAATCTATTTGCTTCTACTGGCCATGATCTATATATTTTACAATAAAGGCTTTAACCCTTTATATCTCTGCATCCACTCTGGGGGGTTTTCTAAACAAATTTAAAAAAAAAAAAACACGTATGAGACAATAAAATCTGTTTACATAACAAATTGTAAAGATTTATGCAACTACTTTTCCTGTAGCTTAGATAATTGTTTTTATCTTTAAGAAATAAGGAAAAGTGCCTGTTTTTGAACACTTAGCAATTCACTAAACCAACTCAATTGACTATCCACCACCACTTGCTTGATTTAAGGGAGCCCCCTCTTTCCTCTTTTCCTCCATAATACATTTGCTGTATGGTGCATAGTGGTTCCAAAGTAGCCAATATCCTCTAAAGACAGCATACAACCCACGCACAATACGCCTCAATAAAAGAGGAGATAACCAAATTTCAAATAAGGGGTCTCATACACATCTAGGTAGCAGGTCATAACTATAGGATTTGCAATTACCTGTCTACTAGGTGACTTTTAGGGTGCCCTAGACTTTAAAAGGGACAATAACACCACCATGTAAGAACTAGAATATGGCAAAAGGCCCCTCTATTAAAAAAGTAAAGGTTCCTCACTGTTTTCACCTGTAATCACCTAATAAAACCATATGTATATGGAACAAATTCATGAGGGTTTGGGGTAGTCACTCTGTTTCTCCCCACAGTACATAAAAGGATGGGAGACCTCATGGTAAAAAGAGACGATCATCCTCTTTCAAATGAGTGAGCTTTTGTCCGAATAGCTACAAGGTGATTGTCATACCACTACCAGTCATTAATAACTCACAGCATTGGTACTATTTTGGGGATTCTGGCAATGGCCTCTCATTCATTCCATGGCAAAGTAATACAGATACATACAATGGATCTAATAAACCAAATTAATGCAAGAGGACTGTAGGATACTGCTTTGAAGGGCTTACAATAAACAGGTTGAAGTGCAGGAAGACATGAGTAGTTTGTCACATGGATTGTAGTTGCAGCAGTTAGGCAATGCAGTCCATTAACTAAAGTTAATTTGTAAAAGAGCCTGATTTGCTGAAAAAATAAAGGTGTGATTTGTGTGGGTATCTTTGCAAAAAAAAAAAAAAAACAACACTGAAATTTATGTTTCAATGCAATGAGTGTAAAAGGCTAAAAACAGCTTTAGCAAAGTGTGTGAAATTACTTAGTAGAAAAAAAGTATGAAAAATGCCCTCCTGGCTAGAAAAGCACAAATTTACAGGTTAATAATGGGGAAAGAGGGCATAATAAATTAGAAATGTTTTTTTAACGGGTAATAAAATATATTGGGCTAGATCACAAGTTGAGCGTAAAATATCCTCAAAAGCGATATTTGCACTCAACTTAATAATACAAACACACACAAATGTGCACTGGCATTATGGTTTTACAAGTGATGTGCAATGTAAACGGGACCTCGTGTTCACATTGCACGGAAGCATTGCGCTCATGAGAGCACGCTTCCATTGGCTCAAATGCTTAGGGCAGTTTTTTTAAATAAAAAAAATACTAATATTTATTTTACTAAAGCCTCTAGACACTTACATTTGGGGCAATTGGGGGACATTAAAAAAATTAACCAGAGGTCTGACCTCTGGTTCATTTTTTGAGCGTGAATTGCTACCGCAAGCTCACGGTAGCAATAACCAGCCAGTTGTAATGGCTAGTTATTTAACGCACACTCGTAAACGGGTTTGCAGGCCCGCAATAAAGTAGGGCTCCCCTGTTATTTAGCCCTTTATGGGGAATTTAAATTAAATTTCTCTTTAATTTAAAACAAACAAACAAAAAAACACCTTAAGATAATTAATTTAGAATAATAACCTAAAAATGTTGAACTTATTGAATAAAATATTTGAAATGCCCTTCTTGTGTGTCAGTGCTCAAGTGAAGTATGTGTAGTTTTCATATAAAAAATTGCAAAGAAAGTTGGAGTTTATGTCCTTTTATCTAGGGAGTTAAACTCAATCCTACAAAAGAGAGTTTTAGAAACTTGTTTCCTCTGCGGTTACATAGTTTATATAGCCTTAATATTTAATATTGTATTTCAGAGCCCTACTTCTCTCATCATGGAAAAATAACATCACAGTTTCCCAGCGGTATGTGACATTTAATTTACTAAATGATATTTCATGATCTTTTCTTATCTAGCTGGTGGTGCTAGTTGTCCTTGATATGAATTATTTGTCTTCCCTGATAATATCTTACCTCTATTGAAGCATCATGCAAATCATTTTGAAAAAAACAAAAATTACCTTAAAAAAACAACTTAGAAAAATATACTTTAGATCTTCCTTTTTTTTCAAGACTGCTTTTTCAAAACAGCTTTCACTCTCTTTTTTTATTCATTTAAAGTAGAACATTTGTTTTGTTAACGTGTCCTTCATTTGACTATATTTCTGTTTGTCAAGTCAGGAGTTAAATAAATACTACATTTGAAATATATCTGTGATCTATATGAAATAGCAGCATTGTTGAATTTATTACGTTTTACTTTTTTAACGTGAATTATAAACGGTTTGAATTCAAACTGAAACAGCTGTATTAGTTATGTACTTCCTACTAATGCTTAGTGGCTGATAGGAACTTCCTGATAATGCTTATTGGCTGATAGACTATTCATACTAATGCTTATTGGCTGATAGACTATTCATACTAATGCTTATTGGCTGATAGGCACTTCCTACTAATGCTTATTGGCTGATAGACACTTCCTACTAATGCTTATTGGCTGATAGACTATTCATACTAATGCTTATTGGCTGATAGGCACTTCCTACTAATGTTTCTTGGCTGATAGGCACTTACTATTAATATATATACACAAACATGAGACAATAAACGCATGAGCTTTAATATGATGTTTTGGGAGGCTTTAAAGCAAGCGGTCTTGGGGCCTTTTTGATGGTTTATTATAACTGCCTAGAGACTCCCCTTATTTGCATAACATAGATCTACATCCATACTGTTGGCAGCCCAAGAAGTCTCAGTTGTAGGCTGACCATATTGCCGCTTTAAAAAGGGACAAATATGAAAAATACATATATCAGGGCTGTTTAAAGAAATGGTTTGGAATAATGTTCCATTATAAGAACCCTGACTTATGTATTTTTCGTATGTATCCCTTTTTGAAGCGGCAATATGGTCAGCCTACTCAGTTGTCGACAGACAATCGAGGCTTGCTGTTCGTGGGCTTCCAGCATCTACTACATGAAGGCAAATTGCCAGATCTGTGTCACTGTCTGTATCGATCTCCATTCGTGCTGGCAGGAGCTGTGGATGGGAAGGTGTGAGTGTGGCCCAGCAGCAGAGGGGGGAGGGAGTGTAAGGGAACCTACGCTACAGAAAAATGTCAGATAAGTGGCTCACCTAATTGTATATGAAAGCCTGTATCCAATAAACTTATGGATATACTATGGGACCCAGCGTCTTTTTTTTCCTCGCTACAGAAAATTACTTTGAAGGGAGAAGGAGGAATAGGGGACTGCACCACAAAAAAAGGTTGGAATAGGGGGGCACCATGCATAACAATTGTAGGCGAACCATTACACTACAAAACATTTTTTTAAATACATTAAAAACAAAATGAAAAATGTTCTATAAATTAGGTAAACCAAAGATCGCCGCTGTTAGTAGTAGGATAGTTAGAGTGTGAAAGGGGGACAAGAGAGCTGTTTGGGAGGGATCAGGAAGGTGGGAGGCGTCAGGTAGGAGGGTAATACATACATTACTATACTATTTCCCATACCAGTCAGTGATGTGCAGTCACTAGAGGCAGGTGAGGCAGTGCTTCACCTCTCATATGGGCAAATATATATATATATATATATATATATATATATATATATATATATATATATATATATATATATTTTATGGGCTTTAAAAAATAAAATAAAAAAATTGCAATTTTTTTCCCCAGCATTTTTTTTCTTCACAGATACATGTTGTGCAATGGAGAGGCACAAGCAGGTCTGCCCACCATTACACAACATGCTGCGCCATCTACTGGATGACAGTGGTTAAGATCATTGGATGGCCCATTAACTGCTTATTTGAGGCAGTCCTATTTGGGCTGAACCAATCCAGTGAGAGGCATTAGTAAGTGGAACTTAGGGTTGGGGCTGGATGTTAAATCATATAAAACAAAACAAAAACGGAAAAAAACTACTTTAATTTATTTTGTTGCTGTGCTGTGAAGCTGCCAGCTTTTGCTAAAGTGAAAAAGAGAGTTCTGTACTTCCCCTCTAAGTGCAGTGGAATGTGCCACTGTCACTTCCTTAATACAGACAGAGGCAGAGCAGGAAGAAATTCAGTCAATAAGCAGTGTTTAAGACACATCTTTGAAGTAAGTTCTACAGCCTTAGATTTCACTGAAAGGGATTCTGTTAGTGAAAATTATAATTTAATGAATGTGGTTTAGTGTTTTTTTACTCTTTTACAGCAGGGTCGTTTTTGTATTTTGTTTCCTCAACCTTTACACCCACTAACTTAACAGCTTGCCTTCACTTTCTGAACTCTCTGTAGCTCTGCTGTTTTATTACTTAAAAATGCAGTGGTCTCTCTCCCTCCCCCCTTGTATGTGTGTCTCTCTCTCTATCTATCTATATATCTATATCTATCTATCCATCTCTCTCCTTATGTGTTGTTCTCCCCATGGTCTCTCTTCCTCCCCCTCTGACTCTCTCATCCCTTATGTGTCTCTCTAACCCTCTGTGTTTGATTGTGTCTCTCTCTCTTTCTCTAACCCTCTGTGTGTGATTGTGTCTCTCTCTCTCTCTCTCTCTCTCTCTCTAACCCTCTGTGTGTGTCTCTCTCTCTCTCTTTCTCTCTTTCTCTAACCCTCTGTGTCTCTCTCTTTCTCTCTCTCTCTAACCCTCTGTGTGTCTCTCTCTCTCTCTCTCTCTCTCTCTCTCTCTAACCCTCTGTGTGTGTCTCTTTCTCTCTCTCTCTCTCTCTCTCTCTCTCTCTCTCTCTCTCTCTCTCTTTCTCTCTAACCCTTTGTGTGTGTGTGTCTCTCTCTCTTTTTCTCTCTCTCTCTCTAACCCTCTGTCTCTCTCTCTCTCTCTCTCTCTAACCCTCTGTATGTCTTTCTTTCTCTCTCTCTTTCTCTCTCTCTAACCCTCTGCGTGTCTCTCTCTCTCTAACCCTCTGTGTGTGTCTTTCTCTTTCTCTCTCTTTCTCTCTCTAACCCTCTGTGTATGTGTTTCTGTCTACCATTTATTTATTTAATTAATGAATTGGTAGTGCCATCTGATGGTGTGGCTTTATTTAAAGGGGTGGGGTCAAGCGCCCCACCATCTTTAAATTTCACCAGCCGCCACTGGATCAAGACATTTTTATATTTACTGAATAATGAAATAATCTATAAGCATAATTTGCAGCATTAAAGTAAAAAGTATGTTTTAAACATATTTTAATGGGCATGGATTTCTAGATCTCATAATCAGAGCAAGCATTTTGTTATCTGGCAAGTGTTTCTGTTACAATCCTTTAGACTAAAATCAGATGTTTACTAAGTTGACCAGTTTTCCAAGACACCATTTAAAAGAACATGAAACCCATATGTTTTCTTTCATGATTTAGAAAGAACATGCAATTTAAATAACTTTCCAATTTACATCTAATATCTAATTGTCTTCATTCTTTTGATATCCTTTGTTGAAAATCATATCTAAATATGCTCAGTAGCTGCTGATTGGTGGCTGCACATAGATACCTCATGTGATTGGCTCACCCATATGCATTGCTATTTCTTCAACAAAGGATATCTAAAGAATGAAGGCGTATCCAAGCCACTGCCTCACCAGCCTCTGATGTCACTGCACGTCACTGACCAGTTAACAGGGATGTTAGAAGTGTGGTGAGCAGCTGCAATTAGCGGCCTTCTATATAAATAATTTCAGTGAGAAACCCAAACGGCTAGATTACGAGTCTTGCGTTAGGGATAAAAAGCAGCATTGAGAGGTCCCAACGCTGCTTTTTAACGCCCACTGGTATTACGAGTCTGGCAGGTACAGGCTCACCGCTCACTTTTCTTCCGCGATTCGAGCTTACCGCAAATCCCCTTACGTCAATTGCGTATCCTATCTTTTTAATGGGACTTGCCTAACGCCAGTATTACGAGTCTTGGAAGAAGTGAGCGGTAGACCCTCTCCTGTCCAGACTCCTACCGCATTTAAAAGTCAGTAGTTAAGAGTTGTATGGGCTAACGCCGTAACATAAAACTCTTAACTAAAGTGATAAAAAGTACACTAACACCCATAAACTACCTATTAACCCCTAAACCGAGGCCCCTCCCCATATCGGAAACACTTTTATAAAAATTTTAAACCCTAATCTGCCGACCGGACATCGCCCCCACTTTAATAAATATATTAACCCCTAAACCGCCGCACACTCCCGCCTCGCAAACAATAGTTTAATTGTATTAACCCCTAATCTGCTGTACCTAACATCACCGACACCTATCTACATTTATTAACCCCTAATCTGCCACCCCAACATCGCCGCTACTATATTAAAGGTATTAACCCCTAAACCTAAGTCTAAACCTAACCCTAACCCCCCTAACTTACATTGTAGCTAGCTTAGGGTTTATATTTATTTTACAGGCAACTTTGTATTTATTTTAACTAGGTAGAATAGTTATTAACTATTTAATAACTACCTAGTTAAAATAAATTCAAATTTACCAGTAAAATAAATCCTAACCTAAGTTACAATTACACCTAACACTACACTATCATTAAATAAATTACCTAAACTACCTACAATTAATTACAATTAAATAAAATAAACTAAAGTACGAAAAACAACAAACACTAAATTACAGAAAATAAAAAAATAATTACAATTTTTTTAAACTAATTACACCTACTCTAATCCCCCTAATAAAATAAAAAAGCCTCCCAAAATAATAAAATTCCCTACCCTATACTAAATTACAAATAGCCCTTAAAAGGGACTTTTGCGGGGCATTGCCCCAAAGTAATAAGCTCTTTTACCTGAAAAAAAGACAATACGGCCCCCCAATATTGCAACCCACCACCCACACACCCAACCCTACTCTAAAACCCACCCAATCCCCCCTTAAAAAACCTAACACTACCCCCTTGAAGATCACCCTACCTTGAGCTGTCTTCACCCAGCCGGGCACAAGTGGACCTCCAGAGGGGCAGAAGTCTTCATCCGATCTGGGCAGAAGAGGTCCTCCAAGCGGCAGAAGTCTTCATCCAGACGGCATCTTCTGTCTTCATCCATCCGGAGCGGAGCGGGTCCATCTTCAATCCAGCCGACGCGGAGCCATCCTCTTCAAACAAAGTCCAAGCGAAGAATGAAGGTTCCTTTAAATGACGTCATTCAAAATGGCGTCCCTTGAATTCCGATTGGCTGATAGGATTCTATCAGCCAATCGGAATTAAGGTAGGAAAAATCCTATTGGCTGATCCAATCAGCCAATAGGATTGAAGTTCAATTGGATCAGCCAATAGGATCGAGCTTGCATTCTATTGGCGGGGTCCGGGATCGGCAGGATAGGGGTTAATAACTTTATGTAAGTGGCGGCAGGGTCTGGGAGTGGCAGGATAGGGGTTAATAACTTTATGTAGGTGGCGGTGGGGTCCGGTAGCGGCCGGATAGGGGTTAATAACTTTATGTAGGTGGCGGCGGGGTCCGGGAGCGGCGGTTTAGGGGTTTATAAGTTTATTTAGTTGTGGGGGGCTCCGGGAGCTGTGGTTTAGGGGGTAAAACTGTATAGTATAGTGTGGGTGCTTAGTGACAGGGTAGCAAGAAAGCTGCGAATAAGCCAAAGAGCAGCGAGATCGATGACTGTTAGTTAACACCAGTCCACTGTTCATCACACCATACTTGGTGCGCAGCTTTTTGACAGCTTTCTTGATAAATTTGGCAAACGTATTCAGGTCAGCGGCGGCGATGTTAGGACGTCATTTAAAGGAAGCTTCATTCTTCGTTAGGACGTTGATGGAAGAGGATGCTCCGCGTCGGATGGATTGAAGATGGACCCGCTCCGCTCCAGATGGATGAAGATAGAAGATGCTGCCTGGATGAAGACTTATGCCGGTCTGGATGTCCTCTTCTGCCCGGATCTGATGAAGACTTCTGCCCCTCTGGAGGTCCACTTGTGCCCGGCTGGGTGAAGAGGGCACAAGGTAGAGTGATCTTCAGGATGGTTAGTGTTGGTTTTTTTTAAGAGAGGTTTGGGTGGGTTTTAGAGTAGGGTTGGGTGTGTGGGTGGTGGGTTTTAAAGTTGGGGGGGGTTGTATTTCTTTTTTTACAGGTAAAAGAGCTGATTACTTTGGGGCAATGCCCCGCAAAAGGCCCTTTTAAGGGCTATTTGTAATTTAGTATAGGGTAGGAAATTATATTATTTTGGGGGACTTTTTTATTTTATTATGGGGCTTAGATTAGGTGTAATTAGTTTAAAATTCTTGTAATTTTTTTATTCTCTGTAATTTAGTGTTTGTTTTTTTACTTTATTTTATTTTATTGTATTTAATTGTAGGTAATTGTAGTTAATTAATTTAATTTATTTAATTGTAGTGTTAGGTGTAATTGTAACTTAGGTTAGGATTTATTTTACAGGTACTTTTGTATTTATTTTAGGTAGGAAGTTATTAAATAGTTAATAACTATTTAATAACTATTGTACCTAGTTAAAATAAATACAAACTTGCCTGTAAAATAAAAATAAATCCTAAAATAGCTACAATGTAACTATTAGTTATATTGTAGCTATCTTAGGGTTTATTTTATAAGTAAGTATTTAGTTTTAAATAGGAATAATTTAGTTAATAATAGTAAATTTATTTAGATTAATTTAAATAATATTTAAGTTGGGGGGGGTGTTAGGGTTAGGGTTAGACTTAGGTTTAGGGGTTAATAAAATTAATATAGTGGCAGCAGTGTAGGGGGCAGATTAGGGGTTAATAAATATAATGTAGGTGGCGGCGGTGTAGGGTAGCAGATTAGGGGTTAATAAATATAATTTAGGTGGCGGCAGTGTAGGGCGGCAGTTTAGGGGTTAATAAGCATAATGTAGGTGGTGGTGGGCTCCGGGAACGGCGGTTTAGGGGTTAATAAGTTTATTAGAGTGGTGGTGGGCTCCGGGAGCGGCGGTTTAGGGGTTAATAAGTATAATGTAGGTGGCGGCGGTGTAGGGGGGGAAGATTAGGGGTGTTTAGACTTGGGGTACATGTTAGGGTGTTAGGTGTAGACATTTCCCATAGGAATCAATGGGATATTGGGCAGCAGCGAACATAAGCTTTCACTGCTGTCAGACTCCCATTGATTCCTATGGCATCCGCCGCCTCCAGGGCGGCGGATTGAAAACCAGGTACGCTGGGCCGGAAAAGTGCCGAGCGTACCTGGTAGGATCTTGATAACTTCCAAAAGTAGTCAGATAGTGCCGAACTTGCGTTCGGGACATCTAGAGTGACGTAACCATCGATCTGTGTCGGACTGAGTCCGGCGGATTGTATGTTACGTCACTAAATTCTACTTTTGCCGGTCTCTAGCCTTTGATAACTAAGACGAATCAGGCTCGCCACAAATACGCTGCGGAATTCCAGCGTATTTGCGGTTGACAGCTTGATAAATAGAGTCCTCTGTATCAACTTTGTATCAGCAGCTCACCGGATTCAATTGAATCTGAGTATTGCGGTCAGAAAAATGTCAAGACTCACTGTGTATTACAGCATGAATTAAAAAGCCTTTTTACCACCAACATCATGTGTTTCACCCCTAAGGCAGACTCACACTGGGGCTTTTTCAGGGCAGTAATCTGCTGGACTCACAACAGCCTTTTTAAACCTTAATTGGCCCAGCCTTCTTTGTGCAGTTTTACCTATTGCCCTTAAAGGTACATATCACAATAAATTTCACATGCTAAAAAGTATGTTTAAAGTCAGATAATCTATAAAACTTTTTACAAAAAAAGCCCCACACCTCCCCTGAATAGACATTTACAGTTGCAAAATCTATTACCTCTGATAAAATTACTTTATCTACAAAATATAGTATATTACTAAGACCCAGAATGACAGAAAACATGCATAATCTACTTTATCATTAAGGCTTAATGGAAGCCTTGTCTTCAGTACAAAAATCCACATCGCTTCCTTCTGAAGTAAAATTTTGTCAACATCACCCCCTTTATTGCTGGTATCTCCCTTATCAATGGCAATAAACTTTAAAGAACAAGGATCTCCTGCATGATACTTTTTAAAGTGTCTAGCAACATTGGTATCTCTTTTATAAAAAATATCATCCTTATGTTCCTGAATTCTATCTTTAAGAACATGTTTTGTTTTTCCTACATAGAACCGAGGGCAGCCACAGTGTAACAAATATACCACCCCCACAGAATCACAATTCAAAAAATACCTAATGTCATATTCTTTACTCCTATTATCATTTTTTTCGTTCTCTTGCTATCTTTATTTGAAAAATAAGGCATTTAAACTTTTTTTTTTGGTTGAGAACTCTGGACAGCAGTTTTTTTTTTATTGGTGGATGAATTTATCCACCAATCAGCAAAGACAACCCAGGTTGTTTACCAAAAATGGGCCGGCATCTAAACTTACATTCTTGCATTTTAAATAAAGATTGCAAGAGAATTAAGAACATTTTATAATAAGAGTAAATTAGAAAGTTGCTTAAAATTTCATGTTATATCTGAATCACGAAAGAAATTTTTTTGTGTTCAGTGTCCCTTTAAGCGCGGTGGACACCGCGGTTGAATTTACTGAAGTTTCTGCTTGGTTCTATGGTTATCTCTCCATGCCCATAATGACTACTTTCACCTTTTAAACGGACGGTTGTTTTCGTGTAATTTTTTATGCACATCATAATAATGCAGGCTTCTCTGTTTTGTACCACGATTATATAGTCAGCTCACATATAATTGTTACATTAGGTATGAGATTTTGTGTGCAACATGATGTATCCTAAATGTTTCATATCTTTGGTTTATGCATGAATGGGTTTGCGTATAACTTTTTATGGAAAGTGTAACAAAGAGACCCTTTTTGTAGTTTTATTGATTAATAAAATATAAACGGTATTCAAATTTAAAAGAGTGCTGAATTCCCTTTCTTTATTAATAAGGAATACTTAACCTCCTTATATTCTTCTTTAATATGGTTCTATCTATTTTATAGGATCTGCACCATTGCCTTTTAAAAAAGGTTAATAGTTAAACACTATTTACCAGGTTATTTAATCCTGGTATGGGATATAACTTTTTTTCCTCTCATTTATATATATATATATATATATATATATGCATATAGATATATAGGTATAAATATATATTTTACATTTATATCAGCAGAAATATATATTTAAAAGTAAAAAGAACATTTTTTTTCTATGTGACTAAAAATTTAACCAAATGTGCACAAAAAAAAACATGATATATATGAATAAAAAAGTGTTAATACCAAACATATAATGTATTATACAGACCAATGATTGGAAACAAAAAATGCTAGAGTCCTTAATGAGGAGTCTTTATTGGGAATTCAATCAGGATCTACCTCAAAGAGAAGAAGAAACAGATACATCCATAGCGGGATTCTGCTTTCAATATAATTCAGCACACTTTTACTTTGCAGAGTTTCTACTCATGTGATGCAGAGCTCTCATCACCTCTGGTTATAGTGCTCTATTCAAAAAACCTCTGGCAAAACTGGATACCAGGTATTACATTTTTTAAAATATAGACAGGTATATACTGTAAATCAGCAAGCACAAACAGCTATTGTACACCTGCAACGTGCTAAAGTCAACTCAACAATTTTAATCCACACAGTGTCCAAGCTGCTGCTGTCATGTAGTGCAGGCCCTTCTATGTGATTCACCTGCTGGTAACTCCAACGATTGTTTCACTATTTGATATAGCTATATCAAGGAGTCGATTTTTTTCTATGTGAAGAACATTAGAATATAAATTTGCCAAAAATAATGATATAGCTGCACCACCAACTGTATTAAAACATCATTATTTTATTGTGCCACTTAAAACAGACAACGTTTCGGACCCATGTCCTTATTCATGTCTAGACATGAATAGGGACATGGGTCCGAAACGTTGTCTGTTTTAAGTGGCACAATAAAATAATGATGTTTTAATACAGTTGGTGGTGCAGCTATATCATTATTTTTGGACTGACTTCTTGGGACCTTGGTGCAGGTCCAATAGTTGGCACACCTGCAAACAAGCTGATTTATACCCTTGGTGCTTGTGCAATTCTTTGCTTTCTACAGAATATAAATTTGCGTAGCACGCTTCGGGTTTCGTGCTGTAGGCCTAGGGCAGTGTCGGGTTAGCGCACTTGAAGAATTCCTTTTTCTTTTTTAATATATATTTCTACATATCTCATGACGTAATTGTAAAACATACAGTATATCTATATGAATATATACATGTATAGATATATAGAGATAAAAATAGGAATATTAATTTAATAATACAAAGAACCTTTCCCCTATATAAAGAACTGGTTATGGGTAATTGTTATGAGTGGACCCTAATATATGTACCTCTAGCTCCCCTCTGGAGTTTCCCTAGTAAACCTCAAAATTTAACGATAGTGTAAGTGATGAAGCGAGCGCCAAAAAGGCAGAGGTAGGTGAGTGAAAAACTTGAGGAATTCCTAGACTTCTAAATAACAATATGATATACAATTTAATACAATTCAATCTAAAACAATAAAATTCATGGATCCATGTTTTACAGAAATAAAATACAATAATAAAATTACAATAATAAAATCACATATAAAAGTTAATAAATACAAGCAGTATCTAAGTAAGAAGCAACTGTGTATACGTGGTAGATCTAATGGTAAATCCCCCAAAAATAGATGATATATAGAATGTAGTAAATGTGTATTCCAAAGAGAGTCCCAGTTCAATATGTTAAAAGTTCAATATGCTAAAAGTTATGTCCATTGTGTTCTTAGAGATAAAGTACAAATTGGTGATAGGTGGTGAAAAAATAAAAATAAAAATTGCTGATGAGTGGTGAAAAAATGGAAATAAAAAAGAAAAAGAAAAAAATGTGAAAAAAATCCTGAGTGTGGTTAGTCACAAGAAAATCATCATCAAAAATGTGAAATATGTGATGACATAAATAACATCATAAAAAATAAAAAAAGATGTAAAAAATGTTATCAAATTTGTGAAGGAAGTTGCAGGTGTTGAAAGAATGAAGTAGTGAACTTCTTATGTCTTCAAAATCAGTAAATATCGCCAATGGATATACAAACTCTCCTAAAATAACCTATTGGAGAAAAACAAAAACAATACTGCAGAATACATAAACCATTAAGTTCAAATAAAGGTAATTGGCTTACTTGTGGTTATGTCGACGTGTTTCGGCCTAATACTAGGCCTTTATCAAGACTGAATAACCAAGTAAGCTAATGAGATATAAATAGGGTAAATTATCCAATGATTACTGGCTGTTTGAGAGCCAAAGTTAAGTCTCGCCTCTTTCCTGTGAATTGCATTCTGGGTGTGGGCACACAATCTGGTGTACATACTCAAAATGGTCCTGGATCTGGCCCTTCCCCTTCTTGCATTGCTGCTGTCCTGGGGGTCTGTGTCAGGTCTTTCCTTCCCGCATCTCCTCTTTTCTTTCCTCCGTGTATCCTCCTCCCCCCCTCCCGTCACCCGATGGGATTGCCTTCCCGGAGTTATCAGGCCGCCCGGGAGCTCCGCTGAGAGCAGCCTTTATCTCCCCCGGGCATCATGTGGCCGCTGTTGCGGAGGCTGCTACGGGTCTCCAATCGATCCATCTTCGCCTTCCTGTTCTTCTTCTCATTGTCATCGTCTTGCCTGTACTTCATCTATGTGGCCCCCGGAATAGCAAATACCTACCTCTTCATGGTACAAGCTCAAGGCATAATGCTCAGAGACAATGTTAGAACAATCGGGCATATGATAAGACAGTACACCAGTAAAAACACTACACTCAATGGAACAGATTATCCTGACGGTACCAATGCAACTGACCTTACTGCTCAGGCCCCAGTATTTCTACCATATTCTCCTCACCTTCCATGTCCAGAAAAGCTGCCTTTTATGCGTGGACATGTAAGTGTCAATATGAGTGAAATTACTTTGGATTATGTAAGTGAGCTATTTTCAAAGAATATGAATATTAGACCAGGTGGCCATTGGAGACCAGTGGATTGCACTCCAAGATGGAAGGTGGCCATTCTTATTCCATTTCGCAACCGACATGAACACCTCCCTATTTTCTTCAGACATCTTATACCAATTCTGCAAAAACAGCGTTTGGAATTTGCCTTCTATGTCATTGAGCAGCCTTCCCTCCAATGAATTCTTTGGCGGTGTTAGTGGCTTGACCGTGCACCAGTTTAGAAAGATAAATGGATTTCCCAATGCCTTCTGGGGATGGGGAGGTGAAGACGATGATCTGTGGAACAGGGTCCATTTAGCTGGTTTCAACGTGTCTAGACCAGAAGGGGATATAGGAAAATACAAGTCAATTCCTCATCATCATAGAGGAGAAGTCCAATTTCTTGGCCGATACAAATTATTGCGGTATTCCAAAGAACGTCAGTACCTTGATGGGCTAAATAATTTAATATATGCTCCAAACATTGTGATTGATAAACTGTTCAAAAATATAACTGTAAATCTTGTACCAGAGCTGGCTCCTGTAAAAGACTACTAATGGATGTACACTGTCATGAACTATGCCTATCTGTGGGTTATCTCACAAGTACTTCCCCAAGTTGAATTTTGGTAGCTCAAGTACTATTATTCCTAATGAATGTGTGACCATGCATTCTGAAGCCAGCAGCTGCTATATTGATGTTTACAGCAGAAGACTTCTCGTAATGCAAGCCTTGTCTCACTCACCAAATGCTACGTTTTTATTCAGATTCACTGTATATAAATGGGAACCGATTTTGAAAAAAAACGAAGACTTTTTTGTTTTGCACCGATCAACTGTAATTTGGTTAAAATAATTGCTTTATATTTCTGTTTTAAAATGTGATTGCATTGAATTGGATTTATATACCAGTTTGTATGTAAATATGTTTGTGTGTGTGTATATATATATATATATACATAAATGTTGCAGATATTTGGATACACACACAATACGTTTCTATGTTGTAAACTTCTTTTTTTCTTTATAGTTTCTTTCCATTTTTCCCCCTATCCACCACTTTGTTTAGCATGTATCGGTTGCATTAATGTATTTTGCTTTGTTTTAGGATAATACACATTTGTTGATAATTGCATGGTAAAGAGTGTAAATATTAGAATTTTAAAACCTATTTAAGCTTTACATATAATGAAGGAATACTTTGTAAGTAATGGCCAGCTATGACTGTAAACTGTTAAATTGGTTTGTGAGCTTCAGGCCTTTTATAGATATGTCTTGGGGTTTATCCTCAGAACTTGGATCTGCAATATGACTATCCCATGCAAATTTCTTCTTGTGTGCACAGAAAAGGCTAATGCTATGAACAGTTGTTTCCAAGATTTGTAATGGCGTAATTTATTCTTTGGCATAATAATCATTCAGTATGTCTTAAATACATATAATTTATATACAAGTTGTCAACAAAATAATGTGCCAACTGTTTCAAACGTCAGGGAGCTTATGCCAAGAATTATTTTTTATATATATATTTTAGGTTGCTAATTTATTTTCATGATTTCTTGTTTTATCTGTATATTTTGGTAGAGCATACTTTTAGTTAAAATGTGAATGAACCAACATGTTTTCTTCCATCGAAGACTGACATATTGGTGATGTTTTCCTAAAAGTATACAATATAATTAATGTTGCTTGCATTTTAAGTGCTTTATTCTCCATTTTTGGAGGTGAATACATTTGGTATTTTATTTTTTTATTGTTGACTTTAATTTTCAAAGTTGAAAGAAATGTCTTTTACCATTTTTGTGTGTGAGGTGAACTTTAATTACTTTATACTGAAGAATGCAAAACAAAAATGCCTTTTAGATTGGAACATTTAATATATCTTGTGTTAGGAAGTTTATATAATCTGCATACATTGCTAAATGTGGAGCACAAATATGTTACTTTTTTTTTTATTTATTAATAAAACTGCTCTGTGATATCGAATAAGGATATTATGTATTGAGCTTTATTCTTACATTCACCTACTGCACTCCTAGAAAGTTTAAATGTGTTGTCACCTTTCAAAAGTAGGGTGAAAACACGGCCCTGGTAGAAACCTATACGGTCTCAAATTTAAAGAACTGAAATAATCTAAAAAAATCTTTCAGGCACGATAATATTGCCTTACAAAAATATGGCGCAAGCCATGCACTTATTTATTGGCATTTAGTAATCAAACAGAAAATGCAAACTAAATGGTAAATCTTTTTTTGTTATTTAACATTTATAAATCATATAGTAAATGTATCTCTGCCAGATAAAATCACATTTGCATTATACTAGTACTTTAAACTGTTTGTTAACACAATATTACATGCATTGTTATGAAAAAAAGTGGTCACATTATTGTTAGTCCTAAATAAGCATCTTTAAAGTTAAATTATTAATGGGACAGTAGAGTGTTAATGAAACAAATTGACTGGATAAAGCATGAAATAAATAAACACCAGTTTCCAAATTACTTCTTAGTCAAATTTGCTTAGTTCTCTTATTAAAGAGTAATCCTACGTGAGCTCAGGAGCGTGCATGTGTCAAGTCATCTAGCAGTAGTGTTTTCAACATTGTTAATAGCAATGCTATTCAATATACATAGTTACAAACACTGCTGCCATAGACTGTTATAGATGTGCATGCTCCTAAGCTACTACCAGCCTACCTAGGTTTAATCTTCAACAAAGAATACTAAGTGAACAAAGCATATTTGATATTAAAAGTATATTGGAAAGTTGTTAAAAATGTCATGCTCTGTCTGAAACATGAAAGTTTAATTTTTACTTTACTGTTCCTTTAACTAATAAAGTTAAACCTAGTAGATGATATCACATCCTTATTTTGATCCTCTACACCCAGTTTTGCTGTAGTTTACAATTTTTATTTTTTGTTAGAGAATGTAGGTCATCTTTTTTTCTTGCTCTTTTAAATTGTTTAAACAATTTAGCCTTTATCATGGCATTATACTGTGGTTATTTTTTTAACTTTTTTTGCACTTTTTAATAACCTACTGAAGCTTGTATGTTGCATATTGAACACTCCATGCATTTTGGTACAACACTTATCCAAATATGCAGACTAATGGTTTTGGTATCTTGGAAGAGAATGTTGCTCTTCTATACTAGCAATAATGTCTGTGAACAAGGGTCCATACATGATCTCATTTGTAGAAGAATATGAATGAAATATACAGTAGGGTTACCATTTGTTTGCATTGCATGTTTTAATTATGGTTACATTGTTTTGCTATTCTTCCAGTGTAATTGAGTATGATTAAACATTGTCAAAAAAAAAAACAAAAAAAATGGTCCTGGATCTATCTTAAATCCAAATCTGTCTATTTCTCTAGGTCTGAGCTTAAGAGTAACTTTTCACCTTATTACTAGGTGCCATTCACTATTCGGATACTTTAGACTGTTTTAGATTTTTAGTCCTACTTCCTGAATGCCATTTCCATTTTTTTTTGGTGTTTAGCGTAACTTCTGGAATATAATTTCTGGTTCCGGATGTATGTCATCATTTCCGGAATAAACACTTCCGGTTTCGAATTGACCGGATGCTCTTTGTGGGAAACAAAACTAAAATTTTGTCATGGATTTCATCTACCATTTAAATTTAAAGTTAAAAAATGTAAAAACTTGATTTGGTTACATAATGGAATTGATACCTCAATCATTAAAACAGTAGTTTACAGAGTGGATAATAGTTGCATATGTTCTACAAATCTTATCAATACGAACAGCAATTGTAACTTCATAAAAACAGATTGGTAAGCTAGAAAACGAATTGATAAGCTAAAAAATAATGATATAGACTCAAAACATGATAAATAAATTATAAGCGTTAATGGGCTAAAAGAGCAGACTATTAGACAGTACTTGCTAAACTCACATGTTTATAGGGCATTTGCTCCCACATAGTGGTATGACTTTAAATGGAATAGAGAAATAAATATTTTATATAGTGGATGTTAAGGTGTAAAATACAGTCAGATGTCCAATGTTATAGTTGATCTACATATAGAGACATATCAGCCCCTGTTCTATATCACTTTGGGGAAAATCTCAAATAGTGCCAGTGAGTGAATTACATAACATCTATCTTTCAATAATCCTGTTAATGTGAATTGCAAATGGTAATGGTCTAATATTGCAACACTGAGGCTAAATGTGTTAGTCTAGTGCATTGAACTAAAATTGGGAAGTGTGTTTCTTAAGTTAATAGTCTCTGAAGTTATATGCCTTTTAATAGGTGAATTAGAAACGTGTCCCACTTATGATTCCCAATGTTTGTATCCGGTTTGTTTTACAATGTGCGTGATATTAGTGCATATTCAAGTGGAAAAGATCTAATAAATCTTCTTTATTGTTTAATCCTTTTGGATATAGACAATCTAATGCGAAAATCCATTTGGACTCGTTCAATAGCAGTTTATGTTCGTAATTGCCACCTCTCCAATTCTTACTCACTTTTTGTATCCCACAATAGTTAAAGTCTTTAAGGTTTCCACCATGTTTTGTGGTGAAATGTCTATGTTCTTTTTTCTATGCAAAGTATATGCTCTCTAATTCTGTCCCTTAATAATCTAGTAGTCTGTCCTACATACTGTAAATTGCATGAGCATTGGATTAAGTATATGACGCCCTTATCACAACACCTAATCAGATTTATGATCATATATTTCTCTTTATTGTGTTGTGAGGAAAAGGTGTTGGTTTTCCAACCATTTTTACATGCCTTACAGCTTGGACAGGGGTAAAATCTTCTTCGTTTAGGGATACTTGGAGCTGGCATATTTTTCAGATTATTCGTTTTTTTTGTATATAAATTGTCGGTGCGGGGTCAATTTTTCTCCAATTATGTTGTCATCTTTTAGTAATGACCAATGTTTTTTAAATATTTTCTCCATTATGTGTTTATTGGCACAGTATTCTGTAATCATTGGGACATTGATGGTGTCATCTTCAGATTGTTTTACTTTTGTGTTCTTATATTTTATAAGGTATTTGCGGTCAACAGTCCTGACTTCCTCAATCTTCCCATCCAATATTGCCTCTCTGTATCCTCTTTCTAGGAATCTCTGTTTCAAAACACTGACTTGCTCCTCTTACTTCTTGGGGTTGGAGCAATTCTTTTTCACCCTTAATAATTGGCCCTTTGGAATATTTTCTTTACAGGTGGCATGATGACAACTTAAACTATGGATATAATTATTACAATCGACCTCCTTAAAGAAGGTCGATGTTTCTATTAGCCCATCTACAATCTCTATTTTCAAATCTAGAAATTGGATTGTCTTTTTGCTGTATTCATAAGTGAATCTTAGATTCATCCTGTTCATGTTCATTACGGCAATGGTATGTTGCAGATCTTCAAGTGTACCTATCCAAATAAGAAAGATATCGTCAATATATCTTACATATAGGACCAGGTCCGCGCTAGCTGGGCAGGAGTCCCAAAATATTTGCTCCACTTGCCCATATAAAGATTAGCATAGCTCGGTGCAAACCTGGTCCCCTGGTATATATATACACACAGTTACACAAACACACACACACACCTTTACACACATGCATAAATACACACATACACTTACATACACACATTATACAATATACATACATACACACACATACAGTACATAAACACAAATACATACACATAAATACACATAGTTAAACACACACACACCGACACATACATACACAAATACACATACACACAAATTAAACATACACAGACATATACATTATGCAAATTATACATACACACACCTTATACATACATACATACACACTTACACATTATACAAATTATACATACACACACACACACACACACATAAATACACATACATACACACAAATTATACATACATACACACACATACACATTATACAAATTATACATACACACACATACATACACATTATACATACATACAAATTATACATACACACACATTATACATACACACATACACATTATTCCATTTACAACCAACTTATTCACACAGTCCCCAGTATTTATTCCAATCACTGCAAAGTCAATACATCTTTTGTGAGTTCACACAAACTGGTTGTAAGTTATCTCATCTTGGTCCCACCTGAACTAATTATAGAGCCTGCCCTGTGACACACACACACACACACACACACAAGCACCTGCACTAAACAAGCAGTTGGAGTAGAATGTTGCAGGGTCCCAGCTCTGAAACATGCAAGCTGCTTTCCTGCTTGGTCTGTGTTCATATGAACATGTCAGTAATTTTTTTGTAACAAATTGTCCATTTACTACAAATGAAGCAAAATAGGTAAAGCAGTTCCACAGTGCATCACACCCACACAAAACTGCATTCATTTTAAGATGTTATCCATCTAATGTACTTAGGTGATATTTAAGTAGTAATCAAGTATTACTATACAATTTAGGAGTAATAAGATAAATAACAGTATCCCTTCTATATTGAAAATATGTGAGAATGAAACTTTATATGTATAATGCACTTTTTAAAATCACTTGTGAGCAACTGTATATTATTAGAATATGGCGACAGTAAGTCATTTTTTAAATAAATAATCTCAATATAAACAGTACAAAAACATTGAGACGGGGGTAAACACTTTCCCACATAACAATGTATTTGTTAAACAGGTGAGGAACTATCTATAATCCCATGAGGTAAACAAAACAAGGAAATGAAAACCGAGTCTTCACCAAAGTCTCCTCAGTGTTGTCCCGGCAGGGCACACAAAGGCAGCTCGGTGCAACGAGTATGTGAGCTGTTAGCTTTAGCTATGTCCACTCCTGTTGTGTGACTTACCCCGGCCCCAGATCTTCGTTTTCTGTTGTAGCCTGCTGATCCTGCTCTGCTCGGCTCCTTCCCGTGCTCTCTAGCTCTTTTCCTGACCTGCACGCCAGGTGGCTCCTCCCTCTTCCTTTCCAGTCTCCGGTCATGTTCCTGTTGTGTAGGAAGGAACGTGACCGGCTGGCTGGAACTGAAGGAGGCTACTAGGCTAGCAGTGTGGGGGTTCTTCTGCTCCTCAAACTGAGCACAGGGAGGCACGCTGTATTATTTATTACAAATCGGTCACTCAGTCATTCACGCTCAAAATAAAAAAACACCGGCCATTCACAGATTTCACACAAGCGCCGGAGCTGGCGTGGGGGCAGACAGGGGGGCAAAGGTTTTTCTATGGGGGAAATTGCCCCCCTGTAGCGACACCACTGTCTGTTACATTCTTCCTCATAGTTATTCATCACCACTATACCGCCTCCTTTATCGGCTGGTTTTATGGTCAGGTTGTGGTTACTTTCCAGTTTTTTAATAGTATCGAATTGGGACTTTGATAGATTGTATTTGACATTCTTGAGTTTATTTCGGCTCAGCTTTCTGATATCATGACACACATTTGTCTCAAAAGCTTCGATTGCACAGCCTTTACTACCAACTGGGTAAAAAGTGGACCTCGGTCTTAAGTCGGTGTGTAGAAATTCATTATCCATAGGTGGTTTAGGGGGTATGTAGTTCCGTTCAATTGGTGATCTTAGAAAATATCGTTTTAATGTTAGTTTTCTGACAAACTCTTTCGTACTGATAAATGCCTGGAATTTGTCCAAACATTTAGTAGGTGCAAAGCTCAAACCATACGTTAGTACAGATTCTTCTTTTGTTGATAATTCTATTGAGCTTAGGTTATATATACCATTCACTCCTTTGTTAGTGTTTCCTGGGTCCAAGTTTGATGTCTGTGGGACTGGATCTTGAGTGGCATCTTCAATATGTGGCTTATGTTTTTTTTTAATTTTGAACCTCCTCTTTTTCCTCTATGGGTCTTCTTTTTTGTTGAGTGGTACTTTCCTGGTCTTCTAAATCTGTGTTTTTCCTTTTCTTTGTTGTTCTCTCCTTCTCCTTTTCTCTGGGAAGCAGGGGATTTACCCCTAAAAAAACTGAGTCAGAAGTAGAGGCTAAAGTGAGATCTTGTTATATAATGGAGATGGCCTTCTTGGGTTTTTCTGTAATGCTAAGTCAGGGTAATGTTGTATACTTTCATTTGAATCTTGGTGATCATTTTCATATCGGATATTGTTGAACCTGTTGGAATCATTATGATATCTCTCCAACTGGATCTTTGGTATGGGTTCGCATAATAGTTGTCTCGACGATAATGATTCCTATGGTCAAAATTTCTTCTCTCATATCCTGATGTATCATCTCTGTGGTCGGCTAAAAAAATCTTCCTTTCTTGTATATTTATTGATGTAAATCTTGGCTTATCAAAATTTCTTTGAGCGTTGTTATAATTGGAGTAGTATGGCCTGTTATGGTTTTAATATGGTCTACTACCATTATAAGGATAATATGATCGGTTCTCATAATTTGATTGATTGTCATAATTAGGGTGATGTCCCTCATTGTACATCCTTTGATTGTTTTGTCTGTAGCCATATCTATTATGGTATCATGGAGCTCTGTCATGGGTGTTAGCCCAGTCTCCGTTATGGTATTGGACATTGGCTCTAGATGGAGCTTGGTTACTTGAATTTCACCTTTGAGATAGTTGATTATTACGGTCTCTATAATGATTTGTATATGTATTAGTAAGATAGTTAGATTGCCTCTTATTCTATCGTACTTCTTTCCATTCCTTTGGTTCCTCTGTGTTCGTAATCTTATTTTCAAAATGTGAGGTGTGGCTGACTGGTCCCTCTGAATTATTGTTAATCAGTTGTGTTTCTAGCTGATTTTCTTGGGAGTCAATGTTCTTACTATTCTCCAATTTTCTATTTAGTTTCTTCGTCTTTTTTAGTATAATGTCTTCCCTGATTTTGGTGACCCTTTTGACCATATTCTCTTTTCTTTCTGTTATCTCTTTTGCTCTGCCTCTGTGACCTCAATATTGTTTAGCATGATTTTGTCGTCTCTTATTTCTAAATCTATCTGTTTCATAAGTGAGGTTCTATACTCTATAATGAGTTTTATGAGATTTCTGGATGTTTCTAAGAGTATATTCATCCATTTATCTATAAACCGTGAGTCAGTTGATTGAAAGGCACAATCTTTGTTAATACTAAGTCTCTTGGGAATAAGATCCAATTCCAAACATTTGTTTAGAAAGGAAATTTCTGCCTTATATTTTACTTCTGAAATCAGTAACTTCTTGAGATTTCTAAATAAGTAATGTGATAATGTGAGTAGATCCTCCATATTTACTTCAATAATGGAGTAGGAGTTTAAGTGAACATATATATATATATATATATATATATATATTTCCTCACGTGAAGATAATAATATAATCTCAATATGTACTGCTGCTGGGTCAACAATCTAGGTAAGGACTGGTTATGGAAATTGTTATGAGTGGACCCTGCGCTAATATATGTACCTCTAGCTCCCCTTGGGAGGTTCCCTAGTAAACCTCAAATTTTAACGATAGTGTAAGTGATGAAGTGAGCGCCAAAAAGGCGATTGTAATAATTATATCCACAGTTTAAGTTGTCATCATGCCACCTGGAAAGACAATATTCCAAAGGGCCAATTATTAAGGGTGCAAAAAGAATTGCTCCAACCCCAAGAAGTGGGAGGAGCAAGCCAGTATTTTGAAACAGAGATTCCTAGAAAGAGGATACAGAGAGGCAATATTGGATGGGAAGATTGAGGAAGTCAGGACTGTTGACCACAAAGACTTAATAAAATATAAGAACACAAAGGTGAAACAGTCAGAAGATGACACCATCAATGTCCCAATGATTACAGAATACTGTGCCAATAAACGCATAATGGAGAAAATATTTAAAAAACATTGGTCTTTATTAAAAGATGTCGACAAAATTTTAAGAAAAATTGACCCCTCATCCACAATTTATATACAGAAAAACAAATAATCTGAAAAACATGCTAGCTGCAAGTATCCGTAAACAAAGAAGACAGAGTATGGTAAATCATCTTAATAAAACAATTAAAGGATTTTACCCCTGTCCAAGCTATAAGGCATGTAAAAATTGTTGGAAAACCAACATTTTTTCCTCACAACACAATAAAGAGAAATATATGATCATAAATCTGATTAGGTGTTGTGATAAGGGCGTCATATACTTAATCCAATGCTCATGCAATTTACAGTACGTAGGACAGACTACTAGATTATTAAGGGACAGAATTAGAGAGCATATACTTTATATAGTGGAGTGTCTATGTTCTTTTTTTCTATGCAGATATTTCACTACAAAACATGGTGGAAACCTTAAAGACTTTAAATATTGTGGGAAACAAAAAGTGAGTAAGAATTGGAGAGGAGGCAATTACGAACATAAACTGCTATTGAACGAGTCCAAATGGATTTTCGCATTAGATTGCCTATATCCAAAAGGATTAAACAATAAAGAAGATTTATTACATCTTTTCCACTTGAATAGGCACTAATATCACGCACATTGTAAAACAAACCGGATACAAACATTGGGAATCATAAGTGGGACAAGTTTCTAATTCACCTATTAAAGGCATATAACTTCAGAGACTATTAACTTAAGAAACACACTTCCCAATTTTAGTTCAATGCACTATACTAACACATTTAGCCTCAGTGTTGCAATATTAGACCATTACCATTTGCAATTCACATTAAAAGGATTATTGAAAGATAGATGTTATGTAATTCACTCACTGGCACTATTTGAGATTTTCCCCAAAGTGATATAGAACAAGGGCTGATATGTCTCTATATGTAGATCAACTATAACATTGGACATCTGACTGTATTTTACACCTTAACATCCACTATATAACATATTTATTTCTCGATTCCATTTAAAGTCATAACACTATATGGGAGCAAATGCCCTATAAACATGTGAGTTTAGCAAGTACTGTCTAATAGTCTGCTATTTTAGCCAATTAACGTTTATAATTTATTTATCATGTTTTGAGTCTATATAATTATTTTTTAGCTTATCAATTCGTTTTCTAGCATACCAATCTGTTTTTATGAAGTTACAATTGCTGTTTGTATTGATAAGATTTGTAGAACATATGCGACTATTATCCACTCTGTAAACTACTGTTTTAATGATTGAGGTATCAATTCCATTATGTAACCAAATCAAGTTTTTACATTTTTGAACTTTAAATTTAAATGGTAGATGAAATCCATAACAAAATTTTAGTTTTGTTTCCCACAAAGAGCATCCGGTCAATTCGAAACCGGAAGTGTTTATTCCGGAAATGACGACATACATCCGGAACCGGAAATTATATTCCGGAAGTTACGCTAAACACCAAAAAAATGGAAATGGCATTCTGGAAGTAGGACTAAAAATCAAAAATCGGAAGAACAGTCTAAAGTATCCGAAATGTGAATGGCACCTAGAAATAAGGTGAAAAGTTACTCTTAAGCTCAAATCTAGAGAAATAGACAGATTTGGATTTAAGATAGATCCAGGACCATTTTGAGTATGTACCCCAGATTGCGTGCCCACACCCAGAATGCAATTCACAGGAAAGGGGCGGGGCTTAACTTTGGCGCTCAAACAGCCAGTAATCATTGGATAATTTACCCTATATATATCTCATTAGCTTACTTGGTTATTCAGTCTTGATAAAGGCCTAGTATTAGGCCGAAACACGTCGACATAACCACAAGTAAGCCAATTACCTTTATTTGAACTTAATGGTTTATGTATTCTGCAGTATTGTTTTTGTTTTTCTCCAATAGGTTATTTTAGGAGAGTTTGTATATCCATTGGCGGTATTTACTGATTTTGAAGACATAAGAAGTTCACTACTTCATTCTTTCAACACCTGCAACTTCCTTCACAAATTTGATAACATTTTTTACATCTTTTTTTTATTTTTTATGATGTTATTTATGTAATCACATTTTTCACATTTTTGATGATGATTTTCTTGTGACTAACCACACTCAGGATTTTTTTCACAATTTTTTCTTTTTATTTTTTATTTCCATTTTTTCACCACTCATCAGCAATTTTTATTTTTATTTTTTCACCACCTATCACCAATTTGTCCTTTATCTCTAAGAACACAAAGGACATAACTTTTAACATATTGAACTGGGACTATTTTCGAACTGGGAATACACATTTACTACCTTCTATATATCATCTATTTTTGGGGGATTTACCATTAGATCTACCACGTATACACAGTTGCTTCTTACTTAGATACTGCTTGTATTTATTAACTTTTATATGTGATTTTATTATTGTAATTTTATTATTGTATTTTATTTCTGTAAAACATGGATCCATGAATTTTATTGTATTAGATTGAATTGTATTAAATTGTATGTCATATTGTTATTTAGAAGTCTAGGAATTCCTCAAGTTTTTCACTCACCTACCTCAGCCTTTTTGGCGCTCGCTTTATCACCCTATATAAAGAACATTGGATGTAAAATATTTACAGTAAATCATGTTATTAGACATAATAATTGAATAAAATGATTTTTCATGTTTCAAGGTATTTGAGTGTAAAGGGCTCCAAAGTGTGTGTGTGTGTATATATTTATATATACACTTTTTAACATAAAATATATTATTTTAATATAGAGAAATATGTTTGACTGGAAAGGGCACTAGTGTATATATAGATATGTCTAACGTTGTGGGTATATATGTATATATATATATATATATATACAGGTAGCCCTCAGTTTACACCAGGGTTAGGATCCAGAAGGAATGGTTGTAAATCGAAACCGTTGTAAATTGAAACCCAGTTTATAATGTAAGTCAATGGGAAGTGAGGGAGATAGGTTCCAGGCCCCTCTCCAAATTGTCATAAGTAACATTTAATACATTATTTTTAAAACTTTAAAATGAAGACTTTAAATGCTAAACAGCATTATAAATCTAATAAAATAATCACACAACACAGAATATATAATTAAACTAAGTTAAATGAACAAAAACATTTCCTAAACAGCATTATAAACCTAATAAAATAATCACACAACACAGACTTCACTTGTATTTTTCTGCAAACAGTTCTTTCTATGCATTCCAATCTGGACTGATTTATAGACAGGAAGATCTTGTTCCTTTGAAATCTGCTCGATAGTTCAGAACTGGTTAAACTGATTTAATTTAATCTTACTTGGCTTTGCTGCAACACAAGCGGACAGCTCAACCTACTGGCTATTTTAATAAATGCACTGCTTCTCAATGCTTTTCAATAGCAGTCACATGACTGGAAAAAAAGGTTGTTATTCTGAAACGGTGTAAATTGAGCCGTTGTAAAACGAGGGCCACCTTGTGTTTGTATGTATGTGTATATATATATATATATATATATATATATATATATATATATATATATATATATATTGTATGTATGTGTGTGTGTGTGTATAAAAGTTTATGCATGTGTTTTTATATGTGTAAATAGTGAATGCCTATGTATATCTTCCCTAGAGCCTAACTATATCAAAGCCCCAGAAGTTAGTGCCAGTGTGCTCTTACAAATGCACAAAAGCCAGGGTTCCACCATACTCCAAAATCTGGCTAAACATGGACACTGTCAAATCAAATGTAAGATGCCTTGTCAGGGAAGCTGCACAGTTTAGGTGTTATATATGCATGTAACCGTTTAGTATGAGATTCACAGAGTTTTGCACAGTCAGTTTTGCAAAATATGTTATATTTGAGCATCGGATACATGTGAGCCTAAGAACCTAGATCACGCAAGGCTTATCCTTTGTAAAGTGAGTTAATTTTCTCTAGAAGTATATAAATAGATGATATGGTGTTTATACCACATCTAAAAAGTGCTATCATTCTAGAGATATCATCAGTAACTAGTCTCAGCAGTAGCAATTTTACTAATGAAGTAATATTGTGTGTTGCCCTGTAAATATGTAAAATGGTTAGTGACCAGTAAGGAATACTGCTCCTGCAAGATCCTAAACCTGGGTACCAGATGCCCATCCCTGGCCAAAATTTGCTGAACAGAATGAAACCATGCGGTTGCCATAAAATAGGACTAGTGGTCTAACCCATTAAAATCCTGGGCTCCCCTGTAAACAATTATCCCTTTTTATAATTATTTTACCTAGTGAATAAGGCTCTTAGTCCATCCTAGATGCATAATTGTTAGCAAATTAGTTTTCTATGCAAAGTATCTACCTGACAGAACTAAGTGCCCATAGCAACCAGTCTTTAGATAGGCATGTGTAGAAAGTCTACAATATTATTTTATTTGATTATCTACTTATCTATCGATCTATCCTTAAAATTATTATACAGAGCAGGATGTATAGGATTACTTTTGCATACTACTGAGTTACCATTAGACATTTTGCACCAGGTCTGCTACTGGTATCTATAGCACAGATTTGTCTGTGATCACTGATGAAGCCATGCACTTAGAACCTATTTTAATTCTTCTTTTTACAGATTGACTTTGAAATTCTATTTTTTAAATTGTTTTTATTAGCATTAAAAATACCTTAGGCTTTCTACGGTAAATAATATATCTTTAGGCAGCCATATACACCAACTAGGCTAATTAATAATCTTGCACATCTGTCCAAAACTATAGACCTCAAATATGCTGATCTTGCATTTCTAATTTGATTTTATTATACCATCCAAAATTAAAGACAAAATGAACATAATTAACATAATTTCGAGATTCAATATAAAAAAAGTTTATCTGGCAATGAAATCATATCTATACTATAATCACGTTTGTAACGCGCCCATTGGTGTCGCCAGTTGCGCACACATCCTGCCATTTTCGGAAACCACCTGGATGCAGCGTAGGCAAATCTGAAGCCTTAAAAAACAAACCAAAAAAAAACATGCAACCGCCCACACGAAATAAAAAACACGGAACCGCCCACACGAAGTATAACAAAAAAAAAAACTAACCTCCTGCACGAGGTATTAACAAACACCGAAATCGCCAACCCCCACATTGCAAAATAATAAAGTAATTAACCCCTAATCGGGAAATAACATAATTAAAATATTATCCCCTTAACCGCCAACCCCCCACATCACAATAATCCTAATTAAAATATTAACCCCTTAACCGCCAACCCCCCACATCGCAATAAAACGAAATAACCTATTAACTCCTAAACCGCCAACCCCCCAACACGCAAATAGCTAATTCAATTTCTAAGCCCCCTAACCTAAAACCCCCTAAATTACCCCAAGTACACTACAGTGCATAGGCTCCGCCCAACAACATGCTTCATTACCAAAACATATGTATTTTGAGTAAAGAAATAAAGAACGAGTGTTGATTTTTATATAGGGCTTCTAGCAAGAATTTGGCATAAGGGATTAATCAATACAGAGATGCTTGCAGTCAGGAGGTTGTTTTTGAGCACCTAGACATGCAAGTTATGTCATAGGGAAATCCTATACCCCATCATAGAGAATATATTTTGAATGAACAAATGTTTGCTCAATTTGATTCAATTGGTGCCCAGACTATCCTCTTGTTTTTAAGTTTCTATGTGAGATTTACTTCCAAAGTGGTTGATGAGGAAGTGAATCTCATTGAATCGCTCATATTATCTTTTCTATTCTCTAAATGCTTTTAAGTGGGCTTTCAATAAATTTATATGGCTTTTTTTTTATCTTTTTTTCAATTCTCATTGAGATGCAATTTAATATTAGTAGGGAAGAAACAATACAAAATGGCTCTGGCAGGTATAGCGGAGACTACATTTAGGTAAGGGATGAGCAGCAGGAGATGGAGGGTTTATAGTTGTACTGATTATTGTAATACATAACTTTTAGATCCTAACAAATTATTAAAGGGATAGTCTACACCTTAGTCATCTTAAAGTCTTACCGTAGATTAAGCTACAAATAGCCTCCTGCGCCTTTTCTATATCATGCAGTAGGAATAGTAAAAAGTTATTTTAAAATTAATGTTTCTGGCCACTTTAAAATGGCTGCCAAGCTCTGCCCACTGATGACATCACAATCTAGGCTGCACATGGCATCCAATCAGAAACGGCTCACTAGCTGGATTTAACAGACTGTCAATGCTATTCAGCAGAGTGCCTAGCTGTAGCCCAGATTGTGATGTCATCAGTGGGCAGAGCTGTGCAGCCATTTCAAAGTGGCCAGAAACAATATTCATTGTATAATACCTTTTTTACTGTTCCTGCTGCATGATATAGAAAGGGTGCAGAAGGATATTTGCATCTTAATCTAAGGTAAGGCTTTAAGGTGACTAAGGTGTAGACTGTCCATGTAATGTATTTTTTTCAGCAGAACTGCATGGTCATGTATCAGTTTACAGACATGTCTGTTAAGATTCATTCTGACAAGTCTTAACTATATTATGTATATTTGGCTAGACAGGGACCCATTCATCATAAAGCCCTTTAGATCCAATGATATATATTCAATATTTTTAATATTGTTTTGAATATGTCTAATTGTTAACTTACATATCTATTTATTGGGATTTAATTCCTGTCTTTTAAATGTGATTATTTTGTGTATTGAAGCAAAAATGTACTAATTTGTATTAAGATAACTAATAAGAAAACAATAGCAATGCAACATGAAATGAGGTAAATATTATAATATACAAATAAAGAAAACATTGGCTGGTGCGCAACAAACTCATTTAAGAATGTTAAGTGGCAAATTACTGCAGAGATTACACATGCAATAACAATAATAAAAATGAACACTGTGTACAAATGAATAATAGGACAACATTTATATGTGCATTTTCAAAGAACCCAAGTCATGCCTATTATTAATTAATTATTACTTATTAATTACTTTACATAAAAATATTAAGCATTCACCTTAACTAGGTACCACTTCATCTATCTGAATTGCTTAAACATTAAAGGGACATAAATCCCAATTTTTTTCTTTCATGATTAAAACATACAATGTTAAACAACTTTCCAGTTTACTTCTATTATGAAATTAGCTTCATTCTCCTGGTATCCTTTGAAGATGGAGCAGCAGTGCCCTACTGGGAGCTAGCTGAACACATTTATGGGCCAATAACAAGAGGCAATTAGGTGCAGCTACCAATCAGCACCTAGTTGCCAGTAGTGCATCACTGCCAATTAAAAAAAGCTAGGTTTCCTTTTTAACAAAGGATGCCAAGAAAACAAAGCAAACTAGATAATGAAAGTACAATGGAAACTTGTTTAAAATGATATCTTATGTATGAATCATGAAAGTGAAAATTTTGGGTTGCATGTCCTTTTAATGCCAAACTTGATCACACTGCCATTTTTTCCTGAAAAATGTTGTGCGTTTATATTTGAGTGTACATGCTTTTCCTAGGAGTTTTGAAGTCTAACTGATATCTTTAGTTTTGAACATATTAATATTATTGTTTATTTGCTATATGAGAAACAAGAAAATGCAAAAGGAAATTCTAGAGAGATTCAATTTACTAAATGCACACCATAGAATCAGACTATTAATGGATTACACATCAAATTTGAGAGCATAATATAAAGTACATTTGGTATCATGTCAGGTTACTTCAAACTAATTTAAAGGGACATTGCACTCCTTTTGTAGAAAGCTTAATTAAGGTAACTTAAACAACATTACTATTCACATTAATAAAAATTGTGCTTGCTTTCACTGAAATTTACCGCAACCTGCAACATTCTATATGCAGTGATTGGTTAGCTCGGTGCACAAGATTATTTACATCTATTTCTAATCATAGTCCAATCACAATTGTTATCTGCTACCACTTAATTTAAATAATACCCCAAATTCTGACCCATGGGCTTATTTTTGCATAGGCCGCCTAAAATAGCACTTAAACAGGGCAGTTTTTGGGGGGTGCAGGCCAGTGTTCTCTCTAAGGACAGATTTTTTGAGAAGCCCAGCAGTGAAAAATTAATAAGGTAACCATACCTTGCTGTCTGCCTTGCGTAGTGTTTGCTCACTGCAGGATGTGGTTCACTAATTAACTGTTCCACTCCTGGACTGCTCACAAAATCTGGCCTCAGAGGGAACATTGGTGCAGGCTTTTTTTGTGGCAAAGTGCACAGAAGATTGGTAGTTCCATTGGCGATCAGTAGATGGCACTGTAGCAGAGGAATCTTGAAGCTGTCATTTCTGCTGTTCCGTACATCTTCTTTCCCTTTCCTCGCCAGCCTGAGCTCAAACACTGTGACCTCCCCTCCTTGGCTCCACATGAAATCTATGTGTGGTCATAAGTAACTGTTTATTAAGTGTGTGAACTGGCTATTTGAGGATGGAGAGCCATATTTCAAGGTGCAACTGCGGAGTTGTGATGATGTAAAGCAGTCATGGACGAACACACACAAGCACAGTACACTCGCTATTAAACATAGGAAAAAGCAAAACTTCTTATTTGTTCAGGACTAGTTGATATTTCCAGCCCTTTGTGTTTAAGTATGTATATGTATGTATATATATATATATATATATATATATATATATGTGTGTGTGTGTGTGTGTGTGTGTATATATATATATATATATATATATATATAATTTCCAGTTCTCACTCCATATGAGTAAAATAATGCTGCACTCACCGGTCTTGTAGAAAAATGTTTCTTTATTGTACACAAATGACAGTGTCCATAACACAAATACCCCCAGTTTCGGTGCGCCTCTGGCACCTTTCTCAATGGGTCTGCTTCCAATTTTCCGACAAACAATCTAACTACCCGCCACCCTTATCCCTCTATTTAAACCCCTAAGCGTGCTCTTCACTTCCGGTATTACCAAACCGGTGCAGATACGCTACGTAACTACCGCCGACCAGGATGAGCGAGGGGAGCAGCCGCAATGGAAATTGACAAACCTATTATCTACTGACCAGATATCAAAACTGGTAAATAATAGTGGTCAAAGAACACAAATCCCTCTTCCAGTCTCTCAAGGTATGGTAAAACATAATTTATTAGCAACACACTCACGCCAGAGTCCTTGGTCTCATATATAATGCAACCCTCTAGGAGAGGAAAAAATGTCCATATGACAGAAAAATAATGGTATATGTCCAGAAAAAGACCTAGACCGTCCAATCATAGCCTGATCCAGTTAGATAAACACATTATAATCAAGTTGGGCATTTAATCCTCTAGGAGTGACCATGTCCAAGCGGTATATCCAGGATGCTTCAACCTGTAATAACCTAGTATGTCTATCTCCATGGACATTTTTTCCTTTCCTAGAGGGTTGCATTATATATGAGACCAAGGACTCTGGCGTGAGTGTGTTGCTAATAAATTATGTTTTACCATACCTTGAGAGACACGAAGAGGGATTTGTGTTCTTTGACTGGCAAAGACATTTAGAAAAGATTGAAGGGAGGAGAGGCGGGAGAGAGGAAGGCTAGTTAGTAGGTTATTGCATTAGTCAACTCAGGAAATCTTAAGGGAGTGGATTAGTTGCTCAGTGATGTCAGCATTCAGAAATGGGGGTGACTAGGGATGGAGATGGAAGATTGCAGGCTTGTGTCAGGATCTTGTTTTATATAGTATGCATTTTGTTTAAAATGTAGTCTGCCAGGTCTTGAGCACTATTGACAGACAGGGATGGTGCAGGTGGGTGGAAGAGAGGGTTGAAAGTAAAGAAAAGTAATTTAGGGTTGGAGGAAAGAGTAGATATAAGAGAAGAAAATAGGTTTGCTTGGCTAAGTGAAGGGCAGATGTGTATGAATGTAGATGTGTATGAACTTATAGTGGATGAAATGAGGTTCAGAGTAAGATTTCCTTCAGACACACTCAGCAGTATGGGATTATTTTTGCAAGTAGCACATTTGCTGTAACTGAAGGCACTGGGTTTTGTGCAGCTGGGGAGGTGTGAGAGTGTCTAGTGCAGAGGAGAGGGTATAGCTATAGTGGCTGTGGTTATAGTGGAAGTGTGAGGGAGGAGATGTTGAATTAGTTTGGAAAATTGGAGAGGATCCACAGCATGTACATTTCTACAGGTGCAAGGCCAAGATGGAGAAGTAGGTTTAGCTAGTACATTAAAGGGACAGTCAAGTCCAAAATAAACTTTCATGATTCAGAAAGGGCATGTAATTTTAAACAACTTTCCAATTTACTTTTATCAGCAATTTGCCTTGTTCTCTTGGTATTCTTTGTTGAAAGCTAAACCTAGGAGGTTTATATGCTAATGTATTAGCCTTAAAGGGACAGTCTACACCAGAATTGTTAGACCAAGGACTCTGGCGTGAGTGTGTTGCTAATAAATTATGTTTTACCATACCTTGAGAGACACGAAGAGGGATTTGTGTTCTTTGACCACTATTATTTACCAGTTTTGATATCTGGTCGGTAGATAATAGGTTTGTCAATTTCCATTGAGCTAATCAAAACCTTTCTATGTTCATCATATTTTATTGAATTTATCTGGGGATTGTATTTACCCCAATTGTTGATTAAGATAACATTAATATAAAAAATGTGATGAAAATATCATCATGGATATTTATACATGCTTTTCCAGTAACATAGCTGAGTTAGTGCTAAGTTTAGCCGTTTTATACTTTATATTCTCACTACTTATGGGGTTTGTTTTGACACTGCTGTTATCAGTGATTACCAGCCTTTTGTGGCGCTACGTGTTCACTACTCTACGCCGCTGTGATGATGTGCTCATTCATCACAGGAGGTGGGGATATGTAAATTAGCCATGCTGCTGCTCCCCTCGCTCATCCTGGTCGGCGGTAGTTACGTAGCGTATCCGCACCGGTTTGGTAATACCGGAAGTGAAGAGCACGCTTAGGGGTTTAAATAGAGGGATAAGGGTAGCGGGTAGTTAGATTGTTTGTCGGAGAATTGGAAGCAGACCCATTGAGAAAGGTGCCAGAGGCGCACCGAAACGTCTGGGGGTATTTGTGTTATGGACACTGTCATTTGTGTACAATAAAGAAACATTTTTCTACACGACCGGTGAGTGCAGCATTATTTTACTCATATGGAGTGAGAACTGGAAATGATATGTATTGTGCATGCAGCACCACGGCAATTGGACTGTGTTTGATGGAGTGCACCTTATTTTGAATCTGTATATATATATATATATATATATATATATATATATATATATATATATATATATATATATATATATATATATATATATATATATACACACACACACACATTCATGGCAAAAAATATTGTCACCCCTTCGTTTCTGTCAGATAATTTACTACTTCGCCCAGAAAATTTTTGCAATTACAAATGTTTACGCATTCTCATGTTTATTTCTTTTGTTTGTATTGGTATGACACAAAAAAGTGGAGAAAAGAAAAGCCAAATCTGACATATTGCATGCAAAACTCCAAAAATGGACTGGACAAAATTATTGGCACCCTCAATTTAATATTTAGTAGCACACCCCTTGGAAAAAAAAATAACTGAAATAAATTGCTTCCTGTAACCATTAATGAGTTTCTTACACTTCTCTACTGGAATTTTGGAACACTCTTCTTTCGCCAACTGCTCCAGGTCTCTCAGATTGGAAGGGTTCCTTTTCCCAACTGCTGTTTTGAGATCTCTCCACAGGTTCTCTATGAGATTGAGATCTGAACTCATTGCTGGCCAGTTCAGTACTCTCCAGCACTTTGTCTTAAACCATTTCTGGGTGCTTTTGTACATGTGTTTTGGTTAATTTTGCTGCTGTAGGACCCATAACCTCTGATGGCCTACATGGCACAACAGAATTCTTTGTTAGTCTTCAGATTTCCAAATGCCATGCACACAGTCAAGACACCCAGTTCCTGAAGCAGCAATGCAACCCCAAAACATCAGTGAACCTCCACCATGTTTGACTGTGAACCTCCACCATGTTTCTTTAAAAGCCTCATTTCTTTTTCTGAAATCAGTAGAATGATGGGCTTTACCAAAAAGCTGTAATTTTGTTTTGTCTGTCCACAGCACATCCTCCCAAAAGGATTTGGCAAACTCCAATTTGGCTTTTTTATGTTTCCGTGTCAGCAGTTGGGTCCTCCTGGGTCTCCTATCATAGCATCCCTTTTCATTCAGATGGTGATGTATAGTGCAAGCTGACACATTTGTACCCTGTGCCTGAAGGTCAGCTTGAATTTGTCTGGAAGTTGATTGAGGTTCTTTACCCACCATTCGAGCAATCCTTTGTTGCAATATTTGATCAATTTTTCTTTTTCGTCTAGGGAGATTAGCTGCAGTGCTATGGGCTGTAAACTTCTTGACAATGTTGCGCACACTGGACTCAGGAACATTAAGATCTCTGGAGATGGACTTGTAACCTTGAGATTGTCCATGCTTTTCCACAATTTTTGTTCTCAAATTCTCAGACAACTCTTTACTGCTCTTTCTCTTCTCCATGCTCAGTGTTGCACACAACAGAAAGGTTGAGTCAATTTTCACAATTTTAACTGGTTGCAGGTGTGATTTCTATATTGTCAGCACCTGTTAATTGATACAGGTGAGTTTAATTACAAATTACAGGAGCATCAAAAACTTGGAATGCAATTATTTCTTACAATTTTGAGATGGTGCCAATAATTTTGTCCAGTCCATTTTTGGAGTTTTGCGTGCAATGTGTCAGATTTAGCTTTTTTTTTTTCTCCACTTTTTGTATCCTACCAATACAAACAAAATAAATAAACATGAGAATGCCTAAGCATTTGTAATTGCAACAATTTTTTGGGCAAAGTGGTGCATTAGCAGGCAGAAATGCAGGGGTGCCAATATTTTTGGCCATGACTGTGTATATATACAGTATATAGATAGATATACATACACAGATATATATATATATATATATGTATATATGTGTATATATATATATATATATATATATATACACATACACACAGAGATTTATATAAATATATATATATATATATATATATATATATATCCTCCATTCCTCCATGTGTATCTGCGCTCACAATGCAATAGGGTCATCAACCAGGGTGCCAAGTCGATAGTATTTACAGTCTGTTTCAATAAAGGACTGCACTCACTGGATTTAGATACAGAATTTTAAATATTTATTGTGGTAACGTTTTGGGGTTTGCAGACCCCTTCCTCAGACCAGACAAAAGTGCAAGTGAACAATGTGCAATATAAAGGTACTAAGCCCCACCCATCAAACAATTACTGAAAATTGAGCCAAAACTGTGTTGTCATGGCAACATCCTGGTTGCCAGGTAATAAATCTAACACACCAGTTAATAAGTATCTCATCTTATCATTATATATATATATATATATATATATATATATATATATATATATATATATATATATATATATATATATTTAAAAAAAACAAAAAAACAAAAGTCAATCCATAAATAATGACATCAGTACAATAAACAAACAATGAAATAATAGATAACATTGATCAGCATATACTCAAAAACAGCTCTAACTATTCAGCTTATAGTATTCCTCATTTTATAACCCTCATAGTACATCTGGGGCCCGATCCGATATGCAGCGTCGCCCGCAAATGCCGGCGACGCTGAATTTTGTGCTGGTTTGGTATCCTATATACGGCGTAACCTAGAAGTTACGCTCGTATATTTCTGCCGTCGCCCGTAGTTTTTTGGGCCATAGGCAGGTATACCAAACCAGCGCAGTTTGGTATCCAATATACAGCGTAAGGACTTACATGGCGAAAATGGAGAAATCTTACTCCATTTTCACCTCGCCACAAAAAGCAGCCGTAGTAAGCCTTACGCTGTCTATTGGAGCCCCGTAACTCCCTAAACTAGCTACAAAATAAACCTAACGCATGCGCAATGTCTATCTCCTGTCAACCGCGATCCCCCGCCGCAACCCCTAATAAAATATTCAACCCCTAAACCGCCGCTCCCAGACCCCGCCGCCACCTACATTAACTACCCCCTAATGTGATCCCCCTACACTGTCGCCAACTATATTAAACTACCCCCTAAAGTGAGCCCCTTACACCGCCGCCATCTACCTTACCTACCCCCTAAAGTGAGCTCCTACCCCGCCGCCATCTATATTAAAATTATTAACCCCTAATTTAATCCCCCTACCCGCCGCCACCTATATTAAATTAATTAACCCCTAATTTAATCCCCCTACCCCGCCGCCAGCTATATTAAATTATTTAACCCCTAAAATACTGAACTATCCCTACCACTAAACCTAAGTCTAACCCTACAAATAGCCCTGAAAAGGGCTTTTTGCGTGGCATTACCCCAAAGTAAACTGCTCTATTGCCAGCCCTTAAAAGGGCTTTTTGTGGGGCATGCCCCAAAGAAAACTCCTCTTTTACCAGCCCTTAAAAGGGCTTTTGGCGGGGCTTTGTCACAAAGTAAACTGCTCTTTTGCATCTAATCTAAATCCCCCTACACCGCCGCCAACTATAATAAATGTATTAACCCCTAATCTAATCCCCCTACACTGCCGCCACCTATATTAAACACATTAACCCCTAATCTAATCTAATCCCCCTACACCGCCGCCAGCTATATTAACTATATTAACCCTAATTATATTAGGGTTAATATAGTTAATATAGTTATTATATTATATATATTAACCCTAATTATATTAGGGTTAATATAGTTAACATCGTTATTATATTATATATATATTAAGTATAATAACCCTATCTAACTCTAACATCCCTAACTAAACTCTTATTGAAATAAATCTAATATTAATATTATATATATATTCCTATTTAAATCTAAATACTTACCTATAAAATAAACCCTAAAATAGCTACAATGTAATTAATAATTACATTGTAGCTATTTTAAAGTTTATATTTATTTTACAGGTAACTTGGTATTTATTTTAACTAGGTACAATAGCTATTAAATAGTTAATAACTATTTAATAGCTACCTAGTTAAAATAATTACCAATTTACCTGTAAAATAAATCCTAACCTAAGTTACAAATACACCTACACTATCAATAAATTAAATAAACTACAAATATCTAAACTAAAATACAATTAAATAAACTAAACTAAATTACAAAAAAAAAACACTAAATTACAAAAAATAAAAAAAGATTACAAGATATTTAAGCTAATTACACCTATTCTAAGCCCCCTAATAAAATAATAAAGCTCCCCAAAATAAAAAAAAATTCCCTGCCCTATTCTAAATTTAAAAAGTTAGCTCTTTTACCATACCAGCCCTTAAAAGGGCCATTTGCGGGGCATGCCCCAAAGAAAACTGCTCTTTAGCCTGAAAAAAAAAACACAATACCACCCCTCAACATTACAACCCACCACCCACATACCCCTAATCTAACCCAAACCCCCCTTAAATAAACCTAACACTACCCCCCTGAAGATCTCCCTACCTTGTATTCACCCAGCTGGGCAGAACTCTTCATCCGATCTGGGCCAATCAGCCAATCGGATTGAACTTGAATCTGATTGGCTGATTCAATCAGCCAATAAGATTTTTCTACCTTAATTCCGATTGGCTGATAGAATCCTATCAGCCAATCGAAATTCGACGGACGCCATCTTGGATGACGTCATTTAAAGGAACCTCATTCATCGGGAAGAAGTCGTGCCGGATGGATGCTCCGCGGCGGAGGAGCGAAGAAAGAAGATTGAAGATGCCGCTTTGCTTGAAGACATTGCCGGATGGAAGAAGACTCTCTGCCGCTTGCTTGAAGACATTGCCCGGATGGAAGAAGACTTCTTTGCCGCTTGATTGAAGACATTGCCGGATGGAAGAAGACTTCACTGCCGCTTGATTGAAGACATCGCCCGGATCGGATGAAGAGTTCTGCCCGGCTGGGTGAATACAAGGTAGGGAGATCTTCAGGGGGGTAGTGTTAGGTTTATTTAAGGGGGGTTTGGGTTAGATTAGGGGTATGTGGGTGGTGGGTTGTAATGTTGGGGAGTGGTATTGTGTTATTTTTTTCAGGCAAAAGAGCAGTTTTCTTTGGGGTATGCTCCGCAAAAGGCCCTTTTAAGGGCTGGTAAGGTAAAAGAGCTAACTTTTTTAATTTAGAATAGGGTAGGGATTTTTTTTTTATTTTGGGGGGCTTTATTATTTTATTAGGGGGCTTAGAATAGGTGTAATTAGCTTAAAAATTTTGTAATCTTTTTTTTATGTTTTGTAATTTAGTGGGGGGTTTTTTTGTAATTTAGTTTAGTTTATTTAATTGTATTTTAGTTTAGATATTTGTAGTTTATTTAATTTATTGATAGTGTAGGTGTATTTGTAACTTAGGTTAGGATTTATTTTACAGGTAAATTGGTAATTATTTTAACTAGGTAGCTATTAAATAGTTATTAACTATTTAATAGCTATTGTACCTAGTTAAAATAAATACCAAGTTACCTGTAAAATAAATATAAACCCTAAAATAGCTACAATGTAATTATTAATTACATTGTAGCTATTTTAGGGTTTATTTTATAGGTAAGTATTTAGATTTAAATAGGAATATTTTAATTAATAATATTAATATTAGATTTATTTTAATAAGAGTTTAATTAGGGATTTTAGAGTTAGATTATACTTAATATACATATAATATAATAACGATATTAACTATATTAACCCTAATATAATTAGGGTTAATATAGTTAATATATATAATATAATAACTATATTAACTATATTAACTCTAATATAATTAGGGTTAATATAGTTAATATAGCTGGCGGCGGTGTAGGGGGATTAGATTAGGGGTTAATATGTTTAATATAGGTGGCGGCGGTGTAGGGGGATTAGATTAGGGGTTAATACATTTATTATAGTTGGCAGCGGTGTAGGGGGATTTAGATTAGATGCAAAAGAGCAGTTTACTTTGTGACAAAGCCCCGCCAAAAGCCCTTTTTAAGGGCTGGTAAAAGAGCAGTTTTCTTTGGGGCATGCCCCGCAAAAAGCCCTTTTAAGGGCTGGCAATAGAGCAGTTTACTTTGGGGAAATGCCACGCAAAAAAAAGCCCTTTTCAGGGCTATTTGTAGGGTTAGACTTAGGTTTAGTGGTAGGGATAGTTTAGTATTTTAGGGGTTAAATAATTTAATATAGCTGGCGGCGGGGTAGGGGGAATAGATTAGGAGTTAAATAATTGAATATAGGTGGCGGCAGGGTAGGGGGATTAGATTAGGGGTTAAATAATTTAATATAGGTGGCGGCGGTGTAGGGGGATTAAATTAGGGGTTAATAATTTTAAAATAGATGGCGGCGGGGTAGGGGCTCACTTTAGGGGGTAGGTAAGGTAGATGGCAGCGGGGTAGGGGCTCACATTAGGGGGTTATAGATTTAATATGTGCAACTATTGTTGCCTCGGGGATCAGGAAGATACACAAAAATAAGTAAAACTTAACTTTTATTGGGTCACGAATAAAAACTGGGAATTTACACTAAAATTACAACTAATGTGCAGGATAAATAGAGCAGGGTGGACAGTGTCGAAACTTTAATGATAAGGAGAGGAGGAGTTCAGGATTGTGTGGTGGGTTCTAATGTATCAAAAGGGTTCATATACACCATATAAATGAATCCAGAAAAAAATGTATGCAAGATATGAACATACTTGAGTATAATGGTGAATGCTGTTTCCAGATATGATCAAAAGAATACCCAGTATGTTTATTCACCCCCTAATAAAATATATAAATCACAAATGGGATATAATGCTGGTGTGTTACTTGTTTTGCATTTAGTAGTAATCTGGTCAGGTGCAAGTGATTGGTGCTAACTTCTGGATAAAGAACCAGTATGGTACCTATATTTAGCGTGAAATAGCCCAGTTCTTAGAGTATTACTGAGCTAATAATGATTAAACAATTGGATTCAGATATCTCTGCAGAGATATTGGTTATGAATATGTAAAATAGAACAGTACGTACTAAATATTGCAACAAAGTATAAAGTAAACTGCAATCGTTGCTAATCCCACATACAATCTCTGGAAATACTACTTACATGTATCGAATTAACAGAGTAACAAGATTGTATTATGTTTGCAAGTTGGAACTCCACAGTAAATACTGCGAGCATGTTTATATTGATTATAAATCTCTAATACAGAATATGCAATGTGTATCCCCTTACATACAGTTGTATGCAAAAGTTTAGGCACCCCTGACAATTTCCATGATTTTCACTTATAAATAATTGGGTGTTTGGATCAGCAATTTCATTTTGATCTATCAAATAACTGAAGGACACAGTAATATTTCATTAGTGAAATGAGGTTTATTGGATTAAAAGAAAATGTGCAATATGCATCAAAACGAAATTAGACAGGTGCATAAATTTGGGCACCCTTGTCATTTTGTTGATTTGAATACCTGTAACTACCTAGCACTGATTAATTGGAACACACAATTGGTTTGGTGAGCTCATTAAGCCTTGAACTTCATAGACAGGTGCATCCAATCATGAGAAAATTATTTAAGGTGGGCAATTGCAAGTTGTTGTTCTCTTTGACTCTCCTCTGAAGAGTGGCAACATGGGGGCCTCAAAACAACTCTAATATTATCTAAAAACAAAGATTATTCAACATTATGGTTTAGGGGAGGCTACAAAAAGCTATCACAGAGATTTAAGCTGTCAGTGTCCACTGCTAGATTTAGAGTTTGGCGTTACCCGTCAAAACCAGCGTTAGAGGCTCCTAACGCTGGTTTTGGGCTACCGCTGGTATTTAGAGTCAGTCAGGAAAGGGTCTAACGCTCACTTTCTAGCCACAACTTTTCCATACCGCAGATCCCCCTACGCCATTTGCGTATCCTATCTTTTCAATGGGATCTTTCTAACGCCGGTATTTAGAGTCTTGGCTGAAGTGAGCGTTAGAAATCTAACGACAAAACTCCAGCCGCAGAAAAAAGTCAGGAGTTAAGAGCTTTATGGGCTAACGCCGGTTTATAAAACTCTTAACTACTGTGCTCTAAAGTACACTAATACCCATAAACTACCTATGTACCACTAAACCGAGGTCCCCCCACATCGCGCCACTCTATTAAAAATCTTTAACCCCTAATCTGCCGCTCCGTACACCGCCGCAACCTACGTTATCCCTATGAACCTCTAATCTGCTGCCCCTAACACCGCCGACCCCTATATTATATTTATTAACCCCTAATCTGCCGCCCCCAATGTCGCCGCCACCTACCTACAATTATTAACCCCTAATCTGCCGACCAGACCTAACCGCTACTATAATAAATGTATTAACCCCTAATCCGCCTCACTCCCGCCTCAATAACCCTATAATAAATAGTATTAACACCTAACTTCAAGTATTAACCCCTAATCTGCCGACCGGACCTCACCGCTACTCTAATACATTTATTAACCCCTAAAGCTAAGTCTAACCTTAACCCTAACACCCCCCTAAATTAAATATAATTTAAATCTAACTAAATAAATTAACTCTTATTAAATAAATTATTCCTATTTAAAGCTAAATACTTACCTGTAAAATAAACCCTAATATAGCTACAATATAAATTATAATTATATTGTAGCTATTTTAGGAATAATATTTATTTTACAGGTAACTTTGTATTTATTTTAACCAGGTACAATAGCTATTAAATAGTTATTAACTATTTACTAGCTAATTAGCTAAAATAAAGAGAAATTTACCTGTAAAATAAATCATAACCTAAGTTACAATTAAACCTAACACTACACTATCAATAAATTAATTAAATAAAATACCTACAATTACCTACAATTAAACCTAACACTACACTATCAATAAATTAATTAAATACAATACCTACAAATAAATACAATTAAATAAACTAACTAAAGTTCAAAAAATAAAAAAGAACTAAGTTACAAAAAATAAAAAAATATTTACAAACATTAGAAAAATATTACAACAATTTTAAACTAATTACACCTACTCTAAGCCCCCTAATAAAATAACAAAGACCCCCAAAATAAAAAAATGCCCTACCCTATTCTAAAATTAAAATAGAAAAGCTCTTTTACCTTACCAGCCCTGAAAAGGGCCTTTTGCGGGGCATGCCCCAAAGAATTCAGCTCTTTTGCCTGTAAATAAAAAACATACAATACCCCCCCAACATTACAACCCACCACCCACATACCCCTAATCTAACCCAAACCCCCCTTAAATAAACCTAACACTAAGCCCCTGAAGATCTTCCTACCTTATCTTCACCACACCGGGTATCAGCGATTGGTCCAGGCTCCGATGTCTTGATCCAAGCCCAAGCGGGGGGCTGAAGATGTCCATGATCCGGCTGAAGTCTTGATCCAAGCGGGACCTGAAGAGGTCCATGATCCAACTGAAGTCTTCATCCAAGTGGGAGCTGAAGAGGTCCATGATCCGGCTGAAATCTTCTATCAAGCGGCATCTTCAATCTTCTTTCTTCCGGATCCATGTTCATCCCGCCGACGCGGAACATCCATCTTCACCGACGACTTTCCAAGGAATGACGGTTCCTTCCAATAGAATGTGAGCTCAAACTGATTGGCTGATTGGATCAGCCAATCGGATTGAACTTGAATCTGATTGGCTGATTCCATCAGCCAATCAGAATTTTCCTACCTTAATTCCGATTGGCTGATAGAATCCTATCAGCCAATGGGAATTTGAGGGACGCCATCTTGGATGACGTCCCTTAAAGGAACCGTCATTCGTCGGGAAGTCGTCGGTGAAGATGGATGTTCCACGTCGGCGGGATGAACATGGATCCGGAAGAAAGAAGATTGAAGATGCCGCTTGATAGAAGACTTCAGCCGGATCATGGACCTCTTCAGCTCCTGCTTGGATGAAGACTTCAGTCGGATCATGGACCTCTTCAGCTCCCGCTTGGATCAAGACTTCAGCCAGATCATGGACATCTTCAGCCCCCCGCTTGGGCTTGGATCAAGACATCGGAGCCTGGACCAATCGCTGATACCCGGTGTGGTGAAGATAAGGTAGGAAGATCTTCAGGGGCTTAGTGTTCAGTTTATTTATGGGGGGTTTGGGTTAGATTAGGGGTATGTGGGTGGTGGGTTGTAATGTTGGGGGGGGTATTGTATGTTTTTTTTTACAGGCAAAAGAGCTGAATTCTTTGGGGCATGCCCCGCAAAAGGCCCTTTTAAGGGCTGGTAAGGTAAAAGAGCTTTTCTATTTTAATTTTAGAATAGGGTAGGGCATTTTTTTATTTTGGGGGGCTTTGTTATTTTATTAGGGGGCTTAGAGTAGGTGTAATTAGTTTAAAATTGTTGTAATATTTTTCTAATGTTTGTAAATATTTTTTTATTTTTTGTACTTTAGTTAGTTTATTTAATTGTATTTATTTGTAGGTAATGTATTTAATTAATGTATTGATAGTATAGTGTTATGTTTAATTGTAGATAATTGTAGGTAGTTTATTTAATTAATTTATTGATAGTGTAGTGTTAGGTTTAATTGTAACTTAGGTTAGGATTTATTTTACAGGTAATTTTGTAATTATTTTAACTAGGTAACTATTAAATAGTTATTAACTATTTAATAGCTATTGTACCTGGTTAAAATAAATACAAAGTTACCTGTAAAATAAATATAAATCCTAAAATAGCTACAATATAATTATAATTTATATTGTAGCTATATTAGGGTTTATTTTACAGGTAAGTATTTAGCTTTAAATAGGATTAATTTATTTAATAAGAGTTAATTTATTTTGTTAGATTTAAATTATATTTAACTTAGGGGGGTGTTAGTGTTAGGGTTAGACTTAGCTTTAGGGGTTAATACATTTATTATAGTAGCAGTGAGGTCCGGTCGGCAGATTAGGGGTTAATTATTGTAGGTAGGTGGAGGCGACGTTGGGGGCGGCAGATTAGGGGTTAATAAATATGGCGGTGTTAGGGGCAGCAGATTAGGGGTACATAGGTATAATGTAGGTTGCGGCGGTGTACGGAGCGGCAGATTAGGTGTTAATAATAATATGCAGGGGTCAGCGATAGCGGTGACGGCAGATTAGGGGTTAATAAGTGTAAGGTTAGGGGTGTTTAGACTCGGGGTACATGTTACAGTGTTAGGTGCAGACTTAGGAAGTGTTTCCCCATAGGAAACAATGGGGCTGGGTTAGGAGCTGAACGCTGCTTTTTTGCAGGTGTTAGGTTTTTTTTCAGCTCAAACAGCCCCATTGTTTCCTATGGGGGAATCGTGCACGAGCACGTTTTTGAAGCTGGCCGCGTCCGTAAGCACCGCTGGTATTGAGAGTTGCAATGGCGGTAAATATGCTATACACTCCCTTTTTGGAGCCTAACGCAGCCCTTCTGTGAACTCTCAATACCAGCGGTATTTAAAAGGTGTGGGAGAAAAAAAGCCAGCGTTAGCTACGCGGGTCGTTACCGACAAAACTCTAAATCTAGCCGATAGTGAGGAAATGGAAGACCACAGGCACAGTTCTTGCTAAGGCCAGAAGTGGCAGGCCAAGTAAAATATCAGAGAGGTTGAGCCCAAGCGCCCGGATATGGACCTCTGGTTATGCACAAAGGCCCCCCCTAGCTGGCCAAATAAGGGTGTGGTGTGCAAAGCGCCTAAAGGAAGGCAGAGGTGGCTATAAATAAGTGTCAAAATGGAGGTCAAATGGACCGCTGAAGAAGCTTGTGAGTGTCAATATGGTGGTAGACAGTGGACTGATTCACACTTCTTATCTAAATAAAAATCACAATTGATAAAAGCATTGAGCCAATGACAGCATATAAACATAAAAATCATGGATCCATGATACTTAAATTGAAATGGCTTGAATAAACAATGTGAGTTGTTTCATGAGTGGTTTCATGAATATGCAATAGATTGTCTCAGCTTCACTCTTGGCATTGAAATGATTAAGGATAAGTGAATGAGACCAAGCTGGTAAGCACTACTCCATTATTATCTCTCATATCTGTACAATCTACACTATTGGGTTTATTTCCATAGGGGCACTCAGTATTGGAAAAGAACACATAAGGAGCATCTAGGATCTTATTTGAGGACAACGTCTATCAAATAAACAAGTTGGTTCACTCACTTTTTATTCAAAACCCGGAGTCACAACATTGTCTTTTTCTCATTATTTCTAATTTTTCTGCACAAGATATGGATGGTACAGTACACCACTTTGAACACTAATCACATTACAACATCATCCATCCTGTTGGACACTTTCACTAGGACTTTAGAACACTTTTAATTATGGTTCTCCTTTATTATTTTCATATCATTATCCTTTATAGTGTGGATAGTACTAAGTTGTATTCACACGAACGAAGTTGCACCAACACATGGGAAGTTGTATTAAAACTTGAAAAGCGGTATCAACAAACACAAGATAGGAGTCTCATTCACTTATCCTTAATCATTTCAATGCCAATAGTGAAGCTGAGACAATCCATTGCATATTCCTGAAACCACTCACATTGTTTATTCAAACCATTGATTTTTATGTTTATATGCTGTCATTGACTCAATGCTTTTATCAATTGTGATTTTATTGATGTATTGTAATTAAACACTCTTTTTAGATAAGAAGTGCGAATCACCACACTGTCTACCACCATATAGACACCCACAAGCTTCTTCAGCAGTCCATTTGACCTCCATTTTGACACTTATTTATAGCCACCTCTGCCTTCTTTTAGGCGCTTTGCACACCACACCATAATAAAATATTGGAGAGTCAAAGGATGGAGAGAACGGTCAAAAACAGCCCACAGACCACCTCCAAAGACTCACAACATCATCTTGCTGAAGATGGTGTCACTGTGCATCGTTCAACAATTCAGCGCACTTTGCACAAGGAGAAGCTGTATGGTAGGTTGATGCGGAAGAAGCCTTTTCTGCACACACGCCACAAACAGAGTCGCTTGAGGTATGCAAATGCACATTTGGACAAGTCAGCTTCATTTTGGAAGCAGGTGATGTTGACAGATGAAACAAAGATTGAGTTATTTGGTCATAACAAGGGGTGTTATGCATGGCGGCAAAAGAACACAGCATTGCAAGACAAACACTTGCTACCCACAATAAAATTTGGTGGATGTTCCATCATGCAGTGGGACTGTGTGGCCAGTGCTGGTAAAGTAAAGTAAAAAAATTAAAATAATAAAAAAACAGAAAAATATTAAATTCAATTAGCACTCAAAGGGTTAAATGCACTAAAATGCCTAATAATGTTAACAGCACTTGCTTTGTTTACTAGAGTGGTGAGCTAACACATTACTTGTACAGATCTGAACATGAGACTATTTTCTTCTCTGACCTGAGGTGATTGTCCTTCCTTATGTTTTATTGATTGACTGAGGCAGCATGTTACAGTTATGGCTAACAGGGATGTTAACATTTTCCATTTAGAAGAAGTGAAAGGCACCCTATAGCTTGATTACAGTTATTACAATAATAACAGATTATCCCCCTGTGTAAAATCACAGGATAGTCATTGCTAAACAAGTGCCGCTTGGTGTGAGGTTATAGACTACTGTGCAGTGACACTATGTAACCTCAATCACAGCAGGGGATCTGACAAATTCTGTGACCACCTATGAATCATTATTTGTCAAATTCAGCATCAGAAAACACATTCACCCCCATGTGCACGTACTAGTTAGAGTCCTTGGAAGAAAACAACCTGCTGAGACCAAATGTGATGTGAATAATATTTGCGTATGTTATCTACAATACTATAATTAACATTGATTATTGTGTGTTTCATTCTCATATCCCTTCTGAAATATGCTTTAGCAAATAATTATTTATCTAAAATCATAAGTATTTTGTGGGGGGGCGGGGGGCAATATTTTTTTACTGATTTATGCATTAAAGGGACATCAGAGTGTAAAAAGTAAATTCTCTGATATGTTATAGCAATTTAATATTGCACTGTAGCTTGCATATAACTGGTTTAAAATCCCTTAATGAAAGCCCTGTACATTGGCTGTCCATTGTGCTTCAGACAGTGAGGTATGCTGAAATAACAGTCTTGCCACTGTAGACAAGACACATGCTGTTACAGCCCTGGAAGCCCCTTGCAACAAGAGACATACAAGGGTAAAGGGTTAAACACATAGTTAAAGTCAGCTCCACAGCAGCAACAGACTACTGGGAGCTAGCCAAACTCATTTGAAGGGCCAATAACAAGAGATAAATATGTGCAGCCATTAATCACCAGCTAATTCCTCGTAGGATATGTGCATATGCTTTTAAACAATGGAAGCCAAAAGAACAAAGAAAATTTGATAACATAAGTGAAATTGAAAGTGTCTAAAAGAGACAGTCAGCACCAAAAATGTTATCGTTTTAAAAAGATATATAATCACTTTTATTTACCATTACCCAGTTTTGCATAACAAACACAGTTATATTAATATACTTTTTACCTTTAATGGTTACCTTGTATCTAAGCCTCTGCAGACTGCCTTCTTATCTCAAATCTTTTGACCGACTTCCATTTCAGCCAATTAGTGCAGAGTCCAGACTCTTAAATAACTCCAGTGGAGTGAACACAATGTTATCTATATGGCACACATGAACAAACAGTACATGTTATTAGCTATTCACAGCCTGAAAGGGAAATAAGAGGTAGACTACAGAGTCTTAGAAATAAGCCTATGACAGATGAAGAGTACGGCTAGGTGGTCCTTGGCATACTGGGAGCAACAGCATATAAGGCCATAAGGTCCCAAAAAGTGCAGGACGGTTAATAGCTCTTCTAATACAATAAAATTAATATGAGATAATACCATTCTTGGGGTGCTACATGCAAACACAAATCATATAACAAGCAAAGGGCTAGATTTCGAGTGAAGCGCAAAATTAGTGCTCGCCTGGTAACTCCGCTAGAAGTAAGCTTTTTGCATGCATCAGGTAGCATGCGTATTACAAGTTGAAAGTGAGAAGTTTTCGCATGAGCACTAAAAAAGTCAAACTTCGAACATCCCAACCACTTTAACGTATTCCCCCATAGACTTCAATAGAGGGCATAAAGTGGAAAAAAAAACTATCAATCTACTTGTGCACAAACCCGATAGCGTTTAACTAAAGTGCGCTAATCTGATATGAAATATAAATATTTTACGCTCCAATGTTCTTCACATAGCAGAATATGTTCTATTTATTCTTAAATAAAAAAAAAAAAAAAAAAAAAAATATATATATATATATATATATATATATAATGTTTTTTTGGTAAAATATATATATACCCTATATACTGTATATATGTGTGTGTGTGATTATATATAGGTAGGTAGGTATGTATATGTATATATATATATATATATATATATATATATATATATATAAAAGAATATCTATTTAAAAATACTTAGAACATAGTCCCCTATGTGAAGAACATTGGAATGTAAAATACTTACAGTAAATACATCAACACTTTATTAAATATGAATATTGCATAAATGTGATTTTTCATGTTTTCCGCTACTTGACTGCAAAGGGCTCCAATGCACTTATGTATATGTCTATATATGTACATATGTATTTATGTGTTTATATGTGTATAGTATATATGTCTGTACATAGATATATACACATAAAATGGATAAATGCATGTGCACTTTTTTCCAACACCTGAGACCTCATATGTTTGAGCCCTTATAACTTTTGTATGCAATATTTTTTTTTAATTTTTTTAGTGTTATTATGAGTGTGAATGTACTTTTGATGTGTGATGTGCAACTTTTTTGACTCACTTAATAGTTAGCCAGAGCTCTGAAGCTGCAATAACCCGTCGTTCATTAATTTCAGTCCCGGGCCGCACTCATAAAAATTACGTTTTTTCATGGGTCTTCCATAGCGCTGCCATTACGAGTTTTGCGGTGAGGCTAAAAAACCTGCGTTACAGCCTAAAACGACAAGATCCGTAACGCCATCTAAAAGCAGTAGTTATATCTGTAACATAAAACTCATAACTAAACTGCTACAAAGTGCACCAAACACCCATAAACTACCTATTAACCCCTAAACCGAGGCCCTCCCGCATCGCAAACACTATATTAAAGTTATTATCCCCTAATCTGCTGCTCCCGATATCGCCGCAACTTAAAAAAAAAATATTAACCCCTATTCCACCCCTCCCCGACATCGTCACCACTATAATAAATGTATTAACCCCTAAACCACCGCCCTCCCGCATCACAAACACTATTTAAATATAATTAACCCCTAATCTGCCATCCACCCACATCACCCCCACTATACTAAAGTTATTAAAGGGATACTGAACCCAATTTTTTTCTTTTGTGATTCAGATAGAGCATGCAATTTTAAGCAACTTTCTAATTTACTCCTATTATCAATTTTTCTTTGTTCTCTTGCTATCCTTATTTGAAAAAGAAAGTCCAGAACCCTGGACAGCACTCATTTATTGGTGGATGAATTTATCCACCAATCAGCAAGAACAACCCAGGTTGTTCATCAAAAATGGGCCGGCATCTAAACTTACATTCTTGCTTTTCAAATAAAAATATCAAGAGAATGAAGAACATTTGATAATAGGAGTAAATTAGAAAGTTGCTTAAAATTGCATGCTCTATCTGAATCACAAAAGAAAAAAATTGGGTTCAGTGTCCCTTTAAGCCCTACACCGCCGCCACTATAATAAACCTATTAACCCCTAAACCGCAAACCCCCCACAACAAAATATACTAAAGTAAACTATTAACCCTTAAACCAAACCCCCCCACATTGCAATAAACTAAATTAAACTAGTAACCCCTAAACCTAACGCCCCACTAACTTTAGATTAAAATTACAATTTCCCTATCTTAAATTAAATTAAAATTTACCTGTGAAATTAAAAGAACTAAGTTTAAACTAACAATTAAACTAATATAATTATTAAACTAAAATTAAACTAACTACCAATTAAATAAAACTAAACTACACATTAAAAAATCTTAACACTACTCTAAAAATTACAAAGTATCTAAATACAAAAAATAAAAAGACTAAATTATAAAAAATAGCAAACACTAAATTACGAAAAATAACAAACAAAATTATTTAAAATAAAAAAGAATTACATCTAATCAAAATAAAAAAGCCCACCCAAAATAAATAAAACCCTAGCCTACAATAAACTACCAATAGCCCTTAAAAGGGCCTTTTTTAGGGCATTGCCCTAAGTTAAACTGCTCTTTTACCTGTAAAAAAAAATACAGACCCCCCCAACAGAAAAACCCACCACCAAACCAACACCCCAAAATAAAAAACCTAACTCTAAAAAAAACATAAGCTACCCATTGCCCTGAAAAGGGCATTTGGATGGGCATTGCCCTTAAAAGGGCATTTAGCTCTTTTACATGCTGAAACCCTAATTTAAAATTAAAACCCACCCAAAAACACTTACAGTTTTTGAAGTCCCACTTAAATTATCTTCATCCATGCGGCCTCTTCAATCTTCATCCCGGCGGTGAAGTCCTCATCCAAGCAGCGAGAAGTCTTCATCCAAGCGGCCTCTTCAATCTTCGTCCATCTTGATCCCGGCGGCACGGAGTGGGTCCATCCTGAAGACATCTGGTGCGGAGCATCCTCTTCATACGGTTGCCGCCGTACTCTGAATCCTCAATGCAAGGTACGCAATTCAAGATGGTGTCCCTTGCATAAATATTGGCTGAAAATTTTGAATCAGCCAATAGGAATTAGAGCTGCTAAAATCCTATTGGCTATTCAAATCAGCCAATAGGATTTAAGCAGCTCTCATTCTATTGGCTGTTAGTAGGGGGTTTGTATTTATTTTTTTTCAGAAAAAGAGCTGATATATTTAGGGCAATGTCCTACAAAAGGCCCTTTTAAGGGCCATTGGTAGTTTATTCTAGATTAGGTTTTATATTTTGGAGTCTTTTTTTTTTTTTAATGAGTATTAGAGTAGTGATCATTTTTATTATTTTTGATTATTTATTTGTTATTTTGTGTAATGTATTTTTTCGTTTTGGGGTAGATTTTTATTTTTAGAATAAGGCTTGGGCAGAAAAAGAGCTAAATGCCCTTTTAAGGGCAATGCCCATACAAATGCCCTTTTCAGGGCGATGGGTAGATTAGGTTTGGGTTTAGGTGTTAGGTTTTTTGGGATTAGGTGTTGTGGGTTTGGGGGGTTTTTGTAGAAAAAGAGCTGTTAACTTTAGTGCAATGCCCTACAAAAGGCCCTTTTAAGGGCCCCCAAAATGCCCTTTTAAGGGCCCTTGGTAGTTTGGGGGGTGGGGGTTTGTATACTGTTAGGGGGTGTTTGTTTTGTAGCAAAAGAGTTGTTAACTTTAGGTCAATGCCCTACAAAAGACCCTTTTAAGGGCCCCCAAAAGGCCCATTTAAGGGCCCTTGGTAGTTTATTCTAGATTAGGCTTTCATTATTTTGGGGTGAGTTTTTTTTTTAAAAGGGTATTAGAATAGGAATAATTTTATAATTTTTTTTGGATATTTTTTTTTTTGTAATGGTAGTTTTTTTTATTTTTTGTGATTTTAGTGTTTTTTTATTTTTTGTAATTTTAGGTTTTATTGTAAGGTAGCTTAGGACTTATTTCAAAGGAAGTTTGTATTTATTTTAACTAGGTAGTTAGTAAATAGTTAATAACTTTTACTAACTAGTCTACCTAGTTAAATGAATACAAACTTACCTGTGAAATAAAAATAAAACCTAAGCTAGCTACAATATAACTATTAGTTATATTGTAGCTATCTTCGGTTTTATTTCACAAGTAAGTATGTATTTAGTTTTAACTAGGTATTATTTAGTTAATAATTGTAACTTTTATTTAGCTCTATTGTAATTATGTTAAAGTTAGGGGGTGTTAGGATTAGGTTTAGGGGTAGGTGTAGAAGTTAATAGTTTAATTTAGATTTTTGCAATGTGGAGGGCTGGTGGTTTAGGGGTTAATTGGTTTATTTAGTGGTAGTGATGTGGGAGGCCAGAGGTTTAGGGGTTAATAGCTTTATATAGTTGTGGCAATGCCGGGGAGCGGCAGAATAGGGGTTAATAGATTTATTATAGTGTGGGCAATGTTGGGGTGCAGGGGAATAGGGGTTAATAGATTTATTATAGAGTGGGTGATGTTGGGATTCAGGGGAATAGGGGTTAATAACTTTAGTATAGTGGCAGCGATATCGGGAGTGGCAGATTAGGGTTTAATAGCTTTATTTAGGTGGCAAGGATATCGGGGGTGGCAGATTAGGGGTTAATAACATTATGTAGGTGGTGGCGATGTCGGTGGGGGGCAGGTTAGGGGTGTTTAGACTCGGGTTTATGTTAGGGTGTTATATTTAAACGTAACTTTTCTTTCCCTATAGACATCAATAGGGCTGCGTTACAGAGCTTTTCTTTCCGCTATCGCAGGTGTTAGGCTTTTTTCTGACACCTTCTTCCTATTGATGTCCCTGGGGAAAGTGTGCACAAGCACGTCAAAACAGCGCTTGTTTTTTGTGCGGTATAGAACTTAAAAGCACCATACCACACGCACAAGCCGGGTTTTGGAAAACTTGTAATGGCTGCGCTATAGGGGGTTAAATAATGCAACTTTTCTTGCATTCATTAATTTCCCTATAGTGCGCATAACTCATAATCTAGCTGAAAGTCATTGCAAAAGGGTGTGAGTGCATCACGGACGAGCAAGCTAATGCAAAAGAGCCCAATGCTGAGTTAATTCCTGAGCCATGATCTCTACATACACGTCAACCGCCGGGACAAGTTGCTGACCTGTAGTTGCGGGCTTAACCATTTTTTTCTACACAGAAGGATTAAGCCAGAGCAAAAAATGTTTGGGGCAGCAGAATTTTCCCACCGATTAACAGCATGCTGGATTAAAAGAGAACCACTGTGAGTCGGCTACTACATCCCGTAGAGGGCTAGCAGTTGAGTATTAAACTTGCCTCTGGGGAAAAAGCAGCAGGTCTTTATACAAGGTCACATTGTCTCAGACACCTGAGGCTCTAAATTAGAACCCTCAGGTACTTCTTTAAAAACTGAATGAGCACAAGGTAAGTTGGAGATAATCAGTGCAAGGTTTGCCTACATGTGATGCTGCCTGGCTTGTAATTTATGTTAAAGGGGAAGACCCTGAAGCGTCACTTATTCGTTTTTTATACCAATAAAGTGAATACTTTTATAATAGTATAACATCTACATGTTTTATCCCTTTTTTTGGGAAAAGGTAGTACCCCAGGTCTCCACGTGCACTGCATTGGTTCTACTTACTGCTGTAAAACATTTGGGGACATGTGTTGAGAAGTGCTGAGAAGGGCAGGATGCTATACCCTTTCTCTACAAAAGTCAAAATATTGCCTGTACTATATATCCTTGCTGTATCTGGAAGATTTTCTTGGGATGAACACACTTATAAAGTCTTGCTCTTTGCCTGCTGTACTTAAAATGGGACAATTATTATTATCTATTTGCTAATATTTGCTCTTAGAGTGCTTTTTTGTTCTGTATCTGCGTAGTCTATTAATAAGTTAATCTTGTTGCGTAATTGAGTGAATAAAAAAATTATATATTTATAACTTTAGATATAGAATCATTGCACCATGTATTGCATTGATTTATAATTTTATTTGGCAAGCATATAACCCTCAAAGATTAAGGTGTTTTATCTTTTCCCCCTATTATTACCCATTTTTCAAAAGGGCTATTATTTCCCCTTACTGTTACACTTTTTTTTTTTTTTTAAATTTATTTTTTATTGAGGTTTAGTTAACAGCATACATATAGTGCCTTTCAATAGAATCTTTGTACAAAGTTGGTTACAATTATACACGCAAGAGAAGTGCAATCAAAATATACATGACAGAGCTAAATGGCATTGCTTAACAGAATCAATAGACAACATGCTGGCTGGTATATTTGTATGTCTTCCAGGTAAAATCTGAGGCCACTTTTGGACCTCGCTATATAATATAAAGCGACAGAAGACAATTCTGAACAGTAGGGGACCACTTTTGGATCCCCACTGATGAACCTCTATTTTACAGAAATAGAACTGTATGAACATAACACATCAAACATAAAGTAAATTGTAAAATATGAACTAGGTGTAATTAAAAGTAAGATAGTAAACCCCTTATTCAGAAGTGATCAGAAGTGAACTGACCTATAAAATGAAAACCTTCATAACATGGTAATAAGACTGGGGGATTCTAAAGTTTGAGTGGCAGAGCTCGCTAACCTCCCAAATTTCTAAGGGAGTTTGTAAATGAAGGTAAGGACTGGTATCACTAAATAGCATTGTAGGTGCAGCTTGGATTAACTATTACTCTAACTTGGTATTAGAACATATGTGGTGCATATATATGGGAACAGAAGCATGCCCAATATCAATGCTAAAGGGGTTAACTCGACCCGCGGTGCTTAATCTCGGGATAAGTCATATGTAATAGTAAGCGCTCTCCTCAGTGTAAAGGGTGACGTCATATTTAAACCTAAGCAAATAGCACATATGGCCCGAACTGATACCCACCTCACTATTCCTAAACACCTAACAGGGCAGATTAATAGTTATGTCAGGAGCCCTAGCTAAAAGTATATAATGCTCTGGGCTGTGTTTGTATATGAGCTCTAGATAGATGCGAACAGAGATATTCAATTCATATTTTCAATGCACATTCAATTGATATACCAGTGAAATGACTATAAATCAGCCCATATATACTAATAAATATTGTAAAAAAAATGACGAAAAATACATAAGAAACCTTATATCTACTAATGGTCCCAAAGGGGTAACAGAAACATCCCATACCATTATGGTGCATGACTACAAAAGACCCCCCTCTCAAGCATCAGTTGCATGAATATACCGATAAGTTTAACACTAGCATCTATGACCTATGTGGAGTGTATTAATGCATCAAGTAATCTATGGTTTAACAAGTATTATACCTTATGCCCAGTAAAACCTCAACCATAGGAGCCAGCAGCTTAGTTTGTTTTACTCTAGGAGGTTTTAAAACAAAATACTTTCAAACTTAGAACAAAACCTTAAATGGTGCAGCTAAATATAAGTAATACGGAGGAGACAGTCTGTATTTACGTTTAACAAACATTGCGATATATGCATAGATACAGTAATCAACTTTAAAAATCCCTGATGTGTCACTTACTGACTAGTCTAGTCAGAGGCTGCACCGGATATTTACAAAAATCAACAAAGAGGGTGCAACATAAAATGAACGTCCAGGCTGGCTTACTAGTTAAATTTATCCCACTCCATGCCTGTAGAATGGGGTATTACGTTGTGGTATGCAGATTGGGGATAACTTCTCCGTATCACAATTGACTTCGGCTGCATAATCCGCTAAGGACATAGTCCCCCAACAAAGATAAGGCAGGGTTCTGGGCAAGTAACGCAAGTCTGGTAAGCTTGCTGCGGATATCTTGTGTCTCTGCAGAGGGATCAATGAAGACCTTTGGGGGAGGTAGTCTCGGGATTGCCAAGGTATCGTGTCCCTGTCGACCGTTACCGGCTGTTGACCCGTGGGAAGAATCAGTAGAGGCTTTTGGGGGAGGTATAAGTGGGACTGCATATATGTTATGTCCCTGCCGCCCGTCACCTGCAGTTAAGCTGAGATAAGTACCTTCGGTCGGGCTCAGATATGAGACGGCTAATGGTGCGTCAGTCCAGCAATCCATTCGGCCCCTCAGCACAGGGTAAGTCACAGCTGAGTTCCAAGCATCCGATTCCTGGGTTGGTGAGGGCAGGTTTACTGTATCACTCTCAGCAGCGGCAATGATCTGTACAAAATGTCCACCTTCTCTTGGATCTGCAGGGATGGTGGCTTGCGAGTCGGAGGAAGTTGCCACTGCAGCGGCTCGCCTATCGGGTGTACCATGTACAATCAGAGGCCGGAACGATGGCTGAGACCTGTTGGTAGAAAGTTTGCAGACTTCTTTCAAAGAGTCCCATTCCGCCAATAGCACTGCCTGAAGTTTCACAAAATGGGCATCCAAAAGTGCTCCGACCACTTGTAAACAAAGTTCGGCCCCCGCCATTTTTAATAGGCCGCAGGTCGAGCTGATATGCCAGATGGTTTGCAAGGTGTTCTGATAGGGGTATGAGTAGCGAAGTTCTGTAGAAAAGTACAAAGCAGTTCTGGCAGTGGTTTAACACTGCTATACCCCGTTTACCGGGGGGGGGGGTGTTGAGACCTCTCCTAGAAAGGGCCGCTGTAGGCCTCAACCCTCCGGATCGGCAAGATGATGCAGTTTCTCAATAAGCTTAGTATCACTCAACTGTGCTCAGTTTCCTGGAAAACAGGCTTAAGGTTTTAGGAATATTGTTGAAGAAATGCTGCTGATAAATAGCGAATTTCAACAGCAGCCTGCACGCAGCTTCCAATATTGCATCCATTCAGGATGCTGCCCAGAGACACGCCCCACACTTTTTTTTTTAATATGAATGAATATAGATTTTTAAAAATAGAACATGCCAGCATATCATTCTTTTATTTTTTATCAAAACTTAACAATGATCTTAATAATCCACCAGACCCATTATATCAGGGATCAATTCCCTAAAATCCAATCTTTCTAGATAGATACTTTTTTTGCAAAATTATATACAGAAACTACCCTCCCAATTAAGTGATTCTACTCACTTTTTGAATATTTTGGAAGATATAGAATGGAAAGAGGAATATATTCTAGTGACCTATGATGTTAGCTCCTTATATACTAATATAGATCATAAATTAGGACTAAAGGCAATAAAAGTTGTTTATATAATGATACAGAAATGACTAAAGATCAAGTAATAATTGCTTTTATTTTTAATGGGGAACAATTTTTACAGATTAAAGGTACATCAATGGGCACAAGATTTGCCCCCAGTTACGCTAATCTCTTCATAGGTGTCTTTGAAGGTGAGCAAATACAGAAAGGTCCCTGGGTGGCAAATCTTGTGCTCTATAAAAGGTTTATAGATGATATGCTTGTTATTTAGAGAGGTGATTGAGAACTATTAGAATTATTCTTTAAATATTGGAATGCAAGTTAAAAATGTTTATCTTTTACACATGAAGCTAGTTAAACATGAATTGCATTTTTAGACATTCAAATAGATATTACAGACAATAAGATAAACAAAAGAACCTTTTAAGCAAGTGGATACAAATAATTATGTCCATTCATTTGGGGAGATGGGAGAGGAATATCCTCAATGGAAAAATTTCTATGTATTAGAAGAAATTGTTCGGATGTGACCACCTTTGATGAACGATCATTAATTTTACAAAATATATTTGAGGAAAGGGATTATGACACTAAAGTAATTAAAACAGCAAAAGAAAATGTTAGATTGACAGAGAGAACAAGAACTCTGATGAAAAAAGAGAGAAAAAAAACTAAAATAGAAATAATTCAACAATTCCTTTTACAAATGATTTAATGCATGGTACATTCTTAAGAAGGATCCTCTGATATTTGGTCATCTTAAAGAAACTCCAGAGATGATATATTGCAAAGCAAAGAATTTTAAAAATATGTTTATTTTAAAACCAATCAAAAAGAAAAGTATAGATGCCAATATATATGGTGGGAAAATAAAAGGCTTCATTTTCATGTCACACCTGTACACCCTGTAAATTTAGTTCTACAACAGACTAAATACAGGTTACTAATACAGTACAAAATAAAACACTAGATAGGATGTACTGATAACAATTTCTTATACATAATCAAATGTTCATGTCTGAAACAGTATTAAAGGGACAGTCTAGTATAAATTAAACTTTCATTATTCAGATAGGACTTTTAATTTGAATCAACTTTCCAATTTACTTTTATCATCAAGTTTGCTTTTTTCTCTTGGTATTCTTAGTTTAAACTAAACATAGGTAGGCGCATATGCTAATTTCTAAGCCTTTGAGGGCTGCCTCTTATCACAGGCTTTTTAAATCTCTTTTCAACACAAAGAGACAGAAAGTACACGTTGGCCATATAGATAACACTGTGTTCAGACACAGGGGGTTATTTAAGATTTAGCACAAAACAATGCGAAATTTAAGACAATAGATAATAAACAGTCACAGTCATGTGATCAGGGGGCTGGAAGTAGGTTCCTAGATACAAGGTAATCACAGAGGTAAAAAGTATATTAATATAACTGTGTTGGTTATGCAAAACTGGGGAATGGGTAATAAAGGGATTATCTATCTTTTAAAACAATAACAATTCTATGGTAGACTGTCCCTTTAAGGAGTCAATTTTAGGACATCCTTGATCCCTCCTCCAAAACTCCCTCCTCCCTCCATGGTCCCTCCTGTAAAACTCCCTCCTTTCTCCTCCCTCCTGTAAAACTTCCTCTCCCATCCTCTAAACTCCATGCTCCCTCCTCTGAAACTCCCTCCCTCCTCCTCTCTATAATAAAACTGCCTTCTTTCTGCTTCATTCTCCCTGCATTCTGCTACTTCCTCTGCCCTCCATGCTCCATGCTGCCTGCTCTATCCTCCCTGTTTCATGTTCTCTCCTGTCTCCTCCCTCCTCCATGCTGCCTGCTCTATCCTCCCTGTTTCATGTTCTCTCCTGTCTCCTCCCTCCTCCATGCTGCCTGCTCTGTCCTCCCTGCTTCATGTTCCCTCCTCCCTGTTGCCTGCTCTATATTCCCTGATTCATGCTCCCTCCTCCATGATGCCTGCTCTATCCTCCCTCCTCTGTCCTCCCTGCTTCATGCTCTACTTCATGCTGTCTCCTCTGTCCTCCCTGCTTCATGCTCAACTCAGGAGAGACAACTCAACCAGTAAGAGATAGAATTAGACAGTGTTTTTTAATATCAAACATGGGAATAAGGAACACCTTTTATCTAGACATTTTAAGGAGGTACATGGTCAAAATCCCAAGGGACTAAGATTTTGGGCAATCCACAAAATAAAAAAAAAGACATCAGGGGTAGAAATATTGAAAATAAATTATTATACAAAGAGGCTAAATTCATTTTTTAATTTAAAACGCTACATCCTATTGGCTAAAATTCTGAAATAGATTTAAATCATATTTTCTAATTATTTGTTTTTTTAAAAGGATTGGTTTTATTATTATTTTTTAACTTCTTATCTTTATTTCCTAAAAAGTGGAGTATTTGTTTAATCAATGTTTATAACAATGTGATCTTAATGTATTATAATATGCCTGATGTTTTAAGAAAATATTTTTTAAAAAGTCTGTTATTTGAAATGAAATTATAAAGTTATGAGCAGGGCAAAAAAAGTGTTAATAGAGCATTTCAAAGAGAGGAAATTACATCATGGAAGGAGTATATTTAAAGATGAATGTTTTTTAACCTAAGGCTGCAGGTCAGCTGAAATGTGTAGATGCACACCCTCTTGTTGTCATATGTTGGAGCAGTAAAGGACATACAAAATTGTAAACTGGTAAATTAATGGTAAAATAGACTGCCTAATCCTTAAACTGTAGCTAAGGCTACACAAACTGATACTGGGAGAAAGCTGAGGAACAGGGCAGAGTATATTGCAATACTAAGCTGATTGCTACAATCCAAATTGGCGTAAAGGCAGCACAGTATTGTATCAAAGGGATCAATACAAAGTAAGAACTGAGAACCCATGCAGAGCAACTTTAGAATACATAGCCATGATGTCACGTGACACAGAGTACAGAGCTACACCAGAGCAGTTAATCTAAAAGTCTGCCTTTACCAAATTAAGTAAACATGAGGCAATAATTATTTGGAAACGGAGATTAGCTCTTCCTCTATTTAATACATTAGCAATTGGAACATTTATCATTGGATCATAATCCAAGTGACTGCCTTCACCAAACTAATAATTATTTGGAAACAGAGCGCTATCCTAACTCTAGTTAATACATTAGAAACATTTAACATAGGATCATGTAATCTGGGAATGCTAAAGTAATATTACTGTATATATAAGAGGGGGTTGAACACTACAATAATACATGTTAAATTAAGTAATAAACAAAATGTATGCTTACCTGATAAATTTATTTATTTCCAGATATGGTGAGTCCACGGCTTGAGTAATTACTGTTGGGAATGTCACTCCTGGCCAGCAGGAGGATGTAAAGAGCACCACAGTTAAACTGCTAAGTTTCACTCCGTTACCCACAACCCCCAGTCATTCGACCAAAGGGAAATGGAGAAAAAGGAGTAACACAAGGTGTAGAGGTGCCTAAAGTTACAGTCAAAAGAACAACTGTCTTAAAATAAAGGGTGGGGCCGTGGACTCACCATATCTGGAAATAAATAAATTTATCAGGTAAGCATACATTTTGTTTTTCTTTCCTAAGATATGGCGAGTCCACAGCTTGAGTAATTACTGTTGGGAACCAATACACAAGCTAGAGGACACGGATAAATAGGGAGGGACAAGACAGGCAGTCCTAAACAGAAGGCACCACTGCTTGAAGAACCGTTCTCCCAAAAGAAGCCTCAGCCGAGGCAAAAGTATCAAATTTGAAAAATTTGGAAAAAGTATGTAGAGAAGACCAAGATGCAGCCTTTGCAAATTTGTTCCACAGAAGCTTCATTTTTGAAAGCCCAAGAAGAGGAAACAGCTCTTGTGGAATGAGCCGCAAATCTCTCAGGAGGCTGCTGTCCAGCAGTCTCATAAGCCAAACAAATTATACTTTGTAACCAAGAAGAAAGAGAAGTAGCAGTAGCTTTCTGACCTTTACGTTTCCCAGAGAAACAGACAAAGAAGGCAGAGGACTGGCGAAAATCCTTAGTCGCCTGCAAGTAGAATTTAAGAGCACATACAACATCCAAATTGTGTAACAAACGTTCCTTGGAAGAAGGATTAGGACACCGAGAGGGAACATCAATCTCCTGATTGATATTAATATTGGAAACAACCTTAGGAAGGAAACCTAACTTACTACGAAGACCCGCCTTATCGGCATGAAAAAAAGGATGAGGGGAATCACACTGCAGAGCTGATAGTTCCGAGACTCTTTGATCAGAAGAGATAACAACAAGAAACAAAACCTTCCAAAATAACAATGTCTATGGAATGCAACGGCTCAAACTGAGCCAGCTGTAAAACTTTAAGAACAAGGTTAAGGCTCCAAGGAGGAGCAACAGACTTAAAGACAGGCCTGATTTTGACCAAAAAGATTGTACATCTGGCACATCCGCCAAACGTTTATGTAGTAAAACTGATAAAGCAGAAATCTGACCCTTCAGGGTACTGACTGACAATCCCTTCTCCAGGCCTTCCTGAAGAACAGATACAATTCTAGGAATTCTAATTCTACTCCAAGAGAAGCCCTTGGATTTACACCAATAAAGATATTTACGCAATATCTTATGGTAAATCTTTCTAGTAACAGGTTTGCGAGCCTGAATCATGGTCTCAATGACCGACTCAGAAAAACCATGCTTAGACAGAATTAAGCATTCAATCTCCAAGCAGTCAGCTTCAGAGAAACGAGATTTGGATAAAGGAAGGGACCCTGAATCAGGAGGTCCTTCCTCAGAGGTAGTCTCCAAGGTGGGAGAGATGATATCTCCACTAGGTCTGCAATCCAGATCCTGCAAGGCCATGCAGGGGCTATTAGAATCACTGATATCCTCTCCTGTTTGATACAAGCACTGACTCGTGGAAGGAGAGCAAATGGAGGAAACAGGTATGATTTGGAATCAGCTGCAGATTTCTTTGATTATTTCCCCTTGTTCCAAGACTGATTGAGTTTCCAAGAAGACTTGGATTGTTCCTGCTTGGAAGAAGAATGGGAAGGCTTTCCTCTGAAGTTACGAAAGGAACGTAAATTACTCTGACATCCTTTAGGCCTATTCTTCTTATCTTGAGGTAGAAAATACCCTTTTCCACCCATAATATCAGAGATAATTTCTGCCAAACTGGGTCTAAACAAGGTTTTGCCCTTGTAAGGAATCGCCAGAAGCTTGACTTTAGAGGAAACGTCTGCAGACCAGGATTCCAACCATAATGCCCTGCAGGCTAGGACAGCGAAACTAGAAGTTTTAGCTCCTAGTCTAACAACTTGTAAAATGGCATCTGCAATAAAGGAATTGGGCAACTTAAGAGCTCTAATCCTATCTTGAATTTCATCCAAGGAAGTCTCTACTTGAAGAGAATCAGACAAGGGTTCAAACCAATAAGATGCCGCACTAGTCACGGTGGCAATACACACCGCAGGTTACCATTGGAGACCTTGATGAAAATTAAATCTTTTTCAAATAAGCCTCTAGGTTCTTGTCCATCAGATCCTTAAAAGAGCAGCTATCCTCAATAGGAATAGTGGTTCTCTTAGCCAGAGTGGAAATGGCCCCTTCAACTTTGGGTACAGTACACCTTTAATGGAGTCCTCGACAGGAAACATTTTCTTAAAAATGGGAGACGGGGAAAAAGACACCCCTGGTTTCTCCCATTCCTGTGAGATAATCTCCCTAGCACAGTCCAGCACAGGAAAAACCTCTGAAGTGGAAGGTTCATCAAAGAAACTATTAAGTTTACTAGATTTCTTAGGAGTGACAACGACAGGGGTATCAGAGTCATCTAGAGTAGCTAAAATCTCCTTTAACAATACTCAAAGGTGTTCAAGCTTAAATCTGAAGGATACCACCTCAGTTTCAGAAGAAGGAATTATACAGTCTGAATCTGAGATTTCACCCTTAGAAAGTCCCGATGTATCTTCCTCATCAGACTTATGAGAAAGGGCAACTTGGGAAGCAGAACTGAGGATAGGCACCTCACTTTCTGAATTTCTAGATTTCCTCTTGCGTTTTCCCTGTAATCTGGGAATGGCAGCTAATGCTGCAGATACCGCTGAAGATACCTGGGCAGCAATTTTTGCTTTTAAATAAACTCCACTAGGAGTTATAGAGGAACCGCAGGGAACTGCATGTGACACCATTGAGGCTTGGGACGTAGCAGGAGAAAGCTAAGGTATTATTTTAGCAGCATCATCCTGAGAGACATTAGGCTAAAAAATTCACACATGAAGAACAAAATTGCATAGGAGCTGCAGTTTGTGCATCTAAACATAATACGCATAAATTCATGAGAGCAGGCTCTTGCTCTATATCAGACATGTTGTGAAACAGTAAATAAACTTGTACAGATAAGGAAAAAATACACTTTAAATTTTATCCCAAATTCGGATCGATCCCCAGCTAAAATTATGTGAGAAAAGTTAAGAAAAAAACATTTAAAAAACATCAAATAAACTTCTAAAATACCCCTCAGGCAACCCCACACCTCAATTACTGAGGTGCCTTACCGCTACTAATTAAGACCGAATCACCCAGAAATGAAGAAAAACAACTTTTTCCTCAGAAATGTTATGAAGTAAAGCCGGTCATGTGACCGCAACTGCCATGCTCAAATTACTGCTGTGACACAGAGAGGCACTGAAAATAGCTTCCTGGTACACTGAGTACCAGAAATATCCATTTTTTTCAAACCCGACAGTTTAAAATGTTGCATCATTTTATTTTAAAGCAAAGGGGAAATTAATAAGCTGCTGAAAAAGAAAATTCAGCTTTACTTTCAGTTTATCAAGTAAATATGTGTCAGAAAATAAAGTCTAATAAAAACATTTTACCCTTTCTGTTTAAGAGTTTAAATGTTAGTCTTACACATGCTACAGTGCCTGCTTCATGCCCCAGTGTAACCCATACAACAGGATTATCTATGTCCCTATTTAAAAGCAGTGTCTTTTAATGTGTTAAGTGTATATTCTCTCCTTCAACTTAAAGAAAAAGCACTTACCTGCTCCACTGTCCGGCATGTAAACAGTTACAAGGTATGAGAGGACACAGTTCCTCACAGAGACCTTTGAAAAACAGAGTAGCCAACTCTGGCTTTCTAAACTAGGGCAGCAATTGTTAGGAAAACGCAGTAAGTATCTCTTTACAAGTTCCTAACTGCTTTAAAGCCAACACTACCCGACTGCAATAAATGACGTGGAATACGGCTATACCCCAAAACTTGCTTGTAGATTAAATCAACATTTTTCTTCAGACACCTAAACTTCACCTCCTCCATGCACCGAAGACAAAGAGAATGACTGGGGGTTGTGGGTAAGGGAGTGATACTTAGCAGTTTAACTGTGGTGCTCTTTGCCTCCTCCTGCTGGCCAGGAGTGATATTCCCAACAGTAATTACTCAAGCCGTGGACTCACCATATCTTAGGAAAGAAATAACATTTTACCCATATTGGACTATTAAAAAGAAACATTAATTTTATTTGTTATTAGATATTAGTTATTGAAGCTCATAAATTGTGTGTATTTATTATTTTTGTAATAAACGTTTTAACACCTTTATATCTCTAAGACATTGGGGCCAATTTAATGTAACTGTTTCCACGCGAGCCTTCAAGAGTTAAGAAGCAGCGGTCTTAAGACTGCTGCTCCTTAACTCGTCCGCCACCTCTAAGGCAGCGGACAGCAATCGCCCGATCTCATAAGATCGGTTGATTGGCTGCGAATCTACAGGGGGCGGAATTGCACAGCAATGATAAATGCTGACAGCGTATGCTGTCAGCATTTATTGATGTGCGGCGGACATGATCCTCTATAGCCGTTCGCTCTTTAATAAATCTTTAATAAATCGGCCCCCATGAATATCTTTTATATACAATTAATATCTGGAACATCCACATGAATACCAGGACCCAAAGTTTCCCAGCAGAACATTGCCCAGAGCATAACACTGCCTCCTGCTTAACATAGTGCATCCTGCTGTCATATCTTCCCCAGGTAAAGGATGCACATCCTCCTGTTCTAAAAGAATACATAATTCATCAGACCAGGCAACCTTCTTCCATTGCTCTATGGTCCAGTTCTGACACTCACGTCCCCAATAAAGGCACTTTCGAAAGTAGACAAGGGTCATCATGGGCACTCTGTCCGGTTTGTAGCTACGCAGCAGCAAATGCAGCAGACTGTGATGCACTGTGTGTTCTGACACCTTTCTATCATGCAAATACAAAGTTTGGCTTAGCACACCTTATAAAAAGTTTATATACCCATATTTGGGAGTGCTGCCAATGTGACCAAGTAGTTATACAAAATAGGGGGTATTGGCACACATCCATTTGCAAATAAACAACACATTTTTAAATGCTGCAAAATATTGCAGAAGACACATTTAAAATTAATTAAAATTTGGATCGGTTGGAGAGGTTATTGCCACCCCGTGTCATTTCTGGGAAAAGGGAGTTGCAGTCTTATTTAATAATAATTGTACATATAAGTTCATTTATCAAGCGCTATATCCAAAGAAAGATTAATTATTCTTAAAATATAGATATATTGTATGTAACGTCTATGGGCCTAATAATGTAGATAAAGATTTCTGCAGCCAATTACAATCAACATTTTTGAATTTATAATTGTGGCAGTTGATTTAATTATTAATTTAAAACTAATCTAGATAGATTAGGATTACGAAAAAAAATTGTCATAAATATGATGAGGCAGGAATCCAAAGTTTTTGGAGTTTTGTAGATTCCTTCAGATTGAGATATTTGGAGAATATTAAACCCAGATTTTAAATCTTAAAAAAGGCTAGTTTCTAAATGGAGAGTTTTGTGTCTTTAAAGGGACAGTCAAGTCCAAAAATTTTTTTCATGATTTAAATAGGGAATGTAATTTTAAACAACTTTCCAATTTACTTTTATCACCAATTTAGCTTTGTTCTCTTGGTATTCTTAGTTGAAAGCTAAACCTAAACCTTGAAGACTACCTCTAATCTGAATGCATTTTGACCACTAGGAGGCATTAGTTCATGTGTTTCATATAGATAACATTGAGCTCATGCACGTGAAGTTACCCTGGATTGGCTAAAATGCAAGTCTGTCAAAAGAACTGAAATAAGGGGGCAGTTTGCAGAAGCATAGATAAAAGGTAATCACAGAGTTAAAAAGTGTATTTCTATAACAGTGTTGGTTGTGCAAAACTGGGGAATGGGTAATAACAGGATTAACTTTCTTTTTAAACAACAAAAATTCTGGTGTTGACTGTCCCTTTAATCACCCCTATGTTCAGAAATCCAAAATATTTTGGGAAACAGTCAAAGTGGTCCTTCAGGTTGAAATAAAAGCATATGTTGACAAATAGAGGAAAATTACAAAGGCCCAAGAAGTGCAGCTTTCTAATAAACGTAAAAACTGTTATAAACTTATATTGCTAATCCTTGTAGAACTTTATTGGATAAATATATTAAAATTAAGGATGAGTGGGAGGTTTTTACCAGACATGTGCATTCAGCAGTTTCATTCATTGCTAAACGGAGAATGATGCGCCCACTCAATGGCTAAATGGAGAATAATGCGCACACTCACTGCATTCAACTGTTTTCGAACCTTGGATTTCTTCTTGTGAAATTTTTAACACACTAAGATCTGGATTTGCACAGATCTTAGTGTGTTGCCCTTTCACAAAAAGAAATTTGCCTACGAAAAAGCTGAATGCAGTGAGCAGCCAGCTTCTTCAACATTCGGCAGTGAATAAAACTGCTGGATGCACATGTCTAGTTTTCACCAGGCAGAAAACAGCTCTAAGTGATTTTTAGATCTAGAGCTCAATTTTTAGATTTGGGAATAGGGATGGTAAACTCTTAGATGCATGTGTGAAAGCGAAGAATAAATCTAATAATATGCAAGCAATCATAACAGCGGGGACTAGGTATTTAAAAGTAGGAGAAATCCGAGATATGTGTTTTCAATATTTTCAAAAGTTATATTCAGTTGAAGGTATTAATTAAATGAATATGAAAGATTTCTGGGGAAATATTCATTTATCAAACCAATCTCAAGAAGATTTGGTTGAGGTAAATGCATCTGTTTCTGAAATATCCTAGCCCTGATCTTCTGCCTTCAGAATTCTATAAATTAACGAGCTCAAAAATTATTTTTGTACTTTAACAATTATTAACATATTTGATACATGGTAAACAACCATCTACAGTATAAGGGTGCGGCTACCTCTTTATGTAACAATGGTATACAAACCCCTAATATAGCAAGAGGAACTCAACAGGGTTGTCCCCTGTCCCCACTTTTATTTAACCTAGCAATAGAGCCCTTTGCTATATATTTGACAAGAGAACTAGATGGTATCCCACTAGATGGAAAACAAGTCAAACTTTTGCGATATGCAGATGATTTGCTGTTATTATTTTGGTAATGCTGAAATAATCTTCCCTACATTCTCCAAATAATGGAAACATTTGTCTTTTTTATCTATAAAGGTAATCTTTAGAAATCAGAAATCTCCTGGATTGCTAAAAATAAGTTTCCCCCTGTAAATAGGCCATTTAGTGAGGTCAAGGAGATTATTACATATTTGGTTATTAAAATCATCAAAAACCCTCAGTTTTCGTATAGTGATGACAGTCTCCCTCTAATTGGGAAAATTGCTTAAGGCCTCAATAACAGGGCTCGCTTGCCTTTATTATTAATGGAAAAAGTTAATTTAATCAAAATTAATATCTTTCAGAAATTTTATATGTTACAGAATATACCACTGCTGATTGAGAAAAAGAACTAAATAATTTTAGATAATTATATAGTGCTTTTCTATGGAGAATAAATTCAGTTATCCTAGAGCTCTAGAATGATTTACTTTCTCCTCTTTCCATTGATATCATCTGGTGTTTTTAGCTAAGGTTGCAGTCAATTGGATTACAGATGCTAACTATATTACCAATTCTAAATTAGAGGAGACATTTTGTTAGCTCCCTGTCTCTGAAAGCTTTACTACATTCCCCCATTGATAAAGTTCCAAAGGAGATTAAAAGCACTAGAACTTTCTTTAATGTGGAAGAGTATATTGCAATCATGCAGTCTCAGACTTCATGCTTATAGCTGCTAACCCTTTGTTTATAGATTGTATTAATTTTCTTGGGCTGGGCAGAGGAAGGGCTGAAAATATAAATATCAGATCTTTAGACTCTTTAAAAAAAAAAAAAAAACAATCTACCTAACACATATTTTTATGCATTTGCTCTAAGTATGTCACTGGCTACAAAGCCTGATTAAGACCCATGGGTCCCATAGGCGTCATACTGGAGATAATCATTGCTTAAGTTACTATATATATATATATATATATATATATATATATATATATATATATATATATATATAAAAATAGGAAGCACTATATCTCTTTTTGGATTAAAAGTATTTCACAGGCACAGGATAAACATATGCAAAAGTTTATATAGTATTGGAAAAAAGAGTTTCCAGATCTAGAGATGGAAATGATGAGCATCAGAATGTATCTAGAGTAGAAAAAGCTCATCTGTCTGCATCTTGGCAAGTATCTCATTCTAATCTAAGTAAAGGTTACTATTTGACTCCTGCCAAGATGAATAATAGAATAAAATGTCACAGTTGTCCTGTGCTCAATATAGTCTTATTGGGTCTGAAATACTCCACTTGCTATGGGATTGCCCCAAGATTAAAAAAAAAAAATTTTTAATAATAAAATGTTTGAAAGTTGAGGGTACTATCTCTGGGTGGCACCTTGAATAGTAGAGCTATTGGTTGCCATTTGTGGAATGCCAATGACTTGTCAATTATCAGCAGTTTGAAGAAAAAAGGAGTATAGGCAGCTGCTCAAAAGAGTGAACAAATGTGAGGGCTGGCAAAACAAGGTAAAAACAAATAACCTTTATTGTACCATTAAAAAATGCTTAGGCAGTACAGGGCACACAAACTCCCTGACTAGGTTCGTGCTCCATTGAGCACTTAATCATAGGGTGAGTTTGCATTAGTGTTCATAGCCTATTTAAAGGCACAGAACACCTGAAAGAAATTGTGCATTAAAAACAAAAACAATAATAAAACAATGACAACATACCTAATTGCAAACACTATGGGTGTGGAAATGAAAAAAAGTGAAGTACTTCATCTATATTTACTTAAACTGAATTAAAGATATGCTTCATATTGAAGCTATTTATAATATCTATATTGGGACAAAAGGCTGAATAGCAAAAATTGAATAACATTGTCAATATGAATACCACCTAAAGGACAAAAAATTCCAATAAGAGGTACCCATACTAACCAACCAAGACAGAGACAAAGTTTAAAGCTAAAACCAAAAAACTAGAAAATGCCCATAAAGGGGATAAATGCAAGAAAACCCCTTCTAGGGGATAAGTGAAATAACATGTCAAATAGATAAACCTAAATGCCCATATAGGGGATAGACAATTATAATAACCCATAAAGGGGATAGACATTGTATTTGGCATCATAATGTGAGAATAAAGAAATAAATAAATTAAATAAATTCAACTAACCAAATTCACATTTCATTTCTCAACAAAATAACTCATGTCCCATTCTCTGTTTAGACCCAGGGGGGGTTATAGTTCTTAATTTGTATATCCAATACAATTCTTGCTTAAGCAACAAACTACCCCTATCACCCCCTCTGGGTGGAAACATAACACGGTCTATAACCTGAACCTTCATATCAAAAATGTTAGTCATATGTACCAAATTAAAATGCCTGGCTATCGCTGATTCTTTAACATATTCTTTAGTGTCCCTAACATGTTCTCTAATTCTTGACCTAAGTTCCCTACTTGTTTGACCTGTGTATTGCAGGTTGCAAAGTTTGCACTCTAGGAGATAGACCACAAAAGTTGTTCTACAGTTAGCGTAGAATTTGTGTTTGAATTCCTCTCCTGTCTTGTTGCTCCTAAAACCATCACCCACATGTACAAAACCACAAGTTATGCATGAACCATGGCCACATTTATAAGTTCCTCTTCTCCTGATCCAATTGCTCCTATCTGGGTTATTGGAACGGATTAAACTTGGGGACAATTTAGATGCTAATGTAGGCGCTCTTCTCGGTACAAATTTTAATGAACCAATTATGGGTCTTAAAACATCATCATTTTCTAACAAATGAAGATTTCTCTTTAGTATGGAACAAACCTGATAGTATTCTTTAGAGTACTCGGTTGAGAATACTACAGTATCTGGTTTTATGATGTTATGTTTCCTCGTCCCTCTCATTAGTTCTTGCTGTGATTTTTGTCTCACCTCATTGAGAACCTCATTCAAGAGGTTTTCGGCATAACCCCTTGCTTTAAGGCGCTCAATGAGGGTTTTAGCTTGTGCATCAAAATGACCATCTGAGTTTGTGTTTCTTCGAAGTCTCATAAGTTGACCCCTGGGAATTGACCGTACCAAGTGTGGTGGATGACATGATTCAGCATGTAGAATGGTATTCCCAGCTGTTAACTTACGATAAGTATCACTGATCACTAAACCTGTTTCAAAGTCACCATATAGAGTAAGATCCAAAAAATTCACCACATTCTCGTACAAATCTCCCACAAATTTTAAGTTAAACTCATTTAAACACAGGTAACCTAGGAAATCCTCATACACAAAAGGTTCCTTGACTATGAAAATCAAATCGTCAATGAAACGCATGTAGAAAACTATGTTTTCTTTAAATGGATTACTCTCAGTGTATAAGTAAAGATCCTCCCATAATCCCACATACAGATTCGCGAATGAGGGGGCAAATTTAGCCCCCATGGCAGTTCCGCAAACCTGTATGTGGAATTCTCCATTGAACATAAAAAAATTATGTTTCAATAGAAACTCTATTACTTCACATAGTATAAGTCTTACATCCTCAGTGAATCTGGTGTGCTTGTCAAAAAAGTACCTGATTGCTCGTATCCCTGTATGGTGGGGTATGCTTGAGTAAAGTGCAGTGGCGTCCACCACTACCCACTTATACTCCTTTTTCCACTTAAGATTCTTAAGCATCTGTAAAAGATGTGTCGAATCTCTCAAGTAACTCTTGAGACCCCTCACCAGGGGCTGCAAAATAGAATCAATCCACTCTGAGGTGGGTTCAAGCAATGACCCAATCCCCGAGACAGTAGGTCGCCCCGGGGGTTGGGTCAGGCTTTTGTGCGTTTTGGGTAAGTAATGGAAAATCGGAATCCGTGGATTCTCAGGGATCAAAGCCTCCAGCTGTTCCCTGGTGAGGAGTCCAACAGAAACAATCTGTTCCAACAATCTAACCAACTTGGTTTTAAATATAAATGTAGGATTAGAATCCAATTTTCTATAGGTGGAGTGGTCATTCAATTGTCTGCTACTTTCTTGCAAATAGTCACTCTTGTTAAGAATGACTACATTGCCACCTTTATCCGAATTCCGGATAACCAAATTTGTATTATTCTCCAATAAGGCCAAGGCAGCTTTTTCTTTCCTAGTTAAATTGGTTCTAACCATCTTCTTTTGTTGTTTCATAGTGTCCTCTAAGGCCAAAATTTCCCTCTCTACCCTCTTCTGATAAAGATTCAACGCTGGACCCCTGAACTGGACTGGATAAAATTTTGAAGATTGTTTTACAGGAACAGGAATATCACAATTTTCAGGGCCATATTCACCTTCCATGTCCCTAAGTCCCTCTAACATGATATTATCTACAAAACTCAATGTCTGATCTACCTCTGTGTACAAACTGTGTGCATTGTCACTCAACTCAACATGTGAGGTAACCTCACTGGACTCTGAACTAAAACCTTGAACATCAATAGATTGGGAATTGGTATCTCTCACCGAAAAGAACCTTTTCAGAGTCAACTTCCTTACGAATTTGTTGACATCCAACAATGTTTTAAATGCTGAAAATGTGTTAGTCGGTGCGAAACCCAATCCCCTAGACAACACAGAAATTTGTTCAGTTGTTAATTCAATGTCCGAAAGATTAAGAACAGTTAGTCCTTCTTGTTGTGTTTGGGTTTCCTTCCTGGTTTTCTTTTCTCTCTTCCCTGCTCTCCTTGTTTTTTTCCACCTAAAGGGATATCCCTGCTGTCGCTTTCTTTTGGATGTATTTCCATTTCTTCATCTTCAGAACTCCCAACAGCACCACTACCCGGTACCTGCAATGACAAAGATGAACCAGAAGAGACAGAAGAGGAAGAGAGCAAAGAAGAGGAAGAAGAGGAAGAAGAAAGAGAAACAGAGATAGGTGCTGATGCTCCACTGTCATCAGACATGTTGGACTCCATTTCTGAGTTTTCTGTAGAAGAAAACACCACATGGCGCTTATTATCTTTTTTCTTTTTCAATATGGACTTTGGCACCCAATCGGTCTTCTCATCTGTTTCAGTCTCTTGTCTGGTCTTACTTTGGTTATTGCCTGCTTGATTTTTCGGGCCTTTGCCCCTCTTGAAATGTTTGCCTTTATGCCTTCGCTGGAACTGAGACCAGTTGTATACCCTATTGTTGGTATAATCCTCCAAGTCCCGACTGAACTTGGTGCCTTTCCTCTCAGCTAGCTCCTCGTCCGATTTTTTTATTTTGGATTTCAACACTGATTTAAATTCTTTATACTTTTCATCAGACTTCAGAGCCTTTAGATCTTTTTTGACTGTTATAATCTGCTCATTGAGTTTACTCCTTTTATGGTTCTTGCTCCTGTTAGCAATGTCCATTAACTTTAGGGAACATGTGGTGAGAGCTTCATTCCATTCCTCTAACAGTTCTGGGACCTCCAAATCAAATGAGGGATATTTCTTAATACGTAATCCACGAGGGATTCGTTTAGCCTCAATATAATGCTCAAAAGATACCACATCCCACATAAGCCTTAGGTCATTCAATAACAATTTCTCCAGTTTGAAAAATAAGCCCTTGAGAGAACTAACAGTCCCCCCTGCAGTCTCATTTTTCATAAATATTCTTTTAAAGAAGCTTCTTCTGTGTTCCATGTTGAAAATGGATTTGTTAAAACTTGTTCCTTCCTCCTCCATAGTGTTAGCAAAAAAGTAAAATTGAGCCCAAAATGTACTGCCAGAAAATTTTTAATGGTACAATAAAGGTTATTTGTTTTTACCTTGTTTTGCCAGCCCTCACATTTGTTCACTCTTTTGAGCAGCTGCCTATACTCCTTTTTTCTGTTGGCATTTGCGGTCACACCGGCCGCTTAACTGGCAGCTTGCACCCCTGCAGCCCAAGCATTTGGTTTGCTCTGTTCTCCCCCGGATTCGGCAGCCACTTCCGCATCTGTAGCGGCTTGGGATTTTGGAATTATCAGCAGTTTGTAAAGCCCTCTACCCATTAAACCAAGGTTTCTGAAATCGACAGATTGTGCTTTATCTCCAGATGTCAGATTGTGCTGAATCCTACACCAGATAACCGATCCGAAACGTTGAGGCATACTGCAACCATCACAAGGAGAAGCCTTCAATATCCCCCAGTAAGTCTTAGAAGGGGTATGAGCAGCTTATACACTGCATTTTTTATACATGGCTATGATCCACATCAAAATAAGAGGACAGGTTATAGCTATGTCAGCCAATGAGTTTAATGTGTTAAGAAGTATTGAGAGTCTACTTATTGATCACTTTAACAAGCTTGAGGAACATATGCTTGGTATTTGCCTTCCTGGTCTAACCTATACCTCAACAATTGACATGGATCCTGATTGGATGACTGCAGGACAATGATAGGCTGCTTTCTCTATGTAAGTTGAAGAAGAGTGGGCAGTATAAAGAGAGGAAGCTGGCTAAGTTGCTGTCTGCACCAGCTAATAATAATATAGTGGTCAACATTGAGGCCCCCTGTATGTCAGTGGATGATGAGGGTAATGACAGAAGGGGGATTGTCTTCGGCACAGTGCTATGGCTAGGTGAAGAGAATGGCCAACAGATGAAACTATGTGTGACAGTCACTGACAGACCTAGCGCTGCAGGGGCACTAGTTCTTTGTTGAAGCGACTGGCTTATCTTTTGTTAGTAAAACATGTCCCCAGACATGTAGACTCCACAAAGCTTATCACTGATAAGAGAGGGTCTAGTGCCCAGAGGCAGGGTTGGGTGTTGTATGTTTATACAACAGATTATAGACATGCCTATTGTCCTGCCTAGATTCTAATCAGGGTATTCATGAAGGGGGATTGTCTCTGGAAAGGTATATAAGTGTATGTAACCTTCCAATAAAGTGTTGTTCCTGTTTCTGCTCCAAAATCGATCTTGTCTGATTATTGGGGTATTTTTCTAGTGTTTGGTGGTTTTAGCTTGGGGGAAGTAGTAGCTGGTGGACATACCCAGTTAGGGTACCAAGGAGGTTCGTCACACTATTGATCTTTCATATCCCTAACTTCAGATTAGAATTAGATGATCTCGCTCTCCTGCGAACTCCGCCCAGCCGGGTATTCACAATGGTGCACAGAGCTTGTTCCTGGGTCATGGGCTGTTTGTCCCAAAGAATTTACTCACAGGATTGTGTGACCAACAGTACAGGGTGCAAGTATGCTTGTCAGTTCCACTACACAGTGTCTGAAATGGAACTGCTCTACTTAGCATGATCCAGATCCTTCTTCCATGTGGAACTTCTATGTTATTGTTTCCCCTGACTGCTGCCTCAAAACTGGGGTCAGATTAAATCCATGCTGTATAAAGTCAGGCGGAAGTGGGTCTAACCTATTTTTTTGGCCAGATATTTTGATACAGCCTACAGTTGGAAAACAGAATTAGGATGATTCTAGGATTCTGCCTTTTAGTGAGATTTTGAGATTACCTTGATATTTGGCTGCTCACTAATGATGCTTGCATGCTGATGTTTATGTGACTTTCATATACATAAATCTCAGAAGTCCTGCTTTAATCAAACCTTTCACAAGAGGCCTGGTTTGTGTTTATTGGGACTCTATTTTAAGTGTTGATATTTTGCTTTCTGTTGCAAATTGTATACTTAATGTTCTTATAAAGTAAGTGTGCTTTCATTTTACTGTCTTTATATTTCTCATTTATGCTAGCACACTCTCTAATGTTAGGTGACAAAATATGAGAAAGATTCAAGTTATATATAGGTTTAATGAGGTGGAAATGTAAATTAGCAAGGAACCCTAGTTGTACTTACCAGTGTACAGGGTATCTGTATCATTTTAAGGCTCTTTGTTCTGCTAGTAACATTTACCAGTCGTATGCTCCTAAGATAGCTATATCAGCAACGCCTGTTTTCTTTAAGCAAAACCACTCTATAAGATCATATTTTTAGAGGCTTTATGGTCTGACTGTGTAGCCTAAATGTACTATAGCATCTTCAATATTTTACGCTGGTGAGTGAGGCATTGATCTACAAGTAATAAATTACAGGTATTGAGATGCTTTAATTCTCAACAATTTTAAGCAAGTATTAGATGATAATTTCTGGTATGCTTTTAAGTTTCTAATTAGCGTTGCTTATCCATGAGCAAACCTTTACACTCATCGGGAAACTCCAAAGCCTATATATTGCAACTTAAAGGGACATAAAACCCAAATTCTTTCTTTCATGATTCAGATAGAGCATGTAATTTTGAACAACTGTCCAAATTACTTATATCATCAAATTGGTTTTGTTTTCTTGGTATCCTTTGTTGAAAAGGGTTAAAAAGGATACCCAGGTAGGCTCAGGAGCTGTTGATTGGTGGCTGCACATATATGCCTCATGTTATTGGCTGAAACAATGCATACAGCTACCTCCCATTAGTGCATTGCTGCTTCTTCAAGAAAGGATACCAAGAGAATAAAGACAATTAGATAATAGAAGTAAATTGGAAAGTTGTTTATAATTGTATGCTCTATCTGAACCATGAAAGAAAAATAAAAATGGATTTCATGTCCCTTTAAAGGTGAAATAATTAGCTGGCACCCACAGTTATTTGCTACGCATTGTTATTCATACATATTTTTTATAGGCATCTGTTGGTAGAAATTACATACCTTAATATGCTGCTCTATAAATAGCTGGCCCTTGTTGTTTTTTCTTGTTTTTTTACGTAGGCCTCTGTAATTTGTATAAAGTAGTATACTGCCTGGTGCAATGTTTAGTTCAATACCTAACTAAGGGGTATTTATTGCTAGTTTTAATCATCACATTTACTATAGCATTTTTCATTATAGGACCCAAGAGGGGTCCCCCTATTTTTTCAGATATCTTCTTAGCTTCTTGGATTGGGATAACTTTGGGTCCAAATGTGGTTCTTTATATCAAGTAGAAGGAATCCAAGTATACATTATATATTTTACATGTTGCTATATATTTAAATCTAAGGTTTGTCAACTATTTTTTCTCTCTTTTTGGAATGTTACAGAGATAAGAATAAATGTGTGGTTTGGACTAATTTATAACTAGCAAAAAATGTTACACATAAGCACTACATTACAAGTGTATAAAATAACTGCACTATAAGTTTCTCTCCTAACTTTAAGACTGTATATCCTTTGTATTGGGTTATAGAGGCGCGCCTTAAAAACATTTTTTGCTAGAATACGTCTTTTTCTCCAATATTGAGGTTTTTGGGTATTTTAAGGTGTTTAGTTAAGGTTTCTAATAGTCCTTTTTATTGAGTGATCCCTTTTGATTTAATACTAATTTAGAACGGCCATGTCCATAGCTGAAAAAAACAATTTCTTCATTTGTAATTGTACGGACAAAATACTTATGCTGCTCTATTCATTTGTTCTGGTGATGGTTTATGTTTTATAATTTATGTATCTTCTTTATAAAACCTCAATAAAAATATTAATAATAATAAAAAAAATCTTCAGAAACATTTTATTTTTCCTGTATGAAAAAGGAAGTAATATGCTTAATGAGAGATTTATTAAAACATCAGGTCTTCGTGATAGACAGATAATGTTTAGCTATAGGTAGAATAAGAAAGAACACAACATTGTTCAATTTATTTAAAAAAAATAAAAAAAAGCAATCACAAGCAATTATAGAACAATTTGATCTGTCTAATCCTTCAGAAAGAATTCTTAAATGATATTTTAAAAAGTGGTTGGCTCTGATTGGAAGCTATCCAGAGAATGTTTACCTACAATTTATCTTGCTATTTTTTTAAGATAATGAAGAAGGAGAGAGAGAAGAGTGTAGAAGGGCAGAGGTGGGAGAGAGTGGAAGATGGGAATTGAACTAAACAGATTTGAAAATGAAGTAAACTGAAAAGTTGCTCAAAATTGCATACTCCATCTAAATCATATTGTCACATTTAAATGTCCTTTTTATAGGAATATTTATGTGAATCGGTTCAAAATCAATAGCACAAATCTTATTTTTATTCTGGCATTAAGGGGTCATAGTTTAAAACTGAAAATACATTTTATCATCAGTTCCAAGAGTAATTTCTCTAGAAATCCCCTCTGCTTGGTAGGGAAACATGAATACCTATCATTGGATAGAACATGGTGGGAAGGAAATGGAATTGGACTTAGTGGATACCAAATGAGATGCTGTTGATATAAAGATACCTGTAGTAAATTTATCTATCACATCTATCTATAAGATAAATAATAATTAGGAAATTACTTGATTTAATGTCTGGAAACAATTTAACAGAAGATAGACCATAGGAACTCGACAAAAAGATAAAAAAATAATCCCTAATAGGCCAGGGGTCCGTTCCAGAAGAAACTAAAATCAAGCATTAACAGGAGGATGAGACAAGATCTTTATCTAGAAGACAGTTCCAATAATCTTTAGCCAGTACATCAGTCTGTGGGTAGTGTATCTCAGTAAAGGGGTCAGACAGGTTGATTAAACCAGAAACTTTACCAGGGTCAGGAACAAGAAGTCTTCAGTTTTCATACAAAATAACCAAGCATTGTGTGGCAAACCTAGCCACTTCTGGACTATAACGTAAGAAAGGTTGTCTGTGACAGACCCTTCGGTCAGGACTGAAAGTGTTAACTTTATTTTCTAACCACAAGTGGCTGGCTCCAGCTACAATCTAATTAATGCTTAGCATTCTATTGTTTGATCACCCCCAGAGAGAAACGCCTAAGTGATAAGGAGAGTCAAGAGTGTCCTGTGGTTGAAGTGTTTAAGTAATATAATCCTATTGTATCATGTCAAGGGCGCTTCTCCCTTTTATCTAATGTACAACATTCTTTCCACCCCCATCTGGGGGGGGGGGGGGTCAAAAACCTGTATAAATCTGTATGCTGCCTTCAAATAAAGTGTTATTCTGTTTAAAACCTGAAAACTGGCTGGGTTGTGAACTGCTGATTCCCTATGCAGGACATTGTTCCCTGGTGTTAACCCTTGGTATCCGGTTGGTACCGTTACAATTGGTGGCAAGCGACGGAATGAACCTTATCGCCCAGAAGAGCAACTACACAAGCCAGTAACCTCAGGAAGAGGGGGATTACTACAATACTGACTAAGATGGAAGGAACTGCTAGAAGCCAGGGGAAAGATAGGCAGCAGCAAACCCAAGGCTATATTAATTGCTGAGCTGATGGAGGGAGACAGAGCTCGCAGCGCTACGCCTCCAGCAGCCATGGAGGAGACCCTATACCAGAGGGAAATGAGGACCAGGCTGGAATTTTTACCCCAACCTGTACCACGGGATATGCTATCCGTGGTAATGGCAGATGTGCAGGAGTACGTGATGGCACACAGTCCGCGGAATGCATCCTCCCGAGCAGAATCCATTTTGGACGCACTCAGCAACCCAGTAAGACCCAAAATCCCATACCATGCATTTAAAATGTTTTGTGAGGAGAAGGATGAGATTGATGGGTATTTACAGGATTTTGAGAGACTGTGCGAGTTACATGATTTGGAGCAGTCCGTATGGGTGCCGGTGCTAGCAGGCAAGCTAGCCGGTAGGGCAGCGGAAGCGTATCGCGCTGTACCCAGGGAGGACAGCAAGGATTACGCTAAAGTGAAGAGAGCGATCTTGGAAAGATATGCCATTACCTCAGAGGCATACCGGCGCAAGTTTAGAGGCCTGCGCAAGCCAGAAAGAGATTCCCATGCAGAGTGGGCCCACAAGCTGGATCAAGCATCTCAGGGGTGGATACAAGCCAGCCAAGCTACCACCATGGAAGAATTGCGACAACTGATGCTGTTGGAGCAATTCTTTAACGGCTTGTCCCCAGAAGCCCAAGAATGGGTGAGAGATCGAAAACCCCTCACCTTAACCGAAGCAGCCAGATTAGCAGACCAGCATTTTGATGCCAGGAGGCACCATGGACTACAGCCTAACAACGGACGGGCTAATATACAATGCCACACCTGCAAGCAGTGGGGACATATGGCACGTGAGTGCACCCAAAATCGGAGCAGACAAGCTTGGAACCAGGTCAGACAGAACCTGGCCCCAAGGGCGGCTGCTCACCATTACCAAACGGAGCCAGCCGCTCATGAGGTGTTGAGCACCCAAGCCGAGGAACCCCTGGGAATTCTGCATGAGGTGATGTCGGTCCAGGGACTTCGGGATTCGGGAGCTACTTTAACCCTGATAGCTCCCCATTTGGTGCCGGATACAGCACCCACTGGCGGATCCGTGGCAGTACGAGGGGCAGGGGGAGCAGTATACCGATTGCCCACTGCTAGAGTGGAGTACAGACCCCCAGTCACCCCAGCAGCTGCCAGTTACCAACCCCCGGCGCACCGCTATACCACACGGCCTCCGGCCACGAACTACCCTCAGAGAGCCCGGTTCAATTCGCGGGGCTACTCACAACCTATTCGGTGCTTTGGATGTAAGCAACTAGGGCACAAAAGACCAGAGTGTCCCCTAAATGCAGCGAATCAAGCACAGTCCTGGAGAAGACCCGCTGGCGGAATCCCACATAATCCTCAGCCTGTGGCCCGCTACGTAGAGGCGCCAGAATGCTGGGGCAGCCTACATGAAGCAGACCCCGTGCAAGCTGCCCACCGGAATAACCGGCAACGGGTTAAAGTGAATGGGAAGGAGGTCAGTTGTCTACGGGATACTGGTGCTACCATGACCTTGCTTCAAGAGAACTTGGTGCCTGAGAAACAGCACACTGGAGACACTGTGGCTGTGAGGGTAGCAGGGGGCACTGTGTTCCGCCTACCTGTTGCCAGGGTACATTTGGATTGGGGAGTGGGCGCTAGACTTGTGAATGTGGGGGTCAAGAAGGACTTACCTGCTGATGTTCTCCTTGGAAATGACTTGGCCCCCCTTGTTTCTGCCTATGCTCCCATGGATCCCGCTAATGTTAACCCTGTGACTACCCAAGCCCAGTCCCTCCGGGAAGAGACGCTTCCATGTTTGGGGTGGGGGCAGTACTGAGCCAAGTTGGAGCAGATGGCGGAGAACACCCCGTAGCTTACTTGAGCCGAAAGTTGTTGCCCCGGACATCCCCAAGCCGATCCGTTGGGATCAGACTGTGTATGCCGGCATGGTTCTGGGGGAGCATTGTGGCAAACCTAGCCACTTCTGGACTATAACGTAAGAAAGGTTGTCTGTGACAGACCCTTCGGTCAGGACTGAAAGTGTTAACTTTATTTTCTAACCACAAGTGGCTGGCTCCAGCTACAATCTAATTAATGCTTAGCATTCTATTGTTTGATCACCCCCAGAGAGAAACGCCTAAGTGATAAGGAGAGTCAAGAGTGTCCTGTGGTTGAAGTGTTTAAGTAATATAATCCTATTGTATCATGTCAAGGGCGCTTCTCCCTTTTATCTAATGTACAACATTCTTTCCACCCCCATCTGGGGGGGGGGGGTCAAAAACCTGTATAAATCTGTATGCTGCCTTCAAATAAAGTGTTATTCTGTTTAAAACCTGAAAACTGGCTGGGTTGTGAACTGCTGATTCCCTATGCAGGACATTGTTCCCTGGTGTTAACCCTTGGTATCCGGTTGGTACCGTTACACATTGAATGGGAGTCTGAGATTTCATTTTAACACCTCCCATTCAGGCTTGGTGCCAGAAACAAGACCAGGGTCACTTCCGATAAGAGAAAATATAAAAAGCTCTAAACTACGCACTAGCTTCCATTAATGGAATTTAAGAAGGCAGACAAACATCCGAGTGTGCTAATCTAATACTACTTAGCGAGCCCCCCGGCTCTTACCTCAGCTTCCTTTCCTCCTTTAGCTTGCCTGCAAGCCCTGCTCTTAAGAACAGCATGGCTTCTAGCGAGCTGCACTGAATGAAAAACAGTAAGTACAATGTGGCTCCTGCCGTGCTTTAGGTCATGACACTATATTTGTTGAAAAGCATACTTAGGTAGGAAGTGTTCACGTATCTGGAGCACTACATGGTCATCTAGGATACCAAGAGAACAGTGGTGTCTCCAATAATTATATATTTTGGGCAACTTCCAGGAGGCTCACTGGTAATTTGTTGGTTGAGGTTGCAAGTGAAATGTTGGACGGGGCGTGTCATGGAATGGGCCAGATGAGTTGGCGAGTGCAGTGGTCAAGACCAGTCATGGAAAAATAGCAGCTGAAACCTCTGCAGTAGCCACAACATCTTAGTGCTAGGTTAAAGGGACAGTATACTGTAAAATAGTTTTCCCTTAATGTGTTTACAATTGCTTTTTTTTACCAACTGCAGAGTAAAAAAATTATGAAAATTATCTTTTTAAGGTTTATTTGTGTATATTAAAGCTCTGATTTTGTGTTTTGAAGCCACAACCTAATAAAATGGGTTGAGTTTGTAGGTATAATCAGACCTCATTACTGTATCACATTGTGTACATATACATGTTTCTTTATTTTATATCTGTCCATAAAACAATCACCAGTACTTGGAGAGAACAATGGAAAATCAATATTTTATTACCTTATCTCTGCTTTATCCCACTGGGAGTGTAATTTCTCCTGCTGGCTGTGTTTACAAAGCTTATCTATAGTTTGGACCTGCGGCCACAAACTTTCAGAATAGGTGGGGATACCACATGCTAAATCAACTATTTAAAATGCCAATATAAGGGTAAAGGAGCTACTTGTAAACAATTCAATACACTCCAGCAGGTAAAGTGGATCATTGGGAACAAATTAAAGGGGAGAACATTTTTGAGTAAACTGTCCCTTTAAGACAAGAGTATTGAGCAAGAATTAAGGAGCTTGCCTTGAAGAATTCTGTCTCAGCAGTTAGAGGAAACCACTGTAAAGGCGTGACAAGACCGCCTGTGCACAAGCTTAACTTCTGTAACGAAAGTCCTGAAAGAGTAAAAGTTTATATACGGAGAAACTATATACCTATACAAAACCATTACACTAACACAAATAAAGAGAGATATCATTAAAGGGAATTGAAACCCAAAACATTTGTGTGATTCAGACAGAGCATAAAATTTGAAGAGAGTTTCCAGTTTACTTCTATTATCAAATTTGCTTTGTTCTCATGGTATTCTTAATTGAAGAGATACCTAGGTAGTTTGTCTGGAGCACTACATGTCAGGAAATAGTGCTGCCCTCTAGGGCTCTTGCATATGGATAACATTCTTGCAAAACTGCTGGCAGTGTTTCTCAAGTCCTCAAGTACCCTTAACAGGCCAGATTTCCATATAATCTGAGCTTGATCACACTGAAATAATCAGCTGATCAGTAACCATGGTTACTAACCTGCTCTTACACATCAGCTGATTATTTCACCTGTGCTCTAGTTTATTCATTATAAAAATCTGGCCTGTTAATCAACAGGGAATGTAGAATTATTCTGCCAGTCTTGTCATCTACAACTATAAAGATATCTGTTTGTGCTTTAAGAAAGTATAAGGGGAATGCAACACCAATGCCCTCCATAGCACTTGAGAGGAGATATTAATTTAAACTGCACAAGATGTGGAAAATTGCTCTTAGGGAATAGGTATTCCTCTGACCTCTTAGATGTAATGACATACTGAACAATCCACCGAGAAACCATAGCCTTTGCAAGTATACAATATCTGCAACATCCACAATATATTAGATTAAGACGAAACTCTACAAATTGTGAGGACTTAAAAATTTTTGTCCAACATTCCCCATTATTTTTCAAAGACAAAGGTTACAATAAGGGATTACTAATAACATCTAAGGAAAGAACAAAACCTTTAAATAGGAGTACCCTCTTAAATCAGAAGAAAATTAATAAGAAAAATAATATCAGGGATGTCCAATTGATAACAACGTACAATGAAGGGAGTATCCTGATAAAAAATAGTATTGGAAAAACATTGGGGGATTCTACAAACAGACCCCATCCTTAAAGGAATAATCGGAGACAGACCACAAAAAGTGTATATGAAAAATAGAAATTTGAAGAACATCCTAGCCCCTAGTAAGTTACTGAAAAAAACTAACATATTACAGACATATAATTGGCACAAAAAGGAATTACTAAGTTTGGAAGAAAAGACTAATATGTGCAAACACATCAAGGCAGGTTCAATTTTTCACAATTCAGAAAGGTCCAAAGAATACAATATGAGATATAGGTGAAATTGTAATACCACCCGTGTACCTATTAAGCTACAAATTCAATTTATTATATGTAGGACAAATGAATAGAAATATCATATATATATATATATATATATATATATATATATATATAATTAAGAAGTTTGATTAACTATAATTATATATAGACCTAAGGAAAGCTTTTGGATACTGAGTTGAAAACTCTATTACCGAATGGTTTAAATATTGACTTAGACTTAGCTGTTTTTTTATGAAAAGACGCATGAAAAACAAAATCCCTAAATGTGATTTTAAAACTAACAGAATGGAAGTAATATCTATAATTGGGAGACAACACCAGACATTACCCTCTATTAAGATCAATGCAAATACTAATAAGGAAAATCAAAAGGAGAGTAATTAAAGGCTATTACTATAACCCTCTTTTAATGAACAAAAAAGCTTATAAGAGTAATAATCATAGTGCTAATAATTAAAAAAAAAAAAAAAGTGAATTACTGACTGTGTATCCCCGAAGTTATATGAATTAAAAATGTAGTTTTTACTAAGATCATTTTTAATTAAATACGTTAAACAATTTTAAAAGTCAAACGAAAGGCATAGAAGCTGTTCCTATGTGCAGATACCCATACCCACGTGATGACATAACGGCAAGTGAAGACTCCAATAAACGCGGAGGACGCCGAGTGGAGCCATTCTGGTGGAGAAACATCCCAAAGGACTAAATACTGTCCAGGAACTGTGGTAACATGAGGTTGTTATGTGATATGCCTGCATATATACTTTTTAATGCAAGTGCAGGTAAATAGCTGTGCTGTTAAAGGGATATAAAACCCACATTTTTTTCTTTCATGCTTCAGATAGAGGGGCCCATTTAACAAGCTTCGTAGGGAGCTTGTGGGCCCGTGTTTCTATCTAAAGACCGCTGCTCCATATAGGTGTACTGCTAAAGATCTTGTCTAAAGACCGCTGCTCCATAACCCTGTCCGCCTGCTCTGAGCAGGCGGACAGACATTGCCGCAATTCAACCCGATCGAGTACGATCGGGTTTATTGACAGCTCCCTGCTGGCGGCCGATTGGCCACGAGTCTGCAGGGGGCGGCGTTGCACCAGAAGCTCTTGTGAGCTGCTGGTGCAATGCTGAATACGGAGAGCGTATTGCTCTCTGTATTCAGCGAGGTCTGGCGGACCTGATCCGCACTGTCGGATCAGGTCCGCCAGACCTTGTTAAATATAGGCCCCAGCATGCAATTTTAAGCAACTTTCTGATTTACTCCTATCATCAATTTTACTTCATTCTCTTGGTATCGTTATTTGAAAATCAGGAATGTAAGCTTAGGAGCCGGACAATTTTTGGTTCAGAACCTAGGTAGCACTTGCTGATTGGTGCCTAAATTTAGCCACCAATCAGCAAACGCTACCCAGGGTCCTGAACCAAAAATGGGCCAGCTCCTAAGATAATTTTCCCTACTTTTCAAATAAAGATACCAAGAGAATGTAGAAAATTGATAATAGGAGTAAATTAGAAAGTTGCTTAAAATTGCATGCTCTATCTTAATCATGAAAAAAAAAATTGGGTTTCATATCCCTTTAAGCTTTTTACACTATTAAACTTCCTTGAATCGGAGGGGCACTGTGGTTTTTCTTTTGCAGTGTATACTTGTACATGGCAAAAAAACGGGAACAAATCTGCCTTACTCCAAGCAGCACACTGAACAAGCAACATTGCTGATTGATGAACAATCTAATGTGGACGTTTTTAAACTGATACTGGTGACTTTTTAGGAATGTTTATATTTGAGGCATAGTCTAGAATTTACTTTTTATCACACTAAGAAATATATTTTAAAGTGGCCCAGTTTTTTTGTATTGTTTAAACTTAATCTGGTTTTAATTCGGACAACTATTTGTGAGTTCTTGATTATGTGAGCATTTTTGTTGCAGTATTACAAACTGATAAACTGATCATCTATGCGATTTACTAGGTGAAACAAAAAGATCAATGTTGCCCCTTATAGGACCACTATGTTCAAATATAACCATGAGACATTTGCTATATAAGACCTGTAAGAGATGAAGACCTGATGAAGTGACCTATTAATGGAGCACTGTTGAATTTTATCAAACATTTCTTTCTGATTACATCTAGCATCCATTCATCTGAAATTGAGGCATTTCAGTTGGCTGTAAATGACAGGAATTCTCCAACTTAAAAGTTCTTGGGAACTTTAACTACTGGAACACAAATAATAGGTAGCAGAGCTTGGGAAAAAAAGCTTGATTTATTTACGCATGTAGACAATTAATGCATGGACAATAAAGAGTTTGAAAAATACTAAATGCAAGTAGAAAACCAGGCAGATGCGTTTTGGCTCACGCCTTCTCCTGTGATCTATAGTCATACACATTTTCATATGTATACCCTTAGGTTGTTCCTGATTGGTTCTAGCAAAACATCATAGTAAGCACCTGTATTCCCCTACTTAACCCCTCCATAGCCTCTTAAAGGGAAAACTATGTTACATATCAGTTAAGTGAAGGCATCGTTAACCTCCAACTTAACCGTTCTATAGCTTCTTAGGAGAGAAATTATTGAAAATAAATTAAAAAAATTGTAGGTACAACATAGCAGTCAGATATAAATTAATCATTTCATGAATGTTATTGTGAAAACTTTTTCTATTTATATTTTGACCACAGGGGAGACAAGATTAGTGCATGGGGGGGTGTGTGTTTTTTTTTTACTTTCATACAAAATACAGTATATTGGTCTTCAGTGCCATACATTTATTATTTCAGCTTCAGTATTAAAGCCTAGAGGAATTCAAGTCCTTAAGGTAAAGATCCAGAAAGTCTCTCTACAGGAAAGAAGGTATTCATGTCTCCACCTCTAATGGGCTGCTTAATCTGGTGCATCACCATCCATGGGAAACGCCTCACCTGGCAACTGTGCTTTTTAATTAAATGGGCAGCCAAACAAATGCTGTTCCCCTCCAATTAAATATCAAATCATTAATAAAACTGTATTTTATAAAAATAAAGGGGTTATTATGCCCAAAGACGTGGGACAGTTCGCACCAACTCATATACAGGTTGGCATACGATGGGGCAAATTTTGCCCCCATCGCTGTCCCATGCCTTTGGAGGTAAAACCTTCCATCAAAAAGAAAATAGCTATGGTTTAACAAAAACTCAATCACACAAACCAAATATTTTTGAACATTTCTAAAAGGATTTTTAAGTGTATATAGCGCTGGACTTAAAATGCTTAAGCCTCCTTAATTACTGTCCTCCTCCTAGACAGAAAATAAAAAATAGAAATCTTTTAAGAAGGCGCTGGGCAAGCTCTAAGCATTAAAGACAGGGATATAGAATGATGTGGCAATAGGAATTTTAGTTACACAGACAGATATTCCCTTATTATATGCTTAATCTAAAACGTTTTGCCAAGATGGTTTATTTTATAATTTATGTCAATTGCGGTTCCTTTGCAAAAGAATTCTATTTCTTTGTATAGTTATTATAACTAATATCAAATCATTCCTAAATTTTATATTTCTTATTTCAGCTTAGAAAAAATAAATGGATAATTGAATCGATCTTTTAAAATATCATCTTTACTGGTAATACTTTTAAAAACAAAATATATACAATATGTCAATCTAAAACAATTACAATATGTCAACCTAAAATATATTGTAACTACGATACAAATATGAACAGTGATTGAAATCAGGTTTACAGTTGAATATTCACTTTTTAAAATTTCACTTTTTAAAACTTAGCATATATTATTGTCAGAATATGCTTGTATATAGCCCAAAAATATGTATCAATGTTGCGGTACCTCCTTTATTTTATAGATATTGAGTAGATTAAACAGAGTCTCTCCTAGTATATTGTCTTGGTAATTTGACAATGCCCCCTCTTCTTGACAGGTATAATATCGATATGTTTGACAACAAAGTCTCTCCTGATGCGCTCTGTCGAAACAATAGGAAACAGTAGTGGCCAACTACTTTTTATCTTGTTTGTCTCTCCAAATCGCTACAGAGTGAAGTGTAAGTGGTAATAATGTCAAATACTGACAGTTTTAAATTGAAAGCACCGTACCTTTGGTAGACTTTGTTGGAGTCCTGCTATGCAGGTAGTCTTACCCTTCTGATAGGTGATTTCCTCCCAAGGACTTATGCTTATTCTACCGCTCTGACAACCCGGCAGTTTAAAGGTATCTTTCTTTCGATATTTCTGAACTTGCGCAAGTTTCTTCTTGACTCCTTTCCCTGCACTTAGTACTGGATGTACGCAAGGGAATATATGTTTGCAGTCTTTTACTCTCACAGGTGTTTGTTCCTGACTCCGTTTGTGGGTAGTCACCAGCCGTCCTTTCTCACAGATGGAACTCCAGGCTGCACAATCCCAACGGACATCGACAATCCACCTGGCTATTAAGTGGTAATCACAGCTTCTACCAGTTTCACCCTAATTACGGGCTTTCTCAACATGCTGTGTATTCTTAGCTTTAGCATTCAAATATTGTTCCAATTCATTTAATTGGTCAGAATTTTTCATGTCAGGAGGAGGGGGAGAGAGAGGGGGTGGTGTAATTTCTTTGTCATCTCGGGGCTTGCTGAATTTTATTCAGTAATATGAAAATACTATTATAATATTTTTAGAAAAGAGGACCTTATACATTTGACAACTTGCTTAGGTATTTTAGAAAAACCTTGAAGCCTTTAAAAGAGTAAAAAGAATAAAAATAATAAAAAATAAAAAAGTGAAAGGGGATTTCTCTCTATATTAACATTGGTAAATTGGTCGCTTTCTTATCATTATATGCAGAAAAAGAAAGCTAAAACATTTAGAAATGTTGTTATACATTCAACATAATTACTTCGTGGATACCCGCATTTTTACCAGTTCTAATATGTACAAAACATTGGACAATAAAACATTTAAAAAAATTGAGCAATAAAAAATTTGAACAATAAATTTTTTTTCAATGATTTTACCACAGTCTTAAATCAAAGTCGTTTAGCCTAATTCTATGGCCTATATAATGAGCTATTGTTATTAATAGTCAGGTTATTCTTAGATTCATTAAAAACTTTTAAAATAACTTGTTGCAAGTTCTATATCCTATACACTGGGATAATATTATTTGTTCCATTAAATAATTTCTCAAAATTCTATGACCTGTATAATGGGCTATTATTATTATTAGTCAGAATATTCTTAGATTCATTGAAAACCATTAGAATTCTATACAATGGGCTAATAGTATTCTTTACAACTTGATGTTATGCCTTATATATTAATTATATTGTTTATGGATCCGTTAAAAACCTTCTAATCGATATGTCTTTCTTTCTTTGATTTTAATTTGGTCATGCTAAAAGTGGCATATGTTATTATAATTGTGACAATAAGTGAAAAAAACAAAAAACTTAGTACCAATAAGTGAAGAAGAAAAAACAAATGTTGTTGCTAATGGGTACATTTGTATAATATATCTATATAAATTTATATTTAGTTATTAAAATTATTTGAACTTTTTATACGTATTTGTTGATTTTAGCATTTTTAACTTATTAATTGAATTTTTATGTTTAATCCTTATTAATGTCTTATTAATTAATTTTTGTTTAATCTTTATTTATGTGTCTATGTAATATGCAATAAGTGAAAAAACTTGGTGACGATAAAAAATAGAAAAAGAAAAAACAAATGTTATTTCTAATGAATACATTTGTATGATAGTATTTGTGTGGATTTATATTTATTATTAAAACTATTTCAAGTCTTAATATTTTTTCTCCTTATATTTTTAAGTGCAATATATAGTGGCTATATGTATCAAATTTAATTATACGTGTTGGTGCTTATTGATTTTACCATTTTTAATTATCTGAATTTCTATGTTTAATCTTTATTCTTATATCTCTATAGTGAATTAGATTTGTATCTATTAATTAGTTTTTTAAGTTCTAATGTCCTGTCCAAATGAGTGTGTATTGATCTTTTGAGTACATTTCTAAAAATTGAAGATTTTCGATTGAAGGGGAAACAAAGGGGAGACTATTTGGGATTATGTACTCAGGAAAGGGGATAGGTCCAATTCGGAATTTAGACCTATTGGGTATATGGTATCAAAATTAAATATAAATTCTGCTTCCTTTCTTAATAAACTCTGCTCAAAACTGCCACCTCTCCAGTTTTTCTTGACTATACATAGGCCCCAGAATTTTAGATCTGATAATTTGTTATGATGTATTTCTCTGAAATGTTTATATAATTGAGTGTCTAAGTTCTCTCTTTTGATATTACATAGATGTTCTCTTATTCGATCTCTTAACATTCTGGTTGTCTCGCCTATGTAAAACAAATTACACGTGCATTGCAACATGTACACCACCCCTTTGCTGCTGCATCTAATGGTATCTCTAATTTGAAAAACATCCTTCTGTCCTGGGAAATTGATACTTTTCTTTTTTGAACTATATTTACATGCCCTGCAAAGGTGGCAAGGGAAAAAAACCTTTTAGGTTTTGGCCTACTATGTCATATTGTGTCTTTTTCTTATGGTTAGATTTGAACTCACTGGGTACCAGTATAGATTTTAGATTCCTTGCTTTTCTATAAATTATTCTAGGATAAGGGGGTACTTTATCTCCCAATATTGGATCAGTCTTCACTAAATGCCAATGTTTATGTAGAATTTTGTTCATTGTTTTATAATCTTGACTATAATCATTAATAAATGGTATGTCATATTCATTAAATTTTGCTGTAACTGGTTTTATTTTAGGTTTAAGTAATTCTCTTCTTTCTGTATCTTTGGCTCTGTTTATAGCTGTGTCTATAGTTTCAGATTTATATCCTCTTTCTCTGAATCTCTCCTCAAGGATGGCTATTTGAGTTTCAAAATCTTCATAGTTAGAGAACATTTTTTCTTTATTCGAAGGCATTGGCCCACTGGTATATTGTCTTTCCATTTACTGAAATGACAACTTGAGGCATGTATCAGGTTATTGGAGTCCACAGGTTTGAAATGTGTGCTAGTCTCTAAAAGATCGGATACTACTTTGATGTCTAAGTCTAGAAATGTAATAGTTTCACGACTATAATGATGGGTGAATTCAATCCCTCTATCAATGTTATTCATTAACAGGAGAAATTCTTTCAAATGTTCTTCATCTCCCTTCCATATATAGAAGATGTCATCTATGTATCTCTTAAATAGCACAAGGTTCGCGCCAAGCTCGCAGTTTTCAAGGAAACTTTGTTCCCATTCTCCCATGAAAATATTCGCATAGCTTGGCGCGAACCTTGTGCCCATTGCTGTTCCTTCGATTTGTATATAATATTTCTCATTGAATGAGAAATAATTATGCTCAAGAATGAATCTTATACTCTCAAGCAAAAATTCTTGTTGTTCCCTTAACATTTCATTATCTCTGGATAAACAATTGTCTATTGCTTCAAGTCCTAAGTTATGATCTATTAACGTATATAAGGAAGAAACATTGCAGGTGACCAATATCATACTGTTATCCTATTTTATTTCCTCTAAAATTCTCAAAAGACTGGAATCTTTCAAATAAGATTTCAAATTAATTACATATTTCTGTAAAAATGTATCGACATATAAAGATAAATTGGAAGTCATTGATCCTATGCCTGAAATGATGGGTCTCCCCGGTGGGTTATTAAGATTCTTATGAATTTTAGGTAGATGATACATTACTGGTATTCTAGGGAACTTAATGTTGAGGAAATCAAATTATTTTTCTTTTAATATTCTGATTTCCTTTCCTTTTTCAAGTATCCGTAACATTTTCTTTTTAAATTTGTCTGTAGGGTCTAATTCCAATTTTTTATATGTCTTTCTATCCCCCAAAAGTCTATCTGCCTCCGCACAATACTTATCTGTTTCCATCAGGACTAGGCCTCCGCCCTTATCGGCTGATTTGATGGTAATCTTATTATTTTTTCTTAGTTCTTCTAGGGTTTCTCTTTCTTTTTTGTTTAAATTAGAGATAACTTTCTGTTTTTCATTTTTTATATTTAATTTTCTTAAATCTGCAAGAACTAATTTTTCAAACATCTCCAAATTGCTCCCTTTGTCCTGGGTGGGAAAAAAGTGGGATTTAGGTTTTAAATTTGTATGTTGGTACTTGTCTGGTTGGGTGACACTGACATGATTATAGTTTTCTAGTGGATGTTTCAAGAAGAACCTTTTAAGTGTTAGGTTCCTAACAAATCTTTTCACATTGATATGTGTGTTAAATTTATTTATGGTTTGAGTAGGAGCAGATGATAGACCTAGGCTTAATACACGTGATTCTTCTGCATTTAATTCTTTTGTGCTTAAATTGAAAATGCCATTATTTTTGTTTTCTGGGACTTCTTTTTTTATTTCTGTCTTTTTGTGTCTATTCTTTCTTCTCTGTCCTCCTCGACTTCCTCTAGACCTTGTTTTCTTATTTTTGGGGTGTTTTCTAATCTCATGTTTTCTTTTTGCATTATAGATGTGCACTCCATTGGAGTGCTTCTCTCTAAAAAAACCTACCTCCCTAGTGGTCAAACTTGTATTTTCCTCTCTGTCCCTTTCTAGAGGTGTAAATCTGTTTTGAGTACTTACATTCCAATTCCCTTCATTTCTCTTATTTGTATTATGATTCATGGGGGTGTTGGGGCCCCTTCTTTCTTTTTCAAATGTATTATATCTGTCTTTGTAATAGTGTGTCCTATGATAGGGTCTTTGATGCATTTGTCTAGTATCACTATATGGTCTATTCCAGGCATATGAGTTGTCCCAATTTTGATTTCTATTCCAATTTGGGGGTCTGTTCCAATTGTTTGATCTATAATTAAAACCATTGTTATTATGTGTTGGATTAAAATTCCTCTGATATGAGTAATTTTTTTGATATGAATGGTTATAGTAATTATCTCCCTCTCTTCTCCCTTCATAGAATCCATCTGAATTTCTATTCTGATTTTTATAACTTCTATTCCTATTCTGATCAGTCTTGGCTTGTTTTTTTCGGTTCTTTGGTATGGGTCTTGTTCGTCTATATTAATAATTTGTTCTTGTTCTAATTCCTTATCTTTCTGATCCCTTGACATTTTTTCCATTTATTAGTTAAAATTTCATTTCTTAAGGTCTCTAATCTCTCAATAATCAATTTTCCTTATTTTTCAAGATATATTGTTCATTACTTATATCTATTTTACACTTAATTTCCAATATTTCTTTATTAATGTTTTCCAATGATTCATTTCTAGATTTCTTTATAATCCCAATAAGTGTTTTAGATGTTTCAATAAGGGCTTTATCCCATTCCTCTTGTAATTGCTCACTTAGTTTAAAAGTACAAGCTTTCTTCAATTTAAGACCTTTAGGTATGGTATCATTATCTAAATATCTATTTAGAAATGAGTTCCATTTTCTGTTTGAGTTCTTTAGTTAAGTTTTTTTTCTAAGTCTAAAACTAGTTTATTTGTATCCAATCTTTCATAATTGCCTTTTGGATCTGTGTTTCCTTTAATGTCTAATTCTGACATAAGTTTATCTCTATAAGAGAATATCTCCATATTCTGTCCTGCTGCTATTCCACTCAATGGAAGAGAGGTATATTAAAATTTCTAAAAGGATTTTTAAGTGTATATAGCGCTGGACTTAAAATGCTTAAGCCTCCTTAATTACTGTCCTCCTCCTAGACAGAAAACTTACAATAAAAAATAGAAATCTTTTAAGAAGGCGCTGGGCAAGCTCTAAGCATTAAAGACAGGGATATAGAATGATGTGGCAATAGGGATTTTAGTTACACAGACGGATATTCCCTTATTATATGCTTAATGTAAAACCTTTTGCCAAGATGGTTTATTTTATAATTTATGTCAATTGCGGTTCCTTTGCAAAAGAATTCTATTTCTTTGTATAGTTATTATAACTAATATCAAATCATTCCTAAATTTTATATTTCTTATTTCAGCTTAGAAACAATAAATGGATAATTGAATCGATCTTTTAAAATATCATCTTTACTGGTAATACTTTTAAAAACAAAATATATACAATATGTCAATCTAAAACAATTACAATATGTCAATCTAAAATATATTGTAACTACGATACAAATATGAACAGTGATTGAAATCAGGTTTACAGTTGAATATTCACTTTTTAAAATTTCACTTTTTAAAACTTAGCATATATTATTGTCAGAATATACTTTTATATAGCCCAAAAATATGTATCAATGTTGCGGTACCTCCTTTATCTTATAGATATTGAGTAGATTAAACATAGTCTCTCCTAGTATATTGTCTTGGTAATAATTTGACAATGCCCCCTCTTCTTGATAGGTATAATATTGATATGTTTGACAACAAAGTCTCTCCTGATGAGCTCTGTCGAAACAATAGGAAACAGTAGTGGCCAGCTACTTTTGATCTTGTTTGTCTCTCCAAATCGCTACAGAGTGAAGTGTAAGTGGTAATAATGTCTATTCAAATACTGACAGTTTTAAATGGAAAGCACCGTACCTTTGGTAGACTTTGTTGGAGTCCTGCTATGCAGGTAGTCTTACCCTTCTGATAGGTGATTTCCTCCCAAGGACTAATGCTTATTCTACCACTCTGACAACCCGGCGGTTTAAAGGTATCTTTCTTTCAATATTTCTGAACTTGCGCAAGTTTCTTCTGGACTCCTTTCCCTGCACTTAGTACTGGATGTACGCAAGGGAATATATGTTTGCAGTCTTTTACTCTCACAGGTGTTTGTTCCTGACTCCGTTTGTGGGTAGTCACCAGCCATCCTTTCTCACAGATGGAACTCCAGGCTGCACAATCCCAACGGACATCGACAATCCACCTGGCTATTCAGTGGTAATCACAGCTTCTACCGGTTTCACCCTAATTACGGGCTTTCTCAAGATGCTGTGTATTCTTAGCTTTAGCATTCAAATATTGTTCCAATTCGTTTAATTGGTCAGAATTTTTCACGTCAGAAGGAGGGGGAGAGAGAGGGGGGTGGTGTAATTTTTTGTCATCTCGGGCTTGCTGAATTTTATTCAGTAATATGAAAAGACTATTATTATATTTTTAGAAAAGAGGACCTTATACATTTGATAGCTTGCTTAGGTATTTTAGAAAAACCTTGAAGCCTTTAAAAGAGTAAAAAGAGTAAAAAGAATAAAAATAATAAAAAATAAAAGTGAAATTTTAAAAAGTGAATATTCAACTGTAAACCTGATTTCAATCACTGTTCATATTTGTATCATAGTTACAATATATTTTAGATTGACATATTGTAATTGTTTTAGATTGACATATTGTATATATTTTGTTTTTAAAAGTATTACCAGTAAAGATGATATTTTAAAAGATCGATTCAATTATCCATTTATTTTTTCTAAGCTGAAATAAGAAATATAAAATTTAGGAATGATTTGATATTAGTTATAATAACTATACAAAGAAATAGAATTCTTTTGCAAAGGAACCGCAATTGACATAAATTATAAAATAAACCATTTTGGCAAAAGGTTTTAGATTAAGCATATAATAAGGGAATATCTGTCTGTGTAACTAAAATCCCTATTGCCACATCATTCTATATCCCTGTCTTTAATGCTTAGAGCTTGCCCAGCGCCTTCTTAAAAGATTTCTATTTTTTATTGTAAGTTTTCTGTCTAGGAGGAGGACAGTAATTAAGGAGGCTTAAGCATTTTAAGTCCAGCGCTATATACACTTAAAAATTCTCTTATAGAGATAAACTTATGTCAGAATTAGACATTAAAGGAAACACAGATCCAAAAGGCAATTATGAAAGATTGGAAACAAATAAACTAGTTTTAGACTTAGAAAAAAACTTAACTAAAGAACTCAAACAGAAAATGGAACTCATATTTCTAAATAGATATTTAGATCATGATACCATACCTAAAGGTCTTAAATTGAAGAAAGCTTGTACTTTTAAACTAAGTGAGCAATTACAAGAGGAATGGGATAAAGCCCTTATTGAAACATCTAAAACACTTATTGGGATTATAAAGAAATCTAGAAATGAATCATTGGAAAACATTAATAAAGAAATATTGGAAATTAAGTGTAAAATAGATATAAGTAATGAACAATATATCTTGAAAAATAAGGAAAAATTGATTATTGAGAGATTAGAGACCTTAAGAAATGAAATTTTAACTAATAAATGGAAAAAAATGGAAAGGGATCAGAAAGATAAGGAATTAGAACAAGAACAAATTATTAATATAGACGAACAAGACCCATACCAAAGAACCGAAAAAAGGTTAGAAAATGATTGGGAGACCCAAAAAAACAAAAAACAAGCCAAGACTGATCAGAATAGGAATAGAAGTTATCAAAATCAGAATAGAAATTCAGATGGATTCTATGAAGGGAGAAGAGAGGGAGATAGTTACTATAACCATTCATATAAAAAAAATTACTCATATCAGAGGAATTTTAATCCAACACATAATAACAATAGTTTTAATTATAGATCAAACAATTGGAACAGACCCCCAAATTGGAATAGAAATCAAAATTGGGACAACTCATATGCCTGGAATAGACCATATAGTGATACTAGACAAATGCATCAAAGACCATATCATAGGACACACTATTACAAAGACAGCTATAATACATTTGAACAAGAAAGAAGGGGCCCCAACACCCCCCATGAATCATAATACAAATAAGAGAAATGAAGGGAATTGGAATGTAAGTACTCAAAACAGATTTACACCTCTAGAAAGGGACAGAGAGGAAAATCCAAGTTTGACCACTAGGGAGGTAGCTTTTTTAGAGAGAAGCCCTCCAATGGAGGGCACATCTATAATGCAAAAAGAAAACATGAAATTAGAAAACACCCCAAAAATAAGAAAACGAGGTCTAGAGGAAGTCGAGGAGGACAGAGAAGAAAGAATAGACACAAAAAGACAGAAATAAAAAAAGAAGTCCCAGAAAACAAAAATAATGGCATTTTCAATTTAAGCAAAAAAGAATTAAATGCCGAAGAATCACGTGTATTAAGCCTAGGTCTATCATTCGCTCCTACTCAAACCATAAATAAATTTAACACACATATCAATGTGAAAAGATTTGTTAGGAACCTAACACTTAAAAGGTTCTTCTTGAAACATCCACTAGAAAACTATAATCATGTTAGTGTCACCCAACCAGACAAGTTCCAACATACAAATTTAAAACCTAAATCCCACTTTTTTCCCACCCAGGACAAAGGGAGCAATTTGGAGATGTTTGAAAAATTAGTTCTTGCAGATTTAAGAAAATTAAATATAAAAAATGAAAAACAAAAAGTTATCTCGAATTTAAACAAAAAAGAAAGAGAAACCCTAGAAGAACTAAGAAAAAATAATAAGATTACCATCAAATCAGCCGATAAGGGCGGAGGCCTAGTCCTGATGGACACAGATAAGTATTGTGTGGAGGCAGATAGACTTTTGGGGGATAGAAAGACATATAAAAATTGGAATTAGACCCTACAGACAAATTTAAAAAGAAAATGTTACGGATACTTGAAAAAGGAAAGGAAATCAGAATATTAAAAGAAAAAGAATTCGATTTCCTCAACATTAAGTTCCCTAGAATACCAGTAATGTATCATCTACCTAAAATTCATAAGAATCTTAATAACCCACCGGGAAGACACATCATTTCAGGCATAGGATCAATGACTTCCAATTTATCTTTATATGTCGATAAATTTTTACAGAAATATGTAATTAATTTGAAATCTTATTTGAAAGATTCTACCAGTCTTTTGAGAATTTTAGAGGAAATAAAATGGGATAACAGTATGATATTGGTCACCTGCGATGTTTCTTCCTTATATACATCAATAGATTATAACTTAGGACTTGAAGCAATAGACAATTGTTTATCCAGAGATAATGAAATGTTAAGGGAACGACAAGAATTTTTGCTTGAGAGTATAAGATTCATCCTTGAGCATAATAATTTCTCATTCAATGAGAAATATTATATACAAATCGAAGGAACAGCAATGGGCACAAGGTTCGCGCCAAGCTATGCGAATATTTTCATGGGAGAATGGGAACAAAGTTTCCTTGAAAACTGCGAGCTTGGCGCGAACCTTGTGCTATTTAAGAGATACATAGATGACATCTTCTTTATATGGAAGGGAGATAAAGAACATTTGAAAGAATTTCTCCTGTTAATGAATAACAATGATAGAGGGATTGAATTCACCCATCATTATAATCGTGAAACTATTACATTTCTAGACTTAAACATCAAAGTAGTATCCGATCTTTTAGAGACTAGCACACATTTCAAACCTGTGGACTCCAATAACCTGATACATGCCTCGAGTTGTCATTTCAGTAAATGGAAAGACAATATACCAGTGGGCCAATGCCTTCGAATAAAGAAAAATTGTTCTAACTATGAAGATTTTGAAACTCAAGTAGCCATCCTTGAGGAGAGATTCAGAGAAAGAGGATATAAATCTGAAACTATAGACACAGCTATAAACAGAGCCAAAGATACAGAAAGAAGAGAATTACTTAAACCTAAAATAAAACCAGTTACAGCAAAATTGAATAAATATGACATACCATTTATTAATGATTATAGTCAAGATTATAAAACAATGAACAAAATTCTACATAAACATTGGCATTTAGTGAAGACTGATCCAATATTGGGAGATAAAGTACCCCCTTATCCTAGAACAATTTATAGAAAAGCAAGGAATCTAAAATCTATACTGGTACCCAGTGAGTTCAAATCTAACCATAAGAAAAAGACACAATATGACCTAGTAGGCCAAAACCTAAAAGGTTTTTTTCCCTTGCCACCTTTGCAGGGCATGTAAATATAGTTCAAAAAAGAAAAGTATCAATTTCCCAGGACAGAAGGATGTTTTTAGACATGTGCGGTTCGTTTCGGATTTATTCGGAAATTCGGTAAATTCGGTAAATTCGGAGATTCAGATTGATTCGAATTTCCGAATTAAAATACTTCCGAATCTACCCAATGAATCCGAAATAGCTGCCGTATCTCCGAATAAATCCGAATTAGCTCTGTAAAATTCGGCATTTCCCCATAGGAAACAATGGGGAGTTTCGACTGAAAAAAAACCTAACACCGCAGCCCCTATGGGGAAACACTAAGTCTGCACCTAACACCCTAACATGTACCCCAAGTCTCTAAACACCCCTAATCTAACACTTATTAACCCCTAATCTGCCGCCCCCGCTATCGCTGACACCTGCATTATTTTATTAACCCCTAATCTGCCGACTGGATATCGCCGCCGCCTACATTATAGCTATTAACCCCTAATCTGCTGTCCCTAACATTGCCGACCCCTACATTATAGTTATTAACCCCTAATCTGCCCCCCCCCAACGTCGCCGCAATCTAACTACAAGTATTAACCCCTAATCTGCCGACCGGATATCGCCGCCGCCTACATTATAGCTATTAACCCCTAATCTGCTGTCCCTAACATCGCCGACCCCTACATTATAGTTATTAACCCCTAATCTGCCCCCCCAACGTCGCCGCAATCTAACTACAAGTATTAACCCCTAATCTGCCGACCGGATATCGCCGCCTACATTATAGCCATTAACCCCTAATCTGCTGTCCCTAACATCGTCGACCCCTACATTAAAGTTATTAACCCCTAATCTGCCCCCCCCCCAACGTCGCCGCAATCTAACTACAAGTATTAACCCCTAATCTGCCGACCGGATATCGCCGCCGCCTACATTATAGCTATTAACCCCTAATCTGCTGTCCCTAACATCGCCGACCCCTACATTATAGTTATTAACCCCTAATCTGCCCCCCCCAACTTCGCCGCAATCTAACTACAAGTATTAACCCCTAATCTGCCGACCGGATATCGCCGCACTATAATAAATGTATTAACCCCTAAACCGCCGCACTCCCGCCTCGCAAACACTATAATACATTTTATTAACCCCTAATCTGCCCTCCCTAACATCGCCGCCACCTACCTACAATTATTAACCCCTAATCTCCCGCCCCCAACGTCGCCGCTACTATAATAAGGTTATTAACCCCTAAACCTAAGTCTAACCCTAACACCCCCCTAACTTAAATATACAGGGAGTGCAGAATTATTAGGCAAATGAGTATTTTGACCACATCATCCTCTTTATGCATGTTGTCTTACTCCAAGCTGTATAGGCTCGAAAGCCTACTACCAATTAAGCATATTAGGTGATGTGCATCTCTGTAATGAGAAGGGGTGTGGTCTAATGACATCAACACCCTATATCAGGTGTGCATAATTATTAGGCAACTTCCTTTCCTTTGGCAAAATGGGTCAAAAGAAGGACTTGACAGGCTCAGAAAAGTCAAAAATAGTGAGATATCTTGCAGAGGGATGCAGCACTCTTAAAATTGCAAAGCTTCTGAAGCGTGATCATCGAACAATCAAGCGTTTTATTCAAAATAGTCAACAGGGTCGCAAGAAGCGTGTGGAAAAACCAAGGCGCAAAATAACTGCCCATGAACTGAGAAAAGTCAAGCGTGCAGCTGCCAAGATGCCACTTGCCACCAGTTTGGCCATATTTCAGAGCTGCAACATCACTGGAGTGCCCAAAAGCACAAGGTGTGCAATACTCAGAGACATGGCCAAGGTAAGAAAAGCTGAAAGATGACCACCACTGAACAAGACACACAAGCTGAAACGTCAAGACTGGGCCAAGAAATATCTCAAGACTGATTTTTCTAAGGTTTTATGGACTGATGAAATGAGAGTGAGTCTTGATGGGCCAGATGGATGGGCCCATGGCTGGATTGGTAAAGGGCAGAGAGCTCCAGTCCGACTCAGACGCCAGCAAGGTGGAGGTGGAGTACTGGTTTGGGCTGGTATCATCAAAGATGAGCTTGTGGGGCCTTTTCGGGTTGAGGATGGAGTCAAGCTCAACTCCCAGTCCTACTGCCAGTTTCTGGAAGACACCTTCTTCAAGCAGTGGTACAGAAAGAAGTCTGCATCCTTCAAGAAAAACATGATTTTCATGCAGGACAATGCTCCATCACACGCATCCAAGTACTCCACAGCGTGGCTGGCAAGAAAGGGTATAAAAGAAGAAAATCTAATGACATGGCCTCCTTGTTCACCTGATCTGAACCCCATTGAGAACCTGTGGTCCATCATCAAATGTGAGATTTACAAGGAGGGAAAACAGTACACCTCTCTGAACAGTGTCTGGGAGGCTGTGGTTGCTGCTGCACGCAATGTTGATGGTGAACAGATCAAAACACTGACAGAATCCATGGATGGCAGGCTTTTGAGTGTCCTTGCAAAGAAAGGTGGCTATATTGGTCACTGATTTGCTTTTGTTTTGTTTTTGAATGTCAGAAATGTATATTTGTGAATGTTGAGATCTTATATTGGTTTCACTGGTAAAAATAAATAATTGAAATGGGTATATATTTGTTTTTTGTTAAGTTGCCTAATAATTATGCACAGTAATAGTCACCTGCACACACAGATATCCCCCTAAAATAGCTATAACTAAAAACAAACTAAAAACTACTTCCAAAACTATTCCCCTTTGATATTAATGAGTTTTTTGGGTTCATTGAGAACATGGTTGTTGTTCAATAATAAAATTAATCCTCAAAAATACAACTTGCCTAATAATTCTGCACTCCCTGTAATTTAAATAAAACAAAATAAATTTACTATAGTTAAATAAATAATTCCTATTTAAAACTAAATACTTACCTGTAAAATAAACCCTAATATAGCTACAATATAACTAATAGTTACATTGTAGCTATTTTAGGATTAATATTTATTTTACAGGCAACTTTGTTTTTATTTTAACTAGGTACAATAGCTATTAAATAGTTAATAACTATTTAATAGCTACCTAGCTAAAATAAATACAAATTTACCTGTAAAATAAATCCTAACCTAAGTTACAATTACACCTAACACTACACTATCATTAAATTAATTAAATAAATGAATCCTATTTAAAACTAAATACTTACCTGTAAAATAAACCCTTATATAGCTACAATATAACTAATAGTTACATTGTAGCTATTTTAGGATTTATATTTATTTTACAGGCAACTTTGTATTTATTTTAACTAGGTACAATATCTATTAAATAGTTATTGACTATTTAATAGCTACCTAGTTAAAATAATTACAAAATTACTTGTAAAATAAATCCTAACCTAAGTTACAATTAAACCTAACACTACACTATCATTAAAAAAATTAACTACAAGTACCTACAATTATCTACAATTAAATAAACTAAACTAAAGTACAAAAACAAACAAACACTAAATTAGAAAAAAAAAAAAACACTAAATTACAAAAAATAAAAAAATATTACAAGAATTTTAAACTAATTACACCTAATCTAAGCCCCCTAATAAAATAACAAAGCCCCCAAAATAAAAAATGCCCTACCCTATACTAAATTACAAAAGTTAATAGCTCTATTACCTTACCAGCCCTTAAAAGGGCCTTTTGCGGGGCATGCCACAAAGAAAACAGCTCTTTTGCCTGTAAAAAAAAACACAATACCCCGCCCCCCCACATTACAACCCACCACCCACATACCCCTACTCTAACCCAAACTCCCCTTAAATAAACCTAACACTACCCCCCTGAAGATCTCCCTACCTTGAGTCGTGTTCACCCAGCCGGGCCGAAGTCTTCATCCGATGGGGCAGAAGAGGACATCCAGACCGGCAATTTTAAACTAATTACAGCTAATCTAAGCCCCCTAATAAAATAACAAAGCCCCCCAAAATAAAAAAATGCCCTACCCTATACTAAATTACAAAAGTTAACAGCTCTATTACCTTACCAGCCCTTAAAAGGGCCTTTTGCGGGGCATGCCCCAAAGAAAACAGCTCTTTTGCCTGTAAAAAAAATACCACCCCCCAACATTACAACCCACCACCCACATACCCCTACTCTAACCCAAACCCCCCTTAAATAAACCTAACACTACCCCCCTGAAGATCTCCCTACCTTGAGTCGTGTTCACCCAGCCGGACCGAAGTCTTTATCCGATGGGGCAGAAGAGGACATCCAGACCGGCAATTTTAAACTAATTACAGCTAATCTAAGCCCCCTAATAAAATAACAAAGCCCCCCAAAATAAAAAAATGCCCTACCCTATACTAAATTACAAAAGTTAACAGCTCTATTACCTTACCAGCCCTTAAAAGGGCCTTTTGCGGGGCATGCCCCAAAGAAAACAGCTCTTTTGCCTGTAAAAAAAAACACAATACCCCCCCTCACATTACAACCCACCACCCACATACCCCTACTCTAACCCAAACCCCCCTTAAATAAACCTAACACTACCCCCCTGAAGATCTCCCTACCTTGAGTCGTGTTCACCCAGCCGGGCCGAAGTCTTTATCCGATGGGGCAGAAGAGGACATCCAGACCGGCAGAAGTCTTCATCCAAGCGGGGCAAGAAGAGGTCTTCCATCCATCAGAAAAGTACCAAAAAACAAACAAACACTAAATTACCAAAAATAATAAAATATTACAATAATTTTAAACTAATTACACCTAATCTAAGCCCCCTACTAGCTATTAATATAGCTACAATATAACTAATAGTTACATTGTAGCTATTTTAGGATTTATATTTATTTTACAGGCAACTTTGTATTTATTTTAACTAGGTACAATAGTTATTAAATAGTTAATAACTATTTAATAACTACCTGGCTAAAATAAATACAAATTTACCTGTAAAATAAATCCTAACCTAAGTTACAATTACACCTAACACTACACTATCATTAAATTAGTTAAATAAATTAATCCTATTTAAAACTAAATACTTACCTGTAAAATAAACCCTAATATAGCTACAATATAACTAATAGTTACATTGTAGCTATTTTAGGATTTATATTTATTTTAAAGGCAACTTTGTATTTATTTTAACTAGGTAAAATAGCTATTAAATAGATATTTACTGTTTAATAGCTACCTAGTTAAAATAATTACAAAATTACCTGTAAAATAAATCCTAACCTAAGTTACAATTAAACCTAACACTACACTATCATTAAATAAATTAAATAAATTAACTACAAGTACCTACAATTAAATACAATGAAATAAACTAAACTAAAGTACAAAAAAAAAAACACTAAATTACAAAAAAAAAAATATTACAAGAATTTTAAACTAATTACACCTAATCTAAGCCCCCTAATAAAATAACAAAGCCCCCCAAAATAAAAAAAATGCCCTACCCTATACTAAATCACAAAAGTTAACAGCTCTATTACCTTACCAGCCCTTAAAAGGGCCTTTTGCGGGGGCATGCCCCAAAGAAAACAGCTCTTTTGCCTGTAAAAAAAAAAACACAATACCCTCCCCACATTACAACCCACCACCCACATACCCCTACTCTAACCCAAACCCCCCTTAAATAAACCTAACACTACCCCCCTGAAGATCTCCCTACCTTGAGTCGTGTTTACGCAGCCGGGCCGAAGTCTTCATCCGATGGGGCAGAAGAGGACATCCAGACCGGCAGAAGTCTTCATCCAAGCGGGGCAAGAAGAGGTCTTCCATCCATCAGAAGTCTTGATCCAGGCGGCATCTTCTATGTTCATCCATCCGGAGCGGAGCGGCAGCATCCTGAAGACATCCGACGCGGAGCATCCTCTTCTTTCTTGATCCGACGACTAAATGACTGTACCTTTAAGTGACGTCATCCAAGATGGCGTCACTTGAATTCCGATTGGCTGATAGAATTCTATCAGCCAATCGGAATTAAGGTAGGAAAAATCTGATTGGCTGATTCAATCAGCCAATCAGATTCAAGTTCAATCCGATTGGCTGATCCAATCAGCCAATCAGATTGACCTTGCATTCTATTGGCTGATCGGAACAGCCAATCGAATTGAACTTGAATCTGATTGGCTGATTGAATCAGCCAATCAGATTTTTCCTACCTTAATTCCGATTGGCTGATAGAATCCTATCAGCCAATCGGAATTCAAGGGACGCCATCTTGGATGACGTCACTTAAAGGTACAGTCATTTAGTCGTCGGATCAAGAAAGAAGAGGATGCTCCGCGTCGGATGTCTTCAGGATGCTGCCGCTCCGCTCCGGATGGATGAACATAGAAGATGCCGCCTGGATCAAGACTTCTGATGGATGGAAGACCTCTTCTTGCCCCGCTTGGATGAAGACTTCTGCCGGTCTGGATGTCCTCTTCTGCCCCATCGGATGAAGACTTCGGCCCGGCTGGGTGAACACGACTCAAGGTAGGGAGATCTTCAGGGGGGGTAGTGTTAGGTTTATTTAAGGGGGGTTTGGGTTAGATTAGGGGTATGTGGGTGGTGGGTTGTAATGTGGGGGGGGTATTGTGTTTTTTTTTTACAGGCAAAAGAGCTGTTTTCTTTGGGGCATGCCCCCGCAAAAGGCCCTTTTAAGGGCTGGTAAGGTAATAGAGCTGTTAACTTTTGTGATTTAGTATAGGGTAGGGCATTTTTTATTTTGGGGGGCTTTGTTATTTTATTAGGGGGCTTAGATTAGGTGTAATTAGTTTAAAATTCTTGTAATATTTTTTTTTTTTTGTACTTTAGTTTAGTTTATTTCATTGTATTTAATTGTAGGTACTTGTAGTTAATTTATTTAATGATAGTGTAGTGTCTATTTAATAGCTATTTTACCTAGTTAAAATAAATAGAAAGTTGCCTGTAAAATAAATATAAATCCTAAAATAGCTACAATGTAACTATTAGTTATATTGTAGCTATATTAGGGTTTATTTTACAGGTAAGTATTTAGTTTTAAATAGGATTCATTTATTTAATTAATTTAATGATAGTGTAGTGTTAGGTGTAATTGTAACTTAGGTTAGGATTTATTTTACAGGTAAATTTGTATTTATTTTAGCTAGGTAGTTATTAAATAGTCAATATCTATTTAATAGCTATTGTACCTAGTTAAAATAAATGCAAAGTTGCCTGTAAAATAAATATAAATCCTAAAATAGCTACAATGTAACTATAAGTTATATTATAGCTATATTAATAGCTAGTAGGGGGCTTAGATTAGGTGTAATTAGTTTAAAATTCTTGTAATATTTTATTATTTTTGGTAATTTAGTGTTTGTTTGTTTTTTGGTACTTTTCTGATGGATGGAAGACCTCTTCTTGCCCCCATCGGATGAAGACTTTGGCCCGGCTGGGTGAACACAACTCAAGGTAGGGAGATCTTCAGGGGGGTAGTGTTAGGTTTATTTAAGGGGGGTTTGGGTTAGAGTAGGGGTATGTGGGTGGTGGGTTGTAATGTTGGGGGTGGTGGGGTTTTTTTACAGGCAAAAGAGCTGTTTTCTTTGGGGCATGCCCCACAAAAGGCCCTTTTAAGGGCTGGTAAGGTAATAGAGCTGTTAACTTGTGTAATTTAGTATAGGGTAGGGCATTTTTTTTATTTTGGGGGGCTTTGTTATTTTATTAGGGGGCTTAGATTAGCTGTAATTAGTTTAAAATTGTCGGTCTGGATGTCCTCTTCTGCCCCATCGGATGAAGACTTTGGCCCGGCTGGGTGAACACGACTCAAGGTAGGGAGATCTTCAGGGGGGTAGTGTTAGGTTTATTTAAGGGGGGTTTGGCTTAGAGTATGGGTATGTGGGTGGTGTGTTTTTTTTTGTAATTTAGTGTGTTTTTTTTTTGTACTTTAGTTTAGTTTATTTAATTGTAGATAATTGTAGGTACTTGTAGTTAATTTATTTAATGATAGTGTAGTGTTAGGTTTAATTGTAACTTGGGTTAGGATTTATTTTACAGGTAATTTTGTAATTATTTTAACTAGGTAGCTATTAAACAGTAAATATCTATTTAATAGCTATTGTACCTAGTTAAAATAAATACAAAGTTGCCTGTAAAATAAATATAAATCCTAAAATAGCTACAATGTAACTATTAGTTATATTGTAGCTATATTAGGGTTTATTTTACAGTTAAGTTTTTAGTTTTAAATAGGATTCATTAATTTAATTAATTTAATGATAGTGTAGTGTTAGGTGTAATTGTAACTTAGGTTAGGATTTATTTTACAGGTAAATTTGTATTTATTTTAGCTAGGTAGTTATTAAATAGTTATGAACTATTTAATAACTATTGTACCTAGTTAAAATAAATACAAACTTGCCTGTAAAATAAATATAAATCCTAAAATAGCTACAATGTAACTATTAGTTATATTGTAGCTATATTAGGGTTTATTTTACAGGTAAGTATTTAGTTTTAAATAGGAATTATTTATTTAACTATAGTAAATTTATTTCGTTTTATTTAAATTATATTTAAGTTAGGGGGGTGTTAGGGTTAGGGTTAGACTTCGGTTTAGGGGTTAATAACCTTATTATAGTAGCGGCGACGTTGGGGGCGGGAGATTAGGGGTTAATAATTGTAGGTAGGTGGCGGCGATGTTAGGGAGGGCAGATTAGGGGTTAATAAAATGTATTATAGTGTTTGTGAGGCGGGAGTGCGGCGGTTTAGGGGTTAATACATTTATTATAGTGGCGGCGATATCCGGTCGGCAGATTAGGGGTTAATACTTGTAGTTAGATTGCGGCGACGTTGGGGGGGCAGATTAGGGGTTAATAACTATAATGTAGGGGTCGGCGATGTTAGGGACAGCAGATTAGGGGTTAATAGCTATAATGTAGGCGGCGGCGATATCCGGTCGGCAGATTAGGGGTTAATACTTGTAGTTAGATTGCGGCGACGTTGGGGGGGGCAGATTAGGGGTTAATAACTATAATGTAGGGGTCGGCGATGTTAGGGACAGCAGATTAGGGGTTAATAGCTATAATGTAGGCAGCGGCGATATCCGGTCGGCAGATTAGGGGTTAATACTTGTAGTTAGATTGCGGCGACGTTGGGGGGGGCAGATAGGGGGTTAATAACTATAATGTAGGGGTCGGCGATGTTAGGGACAGCAGATTAAGGGTTAATAGCTATAATGTAGGCGGCGGCGATATCCGGTCGGCAGATTAGGGGTTAAATAATGTTATTATAGGGTTTGCGATGTGGGGGGGGCCTCGGTTTAGTGGTTCATAGGTAGTTTATGGGTGTTAGTGTACTAAAACATAACGAATTTCGGAACCGAATAGAACCGAATTCAGCCGAATTCAGCTGAATCCGAATAAATCCGAAACAAATTTATTCGAATCCGAATAAATCCGAAACGAATTTATTCAAATTTTGCCGAATTCGATTCGATCCGAACCGAAATTCGAAAAGTCCGTATCGATCCGAACCGAAAACGAACCGAGTTTTTTAGCCATGCACATGTCTAGATGTTTTTCAAATTAGAGATACCATTAGATGCAGCAGCAGCAGCAGCAAAGGGGTGGTGTACATGTTGCAATGCACATGTAATTTGTTTTACATAGGCGAGACAACCAGAATGTTAAGAGATCAAATAAGAGAACATCTATGTAATATCAAAAGAGAGAACTTAGACACTCAATTATATAAACATTTCAGAGAAATACATCATAACAAATTATCAGATCTAAAATTCTGGGGCCTATGTATAGTCAAGAAAAACTGGAGAGGTGGCAGTTTTGAGCAGAGTTTATTAAGAAAGGAAGCAGAATTTATATTTAATTTTGATACCATATACCCAAAAGGTCTAAATTCCGAATTGGACCTATCCCCTTTCCTGAGTACATAATCCCAAATAGTCTCCCCTTTGTTTCCCCTTCAATCGAAAATCTTCAATTTTTAGAAATGTACTCAAAAGATCAATACACACTCATTTGGACAGGACATTAGAACTTAAAAAACTAATTAATAGATACAAATCTAATTCACTATAGAGATATAAGAATAAAGATTAAACATAGAAATTCAGATAATTAAAAATGGTAAAATCAATAAGCACCAACACGTATAATTAAATTTGATACATATAGCCACTATATATTGCACTTAAAAATATAAGGAGAAAAAATATTAAGACTTGAAATAGTTTTAATAATAAATATAAATCCACACAAATACTATCATACAAATGTATTCATTAGAAATAACATTTGTTTTTTCTTTTTCTATTTTTTATCGTCACCAAGTTTTTTCACTTATTGCATATTACATAGACACATAAATAAAGATTAAACAAAAATTAATTAATAAGACACATTAATAAGGATTAAACATAAAAATTCAATTAATAAGTTAAAAATGCTAAAATCAACAAATACGTATAAAAAGTTCAAATAATTTTAATAACTAAATATAAATTTATATAGATATATTATACAAATGTACCCATTAGAAACAACATTTGTTTTTTCTTCTTCACTTATTGGTACTAAGTTTTTTGTTTTTTTTCACTTATTGTCACAATTATAATAACATATGCCACTTTTAGCATGACCAAATTAAAATCAAAGAAAGAAAGACATATCAATTAGAAGGTTTTTAACGGATCCATAAACAATATAATTAATATATAAGGCATAACATTAAGTTGTAAAGAATACTATTAGCCCATTGTATAGAATTCTAATGGTTTTCAATGAATCTAAGAATATTCTGACTAATAATAATAATAGCCCATTATACAGGTCATAGAATTTTGAGAAATTATTTAATGGAACAAATAATATTATCCCAGTGTATAGGATATAGAACTTGCAACAAGTTATTTTAAAAGTTTTTAATGAATCTAAGAATAACCTGACTATTAATAACAATAGCTCATTATATAGGCCATAGAATTAGGCTAAACGACTTTGATTTAAGACTGTGGTAAAATCATTGAATACAAGAAAAAAGATGTTTCATTATAAAAAAAATTTATTGTTCAAATTTTTTGTTGCTCAATTTTTTGAAATGTTTTATTGTCCAATGTTTTATACATATTAGAACTGGTAAAAATGCGGGTATCCAGGAAGTAATTATGTTGAATGTATAACAACATTTCTAAATGTTTTAGCTTTCTTTTTCTGCATATAATAATAAGAAAGCGACCAATTTACCAATGTTAATATAGGGAGAAATCCCCTTTCACTTTTTTATTTTTTATTATTTTTATTCTTTTTACTCTTTTAAAGGCTTCAAGGTTTTTCTAAAATACCTAAGCAAGTTATCAAATGTATAAGGTCCTCTTTTCTAAAAATATTATAATAGTCTTTTCATATTACTGAATAAAATTCAGCAAGCCCCGAGATGACAAAGAAATTACACCACCCCCCTCTCTCTCTCCCCCTCCTCCTGACGTGAAAAATTCTGACCAATTAAACGAATTGGAACAATATTTGAATGCTAAAGCTAAGAATACACAGAATCTTGAGAAAGCCCGTAATTAGGGTGAAACCGGTAGAAGCTTTGATTAACACTGAATAGCCAGGTGGATTGTCGATGTCCGTTGGGATTGTGCAGCCTGGAGTTCCATCTGTGAGAAAGGACAGCTGGTGACTACCCACAAACGGAGTCAGGAACAAACACCTGTGAGAGTAAAAGACTGCAAACATATATTCCCTTGCATACATCCAGTACTAAGTGCAGGGAAAGGAGTCCAGAAGATACTTGCGCAAGTTCAGAAATATTGAAAGAAAGATACCTTTAAACCGCCGGGTTGTCAGAGCGGTAGAATAAGCATAAGTCCTTGGGAGGAAATCACCTATCAGAAGGGTAAGACTACCTGCATAGCAAGACTCCAACAAAGTCTACCAAAGGTACGGTGCTTTCCATTTAAAACTGTCAGTATTTGAATAGACATTATTACCACTTACACTTCACTCTGTAGCGATTTGGAGAGACAAACAAGATAAAAAGTAGTTGGCCACTACTGTTTCCTATTGTTTCGAAAGAGCGCATCAGGAGAGACTTTGTTGTCAAACATATCGATATTATACCTATCAAGAAGAAGGGGCATTGTCAAATTATTACCAAGACAATATACTAGGAGAGACTCTGTTTAATCTACTCAATATCTATAAAATAAAGGAGGTACCGCAACATTGATACATATTTTTGGGCTATATACAAGCATATTCTGACAATAATATATGCTAAGTTTTAAAAAGTGAAATTTTAAAAAGTGAATATTCAACTGTAAACCTGATTTCAATCACTGTTCATATTTGTATCGTAGTTACAATATATTTTAGATTGACATATTGGGGCCCATTTATCAAAGGGCTTGCGGACCTGATCCGACACTGCGGATCAGGTCCGCAAGACCTCGCTAAATGCGGAGAGCAATACGCTCTCCACATTTAACATTGCACCAGCAGCTCACAAGAGCTGCTGGTGCAACGCCGCCCCCTGCTGACTCGCGGCCAATCGGCCGCCAGCAGGGAGCTGTCAATCAACCCGATCGTATTCGATCGGGTTGATTTCCGGCGGTTCCTGTCCGCCTGCTCAGAGCAGGCGGACAGGGTTATGAAGCAGCGGTCTTTAGACCGCTGCTTCATAACTTGTGTTTCTGGCGAGTCTGAAGACTCGCCAGAAACACGGCCCTTCAAGCTCCATACGGAGCTTGATAAATGGGCCTGATTGTAATTGTTTTAGATTGACATATTGTATATATTTTGTTTTTAAAAGTATTACCAGTAAAGATGATATTTTAAAAGATCGATTCAATTATCCATTTATTTTTTCTAAGCTGAAATAAGAAATATAAAATTTAGGAATGATTTGATATTAGTTATAATAACTATACAAAGAAATAGAATTCTTTTGCAAAGGAACTGCAATTGACATAAATTATAAAATAAACCATCTTGGCAAAAGGTTTTAGATTAAGCATATAATAAGGGAATATCTGTCTGTGTAACTAAAATCCCTATTGCCACATCATCAAATATTTTTTAAAATCAGATGAGGTAACTACTGCCATCTTGGCTTGAACAAATGTTGCAAACATACTTCTGCCTTGGCTTGCATTATGAGTCAAATAGCAGCGTTGTGACCCATAATGCATAATGTTCCCTAACGCAGTCATTACGAGTCTTGTCGGTACAGGTGTACTGCAAGTCTTTTAGCCTGTAACGCAACGTCAGTACCGCACACGTAAAAATTACGTTTTTTAATGGGATTACGAGTCTAAAAAGCGAGTTACAGCCTAAAACGACAAGATCTGTAACGCCATCTAAAGTCAGTAGTTATGAGTTTTACGCTACAAAGTTGTAACATAAAACTCATAACTAAAGTGTTAAAAAGTACACTAAACACCCATAAACTACCTATTAACCCCTATACGGAGGCCCTCCTGCATCGCAAACACTAAATTACATTTCTTAAACCCTAATCTGCCGCTCCCAATATCGCCGCCGCTTTCATAAAATATTAACCCCTATTCTGCCGCTCCCTGACATCCTCACCACTATACTAAAGTTATTAACCCCTAAACCACTGCCCTCCCGCATTGCAAACACTATTTTTATTATTATTAACCCCCACTATACTAAAGTTATTAAGCCCTAAACCGCCACCACTATACTAAAACTATTAACCTCTAAATTGCAAGCCCCCCCCACAATGAAATATACGAAACTATTAACCTCTAAACCGAAAGCCCCCCACATCAAAATAAACTAAATTAAACTATTTACCCCTAAACCTAACAACCCCCTAACTTTATATTAAAATTACAATTTCCCTAGCTTAAATTAAATTAAAACTTACCTGTCAAATTAAAAAAACTAAGTTTAAACTACCAATTAAACTAATATAATAATTAAACTAAAATTAAACTAACTACCAATTAAATTAAACTAAACTACACATTAGAAAAATCCTAACACTACTCTAAAAAATTACAAAGTATCTAAATACAAATACATATTTTGTATTTTTTGTGGTGTTTTTTTTTCATGGGTATTAGAATAGGAACATTTTTTTTTATTTTTGATAATTTGTTTGTTATTTGTGTAATGTATATTTTTAGGGGGTGTTTTTTTTTAGCAAAAGAGCTGTTTAACTTAGGGCAATGCCCTACAAAAGGCCCTTTTAAGGACCCTTGGTAGTTTGGGGGGTGGGGGTTTGTATAGTGTTAGGGGGGTTTGTATTTTTTTTGGAGCAAAAGAGTTGTTTATTTTGGTTTTTTTTTTTTTATAAGGGTATTAGAATAGGAATAATCTTTATTTTTTTGTAAAATTTAGTTTGTTTTTTTATAATGGTAGGTTTTTTAATTTTGTGTAATGGTAGGTTTTTTATTTTTTGTAATGTTAAGTTTTAGTGTAAAGCAGGTTAGGTTTTATTTCACAGGTAAGTTTGTATTTTATTTAGCTAGGTAGTTAGTAAGTAGTTAATGACTATTTACTAACTAGTCTACCTAGTTAAAATAAATACAAACTTACCTTTGAAATAGGTAACGAGCACGTCAAACACAGCGTTTGTTTAGGGTGCGGTATGGAGCTCAAAATCTTCATATCGCCCGCGCAAGCTGTTTTTTTTTTTAAACTTGTAATGGCAGAGCTATAGGGGGTTAAATAATGCAACTTTTGTTGCATTCTTTACTTTCCCTATAGCGCTCAAAACTCGTAATCTAGGTGAATGTGAGCAAAATATATCACTGGCTATAGGCAGCACTGGTTCTATAACTGTATTAGGGAGTACTAAGGTACCCAGGCAGCCTTTGATGGTGGTATATAGAGTGTATTTCTAGCTAATAGAATTTATTTAAGAAAATGACCATCATATGGAGACCATCAGCTGGTTATCAGTATGTTAAGTTAAATGTTACATTTAATTCTGCTAGACTTTAAAGAGCCCAAACCTAGGTTTTCAAAATACCCTAAATTAGTTATTTCATTTTCAACATTTGCAGGTTACAGAATTAACTTTTTAGCCTTTCTAGTGAGCATGGGAAAAGCAAATGTGTTCCACAATGCAAGAGGTTTCTGTTTAATCATTGAGACAGCTGATTAAACTGCGGATGGAGGAGAGCTGGGCACATAATTTCATTCTTGGACCTGAGCAGCACAATGTCTTAAGCCAGCTCTGGATACCGAAAATCATAGAACCTAGGTCTAAACAACATATTATCCTCAAGAGACAAGCTATAAATATTAGCCTCCGAGGCAGCATCAGCCACCGTGTCTTAAAATGAAGCTTCATAAGGTCCATAAAAAAGGGACTTGGGAATTATTATTTCAGATTATTTAAAATTTGGTACACAATGCAGCAGTGCAGCCAGTCAAATACT